>NC_080670.1:20399924-20739210 GCF_030247195.1 Topomyia yanbarensis | reverse complement strand
AAAGGGGGAGTAGAGGAAAAATTTAAAAATCGAATTTGCATTTTTGATGCCAAATGACTTTAAAATGCATGAAATGTCTTGGAAACATCACGACAAGTACAAATGTTAAAATTTGATAATGTCGAAATCAAAAGCGTCTCTTATAATTAATGCGAACCTTGAAGAAATTCTTAGATATTATCAAGTATGTTGGTGTCTTTTTCTTTAGTCTCGGAACCTATACCTTACCATCTGATAGTGCTAAAACTTGAAGAATATTTTCGAAGCGATCAGTGTTTTCCCTACACGTACGTCATTTTTCGTCGTAAGTATCTATTTCGGAGTAGCAAATTGCACCGAACTGTACTAGTAAATAATATCAACCAATGTATAGGTACAAAAAAACAGGATAAAAATGTTTTTCAAGCGATTATGAAAAATTGTAGACGAGCCACTGCTCGAACGTAGGTAGCTTGCTGTTGGAGAAGATGTCAAGTTTAATTCGAAAACTTCTTTCGAAACCACCGGCTCCGCCTCCAGTCAGTACTGGTCCGGTTCGGTGACAAAGGGAAACATTCTTTCGCGTTCCATGTCTCGTGTGCTACTTTAAAATTCACGCAACACAAAACGGAGTATAGAAAATGCTTTGTCAACTTCGTGCCTGGTGAACTTAATTCGAGAATTACCGCACGTTTGTTGAAAACAAAACAATGCTGATGTCATTTATGGTATTATTGTGAATCTCAACTGTAATATACTTATGCGTGTTTTGTTGGTAGAATTAGGAACTGGGAACAGCAATAAGCTTCCAATTTAAGCCCTGTTCCAAATGAAGATATTCATTTAGTCATTTATTCATCATTGGACATTACAGTCTAAATAATTTGGGTGGGAAAAAGCCCGTTTTAGTTGGCTTCCTTCTACCACTCATCAACTTTGAATGGCCACTATCCTTTCATTAGGCCAAGTGTACGATGTAAGAGGTGAAACACAGATATAGTTCTTTAAAAAGCCATTCCGACGTAGCCTGTGGCAGAGAACTGTGTTTATTTGTCAACTAAGGGACCATCCATAAATGACGTAGCATTTTTTGAGTGATTTTAAACACTTCCGCCCCCATTGTAGCATTTCGTCACAAACCTCTAAATACCACCCTGGTAATTACGTAGCTTGACGATAATCCTCCCTCCCTTGTCCCAGAAAAAAATTAAAAAAAACCTCGGTTGTGCAACTATTTTTTCTGATTTTTTTAATTTTTATTTGGCATTGTAAGTGAACACGTATCCGCCGGATGATGCCAATTGAACTGACATTTCTATAGATTTAGCAAACTATTTTCTTTCATTGTTTAGCATTTATTTGATCAACTAGGAAACTAATCCACTGGGTATTTAATGTGCGTGGGAATACGCATGGTCTTGTCTGAGTGAATGATGACTTTTGAATTATGCAAGAGGGTTGAGAATTAACAATTCGCAAGAAGATCACGCAGACCTTCATTCCCGACTGTCGGCTGTCCGGAGCTGATGTTGCTTTTTTTTACAAACCGATCATTTCAAAATCAATTCAATGAACGATGAATCTATCATAAATTCTCGGCAGCCAGCTGTCCAGAGTAATAAACACATGGTAATACTCCTGAATGTTGCATAGATCGTATCACTTATCCAGGTAAATCCAATTTTATATAACAATTTACCCCACCCCACTAACAAAAACTCCTTCCCGTGGCAAACGTGGAGATGCAGAGGTATACACGGTCTTCATAACAACTTTTGTTACACTAACATTCCTTTCCTTCTCCGATGACTGTAAGGACGTGGCCGGCGCCGTTGTTGATATTTCAAAATATAGAACTTTCGAAACGTGCATATTGAGGGATGGATAGCTACTCCCGGGCCCCATTCGATGATTCTCTGTGCAATTAATCTTGTTCTGGTGAATCACGGAGTAGCAATTACGGTCATCATGCTTACGCTCGTACTCATGTAAAAACATTTGAATTAGGTGTAATTTTAGACATTGTCTCTTTATTCGCCATTATGATAATCCTAAAAAGTATTTAAAGCAACTAATGGATTTACTGGTAGCCGAGCACCCAGAGGCTCCTAAAATCTTTAATAGTACGCGAGCTCCAGCACAATATTTTGAATCCCCTAATCTTTACTAACAATATCCCTCCTCCCCTAGCAACAGCAAATGTCGGACTAACATTCCTTCTCTTTTCTGTTGCGATCTACGTTCGGGCCGGTATTGATCAATTTATCGACTTTCTTCGCAGCACTTTTTAGGAATCAAAAATACTGAAATTTACTGTGTGACCGCACTCTTCAAATCGTAGTAACACCGGAACTCTGATTGACAAAAATCAATAACAGCTTGTGAGAGCATTGTACCGTTTGTTTGAAACTAGCATTGTCAAGTATTTTGAAACAGACTGTGCTGACAGGGAAGGTGAAGAAACGACACGTGCTTGGTATAAGTAACAAATGGGGGGGGGCGAGTATAGCGTAGTTGGTAAATCGATTTTCTTGTACGCAGCTCACCTGGGTTTGATTCCCAACCCCACACAGAAGGTTAGATTTTTTTCCAAAGAGATATTTCTAACCCGAAAAGAGGCGCTTAAAACCTCTACAATCAAAATAAAAAAAGTAACGAAGATATGGCGACATTTATAAAGTTTCACTAAAATTCACGTGCATTGCGACTAAGTTAAAATGAAAAAATATATTCCATATAATAAACAACAAATTTAACAACTATATTTTACGGAAATAAAACATTTTTAATTCACTGAAATTGTGAACACCACCACATTTTCAAATTAACTGAGCAAGTGGTTCCGGTTGGATCTTAAATATCTTGTTTTCTCTTATATTTTAAAAATCTGGTTAGGGAATCATAGGATGAAAATTTTTTTTTTTTGGACCGCTCTAATATAGACAAATGTAAAACCGAATTGATCCAACAGGAAGGAGAAAGGGGTCGGAGCTGATGCTTTTTGTGTCCACGTGATGCATGAACGGCCCCCAATTCGATCAACTGGAAATCACGATTTTGGGATTCGAAATGGCGTCAGACATCGATTTCCGTAATCTACTCATCATCCCTAAGCTAAAAATATCAATATCGTTAGGTTCATATAGAATTTCGCGCAACCAGAAGTTCTGGTGTCCAGGAAGTTTTTGAGTTATTTATAGCTCAACATAACTTGTCAAAAGATCCACTGATTACGGATGACTTCCCATGCACATTCAAAGCGCTCTTTACCTATCTCAAGATATCCTAGATGATCTAAATAGCTCATTGGATCAGGAGCTAAGTGGCCCACGAAAATGGGAGCCAAATGGATCACGGAAACCGGAGTTAAATGGCTTGTGGAAATTTACCGCTGGGGGAAGATCCGAGTGAATTTCTGAGCTAAATGGCTCAAGTGCGCAGAGGATCCAACGGGCCAGCGTATGGCGAGAATAAGGAAACACAAGAGGAAATTCGGAAGCTGAATGGTTTGAAGGCCGAGCTATTTCATGGTACAAGCGACAATCCGAGTTAATTACGAAAAACTCCTGACCAAAAAACGGGTGTGATGATACAGGCAGGTATCATTAGGCAGAACAACTCGAAATATTTCGTCGAACATGACAACATTAGAATGAATAACCCCATATATAAAGGACGAAGATTCAGTCGAAGATAGACTGCACGACCTTGCACCGTATACTGATACTTTTCAGATATTTTCAAGCGCACGCAGCGTCGAATTTTTAGAATCCACTTTTACTGTAGTGCTTTTATTTCCTTCATAGCAATGTTTACTACAGTTTCTGTTGTTTAAACGTAGTAGTTGATTCAATAATATTAGTTTAATCAACACAAATAAAATGCCATAAGTTCTATTTAATGTAGTTACTCCAAATATATTTTTTAGCATACCACTAAAAGCAGCAACAGAATGTGGACCTGGTGTACATTCGACCGAATGACACTCTCGCCTAAACCTTCACGATGTCGTCCTCCAAATTAGTGTGCCAATCGAAGCCACGGGAATCCTTTTTGCAAACATACCCTCCCATCGTAACCTATATCTCGTCTTCTGCCACAGAAGAGGATTAGCCATTATTACCATTATTTGAGTTTCTCTTGATTGCCGTCTGACGCTGTCGTTACCTAATGACAGCTAGTGGTACAATGTTCCAGCTAAGGCGTACTTCTTGACTGGCTGACTGACGGTGGACGTTGCCGCCGCCGCCGCCGTAAAGGATTTACGACCATAGCGATCAATTGCCTTTTTTCTATTCTGTTTTCTGGGCTTGGATAATCAGCTGACGGTTGGTTTATTATGGCCGTAGTTGGCGACACAGTAATTTAAACCAGCACTTCTGACATTGCCCGCCGCATGCATCGTATGTGCTTATTTCATTGTCGTTGATCACACATCGATTGGCGGTGATACGATGGAAAGTGTATAAATAGTAAAAAAATCAATCAACTGCCTGTAACATAATATTTGCTGTACTAACGTACGTTCTCTTCTTCTCATTTCAGGTAACCCGGCGGAGCTGTCTATATGTGCTGTTATAAAAAGCGTGAATGTCAAGGTTCTTCGATTGTGGATATATGAGCTCCTGAAATGCGAATATTTTCGCTCTACCTAGCCGTGTCCATCACAGTCTGGTTTGCAGGAAAAATTCAATTTTCAGTGCACATGAACGACGGCATTAAATTATCACATTGCCGTCAGTATGCTTCAGCCTGTTGATAAACGAGGACAATCATAAAAACTACCGTTGCAACGCGTTGGGTTGGCTCTGATAGCAAAATTGACTCCACTTCACTAATTTCAACTGATGCCGGTGACGGATGGTCATTGCAGGGGGAGACTTACAGGGTCCAGCCAAAGAAAGGGTATGCGCAACATGTTGCAATATGTTGCACTGTTTTAGTCCCGAAGCTCAAAACCATTGTTGGTCACTGTAGAATGAGCATCGCGCACATCAACGGATCCCGAGTGGGACAACCCCTTCCACGTACGTTAACTGATGGCAGTTGTCATCGTGAACCGTGTAGAGAGAAAAATTAATTCAGCGTACTGATTTGAGTAATATTTGATTTGCCAAACTGTGACACGCTTATTTTTGCGCCGCTTCTCGTACGGCTTTATCCACGTGTCCGATGGTAGCAGGTTGCTACCTAGGAGTTAGAGCTTATTGTGAGCATTATTATTAGATGAATCATTTGAGTGAATATGGGATGCGAATTCGCTTTGTCAGTTGTCTGAACATATTTCAGTAAGCCACTGTTCAAATGCGTATAAATACGATTGGATATGTATATGACTGCATTGTTCTCTTCAGGCCCAATCTGGCGATAGATATCGAGAGATGGTGCTGATATTTCAAACCAGATTTTTGAATTTCCATCTAGGGACAATTCTCATTGAGGGTGTGCTTTCAGCTCTGGTTGCGTATATTTAGAATAGAATTCGCAAATATACGCAATTTGAGATTTCAGGCTATCAAAAACTTTTATAAGAAATTCGCTACAAAGAACACCTGATGGTGATCATCAAAGCAGTAACCCCGATGATGACCCGGACATGTGCTACGACCATAGGGATATGAATGATTCTCATGATACAGTTGGCGTGGATGCAAATATTCCCACGATGCGAAAACGGATCTCCGCGCGCAATGGCAAGTCGCGCGTACGGGATCGGATAGACTCTTAGCATTAATCTTTTTTTTTTTATTTTTTACATCATGTAAATATATAAAAGACCAACGGTTCCGTAAAGCTAACGCCTTGAGCCGTGTCAAATAAACGAATAAAAAAAACGGATTATATAAATCAAACATTAAACTGACCTTTACTGAATTCTCGAAACTTTTTAGAACTTAGTGAATTTTAGATGGAAATGTTCATGCAAAAATTCTAACTTTTATTTCGACTTTGTGGACGTTGTCTAATTTTTTTTTCTAGAACTGAGTCGATAGTTCCAGAAAAAATAAAAAAAAAAGTAAGCTATAAAGCTCGAGTCACCTTGATATACAAGCTCAAATGTTCTTATGTTCACAACAAACTGCATTATGCGGTACAATCTATAATAAACCGATTTCTAATGTGTATCAAAATATGAGAGGGTCCACAGAAATTCTGCTAGCTAAAAAAAGTTCAGTTCATCGTGAACTGCTGGGATCTAATAGTTATTGGAGGGATTTTTCTTCGATGTCTAGCAATGAAGCTAGAGTTGTGCGTATGCGAGTTGTCCGCTTAATCTACGGTTATTATCGTGACACACGCACCACGCTCCGACAATAGCATCGACCTATGAACGTGAGCTAGATGCATGTCTTTTCTGTCAGCATTTTCTCTCAGTTCGAAATTCAACAACCAAAACAAAACAGACAGCAAAGCAAACTCTCACAGCTCACAAAATAGGAACAAAAATTGTAATCACTGACCTGTAGAAAAAGGATGGCTGCATGCACGAACGGTGTCGGGCCATTAGGCCGAAAGCCGTTAGTCCGAATGAGCCATAAGACAGAGTGCCACTCGGCCGAATAGGTCGTAAGTCCGAAAGCCATTACGTAGAATGGGTCATAAGGTCGAATAAGGTTGAGTGCCATGAAATTTAAAACATCTGAACTAACCATTTAACCTAACTTAAGGCTTTCGATATAGCGAGCGGTAACAATAAGCAGTATTAGTAGAACCCATTTCGTGCCAGGACGTATTGAAATGCTATTCACATTATTGATGTCGTTATTGGTAGTCTAGACAAATCAATTATGTTTTTTTTCCTTCTTTAAAGAGTGAGCAGCTTGAATCAGAAGAGACTGTAGCGAAGTCGGAAAGGTGTCCAGCCGAATGTAACTAGGACAGTAGATCGAATGGACATTAGGCCGAAGGAAATGAAACCAATGTTTAATAAAGAAGAAGAAATTTATCTTGCAGAATTTCCAGGCCTACTTGAAATAAATTTGCGTAGCTCAAGCAGACGAATCTCTTACTATTTTATTACCTGGAGAATTATCCGTCTTAAGACAGATGTCTTCCGTTTAATTACACTATAATAAACAGCTCAGGTCTCATAAACCAAGACTGTCGCTTGCTTTTTCAAGTTCTTTCGAATTTATAATGTATGTTGAATTTTCATAGCAAAATATATGTCAATCAAATTGACCATGTCTGTACTGTACCAATCACCAAACGTGCCAAACTTGTGCGAATTGGAGACGAAAACTCGGTGATTTTTTACTCTCCCTTCCGATTGTGACCGCTGGCGTGGTACCGCACAAAGATAACGCTTTTTATTGGGCTTCCTCGCACCGCAACTGAGATGTTTCTCCAAAGCGCCTAGGAAAGTTTGTCGTTTGTGTCGGGAATTTGCATATACTGAACCATCGATTTTCACAAATATAACCAAAACCAATACTAGGGATCCGAAGCAAAGTAAAGCCGCTGAAGATTCGCCGGACCAGGTGTCCGTCATTCCGTCGTCGGAAGCGGTGGCCCCTCGCAAGCAAACCTGTGATCCAATACTAGGGATCCGAAGCGAAGTAAAGCCGCTGAAGATTCGCCGGACCAGGTGTCCGTCATTCCGTCGTCGGAAGCGGTGGCCCCTCGCAAGCAAACCTGTGATCCATGTGGCGTAACCACATGAGGCGTCATTTTTATTTATTGGATTACGTCAATAAATATGCAACGAGAACGGTGACGTAAATATGCTAAACATTATTCTAAGCCTAAAAAATCTGAAAAATGTGCGCTTTCTTGAAAACTGACAATTCTTTTACATCTTGTTTTCAGTTCCAACCAATCTATTTTCCGCCTAATGGCTATTCGTCCTAATGACCGTATGACATTATTACAATTCGCTCTAATGTCTTTGAACCGATTGATGTTAATTATAACTGAATGCGTATGTTTTTCAGTTATTGAACTTTAACTACCCATTCGGCCTAATGGTTCATTCAACCTAATGACCCATTCGGCCTAATGACCCATTCGGCTTAATGACCCATTCGGCCTAATGACCCATTCGGCCTAATGACCCATTCGGCCTAATGACCCATGCGGCCTATTGACCCATTCGGCCTAATGACCCATTCGGCCTAATGACCCATTCGGCCTAATGACCCATTCGGCCTAATGACCCATTCGGCCTAATGACCCATTCGGCCTAATGACCCATTCGGCCTAATGACCCATTCGGCCTAATGACCCATTCGGCCTAATGACCCATTCGGCCTAATGACCCATTCGGCCTCACGACCCATTTGGTCTAATGACCAATTCGGCCTAATTGGCCATTCGGCCTCACGACCCATTTGGTCTAATGACCAATACGGCCTAATTGGCCATTCGGCGTAATGACCCATTCGGCCTCACGACCCATTTGGTCTAATGACCAATTCGGCCTAATTGGCCATTCGGCGTAATGACCGATTCGGCCCAAATATTTATTTCGCCTAATGACTCAAATTCTTATTGTAATTTCTGGTTAATAGTTATGAATGTGTACTTGCTGTTAAAAAAGCAAGCACACAAAATTAATCTTTTTTGAACATCAAAAATTGTAATTTAAAGACCATTATTTTTTTATTTGCCTTGCCGACGAAAAGCAATTGCTGTTTTCTAATGTGAGAAGCCGATTACCGTAAACCGGGGTGTCATTGATCACTTTTCGAAGTAATCATTGCATATTTTTAGACGCAACACATTTTTTTCAACTTTAATATTTTTAAACCATGTACTGATGTAAGGAGAACAAGATTGGATGGTTTTACCTAAAATTGTCCGCTTACAGCTATTTTTCCAAAACTGATTTCAAGTTGATGTCCGTTTTCGTATTCTGGGGTGACTTTGATAACCTGTATGTTCACTCACATTAAGTTATTGATGTCAATGATTTTCATTCAAGTGTTTGTTTGAACTAATTCTGGAAAGATACTCATTGTTAAATAGATGTTAATTGGTATTATACAAAGTATTCAATGTACTGTAAAATTCGAGTAACCAAAATTCGTATAATTTGTGTCCAACTAGAATAAAAGATTCTGAAAACCTTTAAAACTGCTAAAATTGTTTTATTTCAGTGCTTTATCAATGTACCAAATGTTTCATCCATTTTAACACGTTAGAATATTGACCAATAAAAAAAATGAAATAAAACTCTAAAGGAAAATAAAATCTCGCTTGTAATTTATTACTCTTGCTGAAATCTGAGATTTATTTGTTTTATAAAAAATAGACACTTTATGAAGCTGCGTAAAAATAAGGTAAAGTCAAATTTCGGTTTTTTGTAGTGTTGGTACCCAAAAACCGAACAAAATACTTAAAAAATATAACAAACCAGTATTTCATAAGTTTAGAGTAAAAATCATTTCAAACTAAAATGATTCGGTAGACTATTCTGGTTTAATAAGCGATCTACGAAAAAAGTTTCGAGTGATCAAAGTCACCCTGATGATCAAAGTCACCCCGGTTTACGGTATGTATATTAACAATAAAAGACATCGAATGTTTCCTACTTTTAAACTAGTCATAATTTATATTATGTTTCATATCGCGGCATATGTTCCTAAGTAACCATAAGCATTATATCAGTGCACTATACTGGTTATAAATTAACAGTAGCGTTGTATAAAAACTATTCCAGCATTCACAATGCAATCAAGCTTAACATTAGCATTAGGAATGCTCAAAATCACAGTAAAATCATGTTGCATTATTGTCAGTTCTTTATAAAGCTGACATAACGCATACAGGCCTAATGACACTTTAAACCATGAAAGTATTATATATGCATTCAGTGCTATTATAAAGCAAATATAAAGCCAATGTATTTCTGATAGTTTGCTATCGATCTCCTCTCTGGTATAATATTCGACATATTTCATTGCATTGAAACCTATCCAATACAGACTAAGCAGTTTGCCGTGAATGACGATGCAAAGTTCCTTAGTGTGCACTATAATAGCACAATATTTTGCACTTTCTAGCATTATATCAACATTAAATCCACATATAGGGCTTAGCCGCTCTTGAAAGCTGTTCTATATGCAGATCTAAAGAAGATTAATGGTAAGACGACATGACATCCCGAATCTTCATGCAACTACCTTGGATAATGCAAATGGACATATTATGGAATAATACTTGACATTATCATAAATCAGTAAAAATGACTTTTTGTTCATTCTACAAAGATACCCGTAACTTCTATATAACTTTTCCGATTTCGATGAGCGAACACTCATACTTGTAATCGAACACAATTCAGCAGCCACTAGTAAAACTAATTTTAAAAACTGCATGTCATTGGGCTCTCTAGAGGCCAACAAAAAATAGTTCCAGCGATTGACACTTTTTTTTACATAAATGTATAAATAATGAACAAAATGTAACTGGGATCAAAAATGGTACAGGATAATCACTGAGTTAATTACCGACAATTTCATATGAAAATCATTAAATTCGGCAAAGTACAACAGTAGATATTTGAGATGAAGTGAGGATATATTTTTAAACCGCCGAGACAGGCTTTTTTGTAATATCGCAAAATCTGCAAAACCTGTTCGATTTCAGCAAGTTTACTATGGAAAATTTTGAAAGATTGATATCACAATTTTTGGAAATTCGTGAACTAGTGCTATCGACGGTCACCAGCCACCAGAACTCATCAAACATCTCGATGTCATCGCCGTGTACCGGTATATACGGTGGGAGGGGTAATGTTTCTTCCTTCGAACCTCTTACTTTCATGTATTTTGTCTATGACGCATTGATGAGTAGTCCAATTCGCTTTGCTTAAACCTTCAGTGGGATTTATGTCTTAAGATTATGTGCAACCATATCAACGTGATCGGAAAAACCAAGAGGTTGAACAGAATTTCGGAAAATCGTACCACTTGTGTCAGTACTCGTTATTGTTATCACACCTTCCAAAGCGATGTTGAACCTTTTTCCGAGATTCTAAATGACCCGAGAGTGTCCCTGATATTCCGATGCAACCCATCGTTCGATTCTTTTTAGCTTTGATCAATCGTGTCAACCGGTCCAGGAACTTGTACCCGACCCACAAACACCAAATGACAAATCTGTGGCTACTGTTCAGACAATATTGACAACTGCAAAAGCTGCGTCAAGTACCTCGAAATCAACAGCCAGTACCATCAGTCAGGAAGCTGCTACAGCAAGAATGGAGGGTTCCTATATCTGATATCTGATCGCCAATATCAGGGTAGTAATCAAATACAACGGCGAAGTCGTGGACGTATGCAATAGCGAGTGAAATAAACGTAAAAAATTAAAGATTTATCGGACAACCATTAATATTCGGTTTATTTTTTAATTTTTACCTCATAAATGTATAATACAACACGTTCCCGTTTAACTGACGAAATCGACGTGTCAAATAAATGAATTATAAAAACTAATTGAAAAATAATCCATCCAAAATGCAAATAGATTTTGTCGAGGAATGGCCGATTTTCCGGAACCGCCGGGAAACGGAAGCGACGAGGGAACGTTGGTAGCCAATCGATATCACTGGAACGAAACTTTAATTGGTTCAATATGGATTGAAATAAACCATCAGGTCGGTTCAAGCATGTTCAGCAAATTTGCTTATCTTTTGGTTCATCATGACCGTGGCAAATAGATTTAAATTTTGACCGCATAGTGCGTATAAGTGTATCAGTTTGCGGGTCCCATTAAAAAAATTACAGTGTTAAGGTAATTCGATTGTCCACTTCAAAAACTTTGAACTGACAGTGGCACATCACAAATTGGGAAATTCTAAAATTCCAAAAAATTTCCGTATTTTGAGATAACTTAAATTTTGAATATTAGTACCGATTTTTTTCCTTCTTGGTGTACCACAAATCCACTCCTTCTATTTCGCTGGCAAATCGTTTTCCCATCATCTATTGTAGCAATGCCACCGGGAAATCGTTTGGGAGGGAGGGTGAGGAGTTTACTAGGTGAAATGTGTTCAATTGGTTATAACAACCCTCCCCCCTCCGGATAAAACCTTTTAGGGACAGATGATCAGGGCAATCAGCTTGATTAAGTTTGCTGAATTGTGATTCACGCACATAGTTAGGTTAATTAAGTCAACTGCAACTTTACACTACACCATTAAATTTATAGCCTTCTGAGAATTGAGTACACAGCACATTCAGTTCCACGAATTAGACATAAACGACTCGGTTCAATCAAAAACCACATTCCGATGGCAGTCGCTGTTCATTCATTGTTTTCTTCTTTCGTCTCCTCCATACCTTGCCTGTCGTGCGGTATGCTACGGTAACTACACCGGCACTGTTTCGAAGCGTGCGATGTAATCACTGCATTCAGATCCTTGCATCCCAGGGTACGAGTTTTAGTTGGCGATGTTAATTGACTAACACGATATACTATCGATAGATTGGATTGAACAGAAATAAAAATCGCAATCATTGACAACAAAACTAGACAGTCATTTGCTGTTTGGCGTACCGAGTAAAGAACTACGAATGAAAAAGAAAAACTTGTCAACACCTGTAGAATGAATAAGGTGGACGGCGAGTAACCACGAAGGCAAAATAAATCAATGAATTGAGAGTTCGATTCACGCTTTTCTGACGCGAAACTGAACTTGATTTCCTTGAAGTTTGGATGCAGCTTAGTATGCGAATGAGCACACTCAACGGTTACAATCAGTTCTGTCTTTCTGCCTCAGTACGATGGGTTAGAGACAAGGGACCCTTGGGGGGCTCCATGATTGCTAGCGAGGTGGTCTTCGCATTTCAACAATAACATCAAACTTATTGTCTGCATTCGCGGGTAGTAGCCTCTTTCTTTGTCGATTAAAAACTTTCTAAACGCTTGAAATTTTAAAATTATTAGAATCATTCGAGTTGAGTTTGAAACAGCTTGAAGCAATTTGAATAAATAATTTGTATACATCTCACGATCTGGCAAGGAATTTGCAGTTTTGGAATGAAACGAAACAATGGACGTTTCAACCACATATTGCAAGTGGCAATATTTTCTACACGATATTTTTATAGAACAAGATTCGGGTAATTTACGCTAAATTCAAGGTTATTTATAAAAAACACAGCGCTCATTTTTACCGCATTTTTGCTGATGTCATAAAAAATACGCTTACTCTACAGAACCGATAAATCTCATTCAAGCCAACCGTGTCATATTCAATGTGAACTTTTTTTCTCGCCAACATAATTTTTGTTATGCTTAAAGAAATGGAAACCATTCTCGTCGCATTTATAGTCACAACAACAGCGCTCATCAAAACGTCGACTCGGGATGTCATCGCTAGACGTTATTATTCACTGCAAAACACCAGTGCTCTAAATTACAAAACAAAGCACACATGCTGTGATCAGCTCGTATGACTCGCATTGGAACTCCCAAAGTCAAACTCAGTTGTCTGCTTGTGGCTGAATCAGACTGGAACTGAAGAGCACCACCGCATCCCCACCGCCCCGCGGGCACTGAACTGCATCGAATTATAGCTGAATGAAGATAGCTCTTGTAATAATTCACCATAATTGCCTCGAGAGTAAAAGTGTACGCCTGGGCTCGGGTTAAAGGGGCAAGACCACTGCACACCCACTTGAGATGTATGTTTTTGAAAACACGCCCGTCGCATTCTTCAGTTTGTTGGTTTTGTTTGTACACACTGTTTATTAATATTAATAAATCATCGATGAAAGTGTTGGTCGGGTTCTTGTGTATGTAAGCATTTCTCCAAATGGCTCTAATACCAACCGGTTGTGTTTGAAGAGAATAATCTGTTTCATTCTAGAATTGAAAATCTGACCACACAGCTCCTTTGGAGCTGTAAACTGACCTGAAAGGAGCTTTGTTTCCATTCGAGTTTTTAAGTGGTCATCGTTTTAGTATGAGAAATATATCGAATTGCATACTTTTCCGCAAACAACCCCCAGCGTTGCCTGAAAAAGAGGGTATCCGATGTCCGTTGCACTGGTTACCATCTAGTTTTTTTGGAAGTAGCAACAATCTCAATCAACTAGAATAAAGAGAGAGATTGCACCCGGTGTTAGTTCACCGAGTAGGAAATTAGAAACCTTCACTTTTCACAATTCAATTTAAGATTGTTTTGAATCTCTACTTAATTCATCAGTTTTATTGTTCCACACAAAATCAATATTTTTCAATTACTCAAACTGAATTTGGTTTTGATGGATTGCTTGTATTCGCATTCAAGCTCGATGCTTTGCCATTTATCCAGGACCGTGCTTCGGATGGGTTGCAATGCTCGTGCAGGGTCGATGAAGATGTAAATCTAAAAATAATAGATTATCGATGAGCTCGTTCCACTGGGGACTTGGAAAAGGTTATCTTAAGTTTAACTGAAGTTTGTTTTTTGTTTGTGAAGACTCATTCGGTAAGCTAAAAAATGCGCTGGCGACTATTAGCATTTCGTTCCTGCGGAAAGCTAAAAAGTCGACATTTAAAACGAGGGTTGTTGTGTTTCTTTTTACATTTATATTTTGTGATTTTAACTTATTATTGTAACCGTGATATTTCAGATATACCTAAAATATTTCACCACGAATAAATTACTTTCAGGTGCATTTAATACTGGATCATCCTATGAGTGATGTCGTAGCATATTTCCTGGACATGTTTTAACAATTTTGAAAATGAATTATTTTTTTAACGAGAGTTAGTAACTAACAGCCACAGTAACATTCAGTATTCAATCGAGCGCAACAAAGTTCATTTTATGTGCATGAAATATATGTGCTCACATGTATGCTTAGACCGATATACATATACGAAAACGTAGATGGGTATTAAAGCGTTAGGGTGCTAAAAGTTTCATTTATGGGGAAATTAGTAATCAGCAACACGGCTGTTGCTCACTAAAAAGAAAACAGTCTAATATCTTTCGTATTAAACAGTTTTTTTTATCATTTCGTGAACTAATCTATTTACGAATATCGCGACCAAGTTCCTGCAGCTCATGATTAATTAACCTTAGATTCACGAAGCTATTTGTGTTTTTTAAAAATCTAGTTCGCCCCAGAAATATACAAGGCCTTAAATTTAAGTGTCAAAAAAATCTGACCCCCCATAGCCCACCTCTGAGGCGATTCCTGGTCGCATTAAAAGCATCTGTTCCAAATTTGAACTAAATCGGACAAGTCTAGTTACCGAACAAACCATTTTTCGTCAAATAACCCGTAGAAACCCACTTGATCGCATTTTCACCACTAGGTGGCACTGAATGCATCGGATTATCAACGCAATAAAAAGTAAGAGTTTTTGTCCAAAACTTTGTCGAAGACTGCGAATCCATCCAGTTCTAATAGGAGAAGTTATTAAACTTTTAACGAAGTGATATCTGAATCATTTTTGTGTGGGACCAAATCGCGTTGATGGCAAATCAGTACTCGATTCCCATGAACTTTGTTACTTTGCGAAATAACGGCTTGGTTGAGCTGAATAGTATATTTGGAAGAATTTTAATACATAATTCGCTAGAAATTTTTAGTTTCACATTCCACCACATAGAACGCGCCAACACGAACTTTTCGACAGTGTGAAATTGAAACCAGAAGTCTTCTATAAAGTTGTAGAACGTCTGAACGAATTTTTCGGTAATTTATCAGAACAGAATCAACAGGATCAGAAGTCTATCTCTCTTCTTTAAAAAGTTAGTGACTATTCGATGAAATATGAACGTAATTTTTTGTAGCCAATGACCTAAAATTCCTTGGAACATATTGTTTAGCTAAACTCAACCGTTTTTTCGCAAACAGTAAATTTCGTAAAATTCAACGACTGATCCAGCACCATACGCTGTTTGGTCCCATGCAAAACAGACTTAGGAATCGCTTCGTTAAAATTTTAATAACTTTTCCTACTAAAGCTGGATTTCCCTCTCCAAGGTTTAGGGGTTTCACGGTCGGCCCTACTCTGCGCGGCGTGTGACGTGAGACGACTAATCTCACCTCATTTTACGTGACTTTTCTCACCCTATTCTGAGAGTCGACTCGGGTGAGGTGAGATTCCCCATCGCGGTTAAATGGGCGTCTCACGTCACCCGAAGTGACTCTTCAGAATTGGGTGAGAAAAGTCACGTAGAGTGAGGTGAGATTAGTCGTCTCACGTCACACGCCGCGCAGAATAGGGCCGGGTATTGCAAAACATCATCAAGCCTATTGCGTGCATCAGTCCTACGTAACCTCTGACAGACAATTGCTTTAAGATGGTTATTGCATTACGCCTCGATAGTGGTGCATCGAGGAGACCGAGAGGGTTTATGCGCCTTTTTTATGTGATATGTTTCTTCATACTCTGCACCTGCGCATACCAACGCTAAACCACTGGTCTATGCACGGTGTCGTGGCCGACTGGCGGATCGACGTAGATTGACTTTTGCTGTGTGCCATGTTTGCAAATATTGTTCTATTGGTGGTATTCGTGGACGGGGCTCACAGAGGGAGTCATTGTGTGTCCATTTATCGATCGACTTCGTCATCATGCATCTAGTAATTAAATTAATTTAATAATTAAATTAATTTAATAAAGTAGAATAAGTAGAAACCTATTAGTTGTAGTTTTGTAATAATCGTAGTTTTTCGTACTAGTGCACAACTGCTATGTGCTAGTCGTATGTCTATCTATGTAAGCATTCGTCTGAGTATTTGTGACAGCTGGGTCAAGGAATGACGTAGATGATAGAATAGTGGCTAATGCATCAGGCGATCAATCTGACCATTTGGATCTATTCATTCGGGAAGGTTGGATTGGATAAATTAGGGTACAATGAATTTACCGACGCACGTGAGTCATCCATTTCCGGCCAGCATAGCGTGATGAAAGTCTAACAGCATGCAATTGTCGTTAATGGTAAATATACCACATTTGCTGCATTTAGACGAGTTTTATTGCATGTTACATGTGTTTTTCTAGTCTACTTCATTAGTCTGTTTCTTTTATACATCTATTAGTTTGATTTTTCATTATTTATGTATACCAAAATAGTATTGTTCAATGTATACACTTCTAATCAAGCTTTTTGCATCTTTTTTCTTTATTCGGCATGATATGATTCCTTTTATTAGTATATCTCTACTATACGCTATATATACTCATATAGGTACAAACGCTCATGGCCTTCGCGATAACACAAACCTGGTCACAAACACGGCCATACAATTGCAATAATCCACACATACTTACGCCCGCGATTTCGCCTACATGAAAAAACCCCGGTAGTTAATTAAACGTAACATCTTTAAACTTCTAAACGCGGTCTCAAACATTAACCCATCACTCGCGCGATCATGAAACGGTCACGTCCAAAAGTCTTACCTCGGTCCTAGCAGTCTGGACTAACGTCTTCAGTTGAACTAATCAAAAAAGTGATGCTCATATTCACTAAACAACACGTTCCATAATGACATGACCTGAAACTCTAGTGATATGGGGAAGCGGACTACCATCTGTACCATACACTAAAAATTAAGCATCAGATTCATGGTCCGCGCCCGATCAAACAAGAACGCTACATCATCATAAAATCGAAATTATACACGCGAAGTCACATACACGTGACAAACACATTAATATACAAATGCTTGAGCCCTTCGCAACCATCCACGGCACCTGCACTCGCGATCTCGTAAACATGACAACATCCCGGTAATAAAGTGAATGTCTCAGCTCCTATAAATTTTCAAACGCGGTCTCAAGCGTGAACCTAAAAACTCCCGCGGTCGCACGATCATGAATCGGTCACTTCTGGATGTTTCTATCCTTGATGTCAGCAGACTAGGTCCATGCCTTCAATTGGATTAATTAAAAAAAGAAAGCTCTCATATCCACTGGACACAACGTTACATGGCGACATGACCGAGGACTCTAGTGTAGTGATGTCTGATTTTTGCAAATAATCGATTATCCGTTAATCGAATAATATTTGAGAGATTGATTAATTCATTCGATTAATCGACAAAAATAATCGATTAAAATCAATAATCGATTACTTAGTAAATCCTAGTTTGTCAACAACAAAAAAAAAAAGGTCGCTCGACACATTTTGAAAAATTTGGAGAAGTCTGGTCATATTTTTTTGCTCTGCGACTTTCGTTTTCAATGCCACCCTTCATTAATTATGCTCTCGATTAATCGATATCAGCTACTCGATTTGCTCGATTATACCGAAAGCTTGTAATCGATTATTTATTTTTCGATTATTTTAGAAATTAATCGATTATTTGCGTTAATCGAGTAAAAAAAGACATCACTACTCTAGTGATATGGGGTAACGTACTCCCTGTCAGAATGTGAATTGTACACCGAAAGCTAACTATCAGAATGAAGGTCCGCGTGACCATCCAAGAACGCACGCGTATATAGGAATGGCCACACGGTTACAAAATCCAGTTTTGTACACGCGAGGTCACATGAACGCGAGCACACGTGACAAACACGTTAACGTACGAACGCTGAAGCCCTTCGCGATTAACAACGCACACCTACGTTCGCGATCGCGCAAACTTAATAACACCCCGGTAATAAGGAGAACGTTTTAGCACTCACGAAGTTTCAAAAGCTGTCTCAAACACGAACCTACAAATGTCCGTTTTTCGCGCGCTCATGAATCGGTCACGTCCGGAAACCATTACTCTCTGTCCTAATAACTTAGGTCCATACATTTAGAAGGACCAAAAAAAAATAAAGCACATATCCACTAGACAACACGTTCCATGGCGACATCACCGGGCACTCTAGTGATATGGAAGATCTCACACTCTTTTAGCATCTTAGCAGTACACCAAAAAATAAAGTATTAGACTCACGGTCCGCGCGCGAATATCCAAGAACACACGCGAATATGCGAAAGTCACACGGTTATAAAATAGAATTTATGCACGCGAAGTTACATACACGTTAACACACGCGACATACAAACGCTCACGCGATCGAACACGTTAACTACAAATGCTCGAGCCCTTCGCGATGATACACGCGATCGCGAGTGTCCCTACGCCCGCACATACCTGAACCGTACAATGAAAATCACATTCAGAATCACGACCCGCTACAATTGGCCTAAAGCAGTGTTTTATTGGGCGCCATTGCCTGTCTCGTCTGCAAATTGTAGTATGTGATTCTGACGGGGAGCCCTTCCGAGAACCTAGCTCTACAGCTCCAGTAGGACAACTCTCGAAAAAAATGCGATTTTTTATATCAAAAAGATGAATTTTCCATTCGCAAAGTGTTTACGGTTAAGTGTCCGGCAGCAAATTGGTATTTTACAAGATATATTTTGGTGCTTGCTTATTTTCATGGTGACGAACGTTGTTTTTCTTCAAAATATAGTGGACACGTGAGCTTTAAATATCAAATGATGAGCACCAAGAATTTCTTTTTTGCTAAGTTGTCCATACAGGTTGGCCACAGATTTACGTCAATATAGTTTGTGCGACATTTTGTTTGTAAACATCTGCTCATATTGAGGTTAACAGTGCCTTAGGCGTACAATGAGTGTGACAAGTATATTGGCTAACATTGTTGTGCTTTTTAAACAGCGGAATAAACGTCTGAATTTATTATGCAAACTTTTCGAACAGATGTTAGAACCTATCCACGAGATGCTGTTAAATAATTTCGATGAACGACTTAAGCTCTAAGGTAATTTCACCTGAGTTTTGGAATGGTGCGTATTCAGTTGCGCGTCTGCAGGACAGTTTTCACGACGCCATCCGCGTAAAAGTTTGCTGAGACCAAACTGGTTTCGAAGGTATGTAGGCTAACTCATATAGTATATTTTTAACATTTCTTCCGATCGAAAACTATCTTAAAATGAAGCAAAGACAACAATATTTTATTATTAAAAAGAACTGACACCAATTATTCATCGTTCTATCGAAAAAATTCTCACACACTTCCATTGATGTCGCTTATCAGCTGGCGGATTCCTTCTTCAGTCGCGATCTTGGCTAGATGATTCTACCAAACCTTAAGCCGATCAGTGTCGTTGGTGACTTTTACCTTTGGCTTCATTATCGTCCAGTATTTCTACATTGGACAGAACCCGGAACAATTTGATAATTCAGCTCTTTTGGGATTTACTGAATTCAATTATCTTTGTACCGTTGTAGCACGTCCTTGCTGTGATTGTAGCTGATTAAATCTGTGAAAGCGAAAACGTAACTAGTCCATCATGGGACATGATAAAATTCGTTTGTTGAATCGCTCCCGTTTGTATACTTCCGGATTCGTAGTCTTAAAAACGTTGGTTTTCTTGCCATAGGAACAGATTCATTGCCAAATTTTAACGAAGCTATTCTCGAAAGCAAAAGAATCTGCCAGGAAACTTGCCGCGAGTAGAAGCCTCCAGATTTATTTTCCATAATTTTCGAATTTCGTCAGTACCTGGTCGTACAGCTTTCGGACTCGGAATCTGGTCGCTGTTGATTGAGACCTCGGCTGATTCTTTTTTACCTGGTCGGGTAACATTTATAGCTTTCTCGAAGAAGGTATTGACTAATTGAACAGCGGAAAGCTGCCAGTTTCTTTGACAAGTCATAGTTATTCCGAGATTTCCGAAAGACCTTCAAACGCAGTTGAAGATAAACGGTTCCACTCTGACGCTTGGTCCTCACTTTGCGGGCAGCTGTAAGAGATCATCTGTACTATTAGTATAATTAGTATAATCCAGCAGTTTTGCCAGCTCCCGTGAGGACACTGATAGATTTTGAAGATAACTATGCTTAATTATTTTTCTTTTTTTTGTTTTGTCCATCTTGGAGCTACGTTACGTTATGCTTGTAAAAATGTAGATCGATTGGATTTGTTTACAAACAACGACACACATTAAAAGCTAGCATATTAGATTAGCGCCGTTACCGCAACAAAATCTCTCCAGTTGTTTTTATTAAAAATGTGATGTAGGGACTGGTGTCCACTAAGAGGTTGAAATCACTATTATCTTGCTTCGGACAACCCCTGCCCAGAGACCGCGCGGAATTTGACGATAGAAGCGGAGAATTGATTCCCTGGGTTCATGCTCCCCATGTCGTCAGATGAAACTTTTTTTTTTTTTCATTTTCTGCACTTTTAGATTTTCCAATTCTTTGTACTAAAGCAGTAAATTTATTCTTAGTCTCCCTATCTATTCGCGATAAACCTGTATGCTTCTGCTTCTAGTAGTTGAGATAATAATAAAATTCGTTCGCGTGAAATTGTCAGTTTGGCCGTCATACAAAATAAGGATTTCAGTATAGTTGATGCTTATTTTGGTCCGCTCAAAATTATTTCATATTCTCGTTGAGGAATCAAATGATAGTTTTTTAGTTGTAGGCCAACTTTGTTTACTACACTTAATTTGTTTTCGATTTTTTTTGTGCTTTTGCTTTTGCTAGTTTAACTTCTGTAAACATGATATTTAAATTTAGTTTAGTTTCTAGGCATTTCCTCGCTGTTTGCCTTTACGATATTGCTAAATCGTATTTTATGCACCTACTAGGTCTCTTGGTTGTCCAGAGACTCCAAAAATCTTGATAAGCGTGCCAACTCCAGTACAATTTCAAATTCCTATCCTTTTAATATTGTCTCTCCTCCGGTGGTACTTGTGGAGTGCGCAATAGTATATACGATTTCTAGCAAAAACAAGTGTCTCACTAACATTCCTTCTCTTTTCTGCTGTGAGCTACGATCAGGTCAGTGTCGGTATTGATCAATAAACAACTTGGGATTGATAGATGTTGTACAATGTGCATGGAAGGATGTTTTGTTACACCAAGGCATTATCAATTCGCTGTGTAATTTCTGCTAGTCCCAATCAATAACGGAGTAACAACCACGGTGCTCCCACAAGTCTAATCTGAAGCTCTCTATTTTTTTTTCAATCTGATGTGCGTATAAATTGATTAATATCGGCCAATTTACCAATGTAATTAAGAACTTTCTCCGCATTTTCATCAAATCTTCATCGGTATCGATTATCTTCAAATACATTAAACATTAATTTGTAGTTCTGCAAGACCCAGGTTTAAAATTGTAAAATTCATTTGAAGATTTGATCACGCAACACCTGCAAGTGTTCTATATAGATCATATTGGCTATTTTCCTAGGTATATGCCTCCACTAGTATCACGATTCCTGCCCCCTGTAACCCTCGTGGAGATAGTCTTGCTCTCTAGCAAAAGCGAGTGTCGAACTAACATTCCTTGCTTTGCCCAGTTGAACAGCCTTGGCCCAGACCGGCGTCGATATTGTTCATATTTATTAAAAGAATTAGTGAAATTTGCACTCTGAGTATAATTCACTTCTTCCAAGTATAGTTTTGTTTGTTCATTGTGCATTTTCATTCAATTGGTAAACCGCGAAGCGCAACTATAGTCTACGCATAAGCTATTACACAATTTTATATGTTATTGCTTATTAACGAAAATGATATATAATTAAAAGCTTTCGAAAACAAATCCATATTTCGTTCCTAATAGCACGTATAGTATTTTCTATTTAGCAACCATCAAGCCGTGAATGAAAAAGCACCCTAATGAAGGGACAGTATCGAATGTACCAGCGGCGATCGTCACTTCACCTAAGCTAGTAAGCTATAAGATCTGCATCACAAGGTGACGACGGCAAGCAAATGTGACATTTCACGCCGAAGTGCGCCATTACGATTTCCAAATGGAGTGATATGAACAGGAGATGTGCGAGTAATAAAATATATTATACTGTTTCATAGCTTCCTGAAAGCATATACGACCTGTCTCATGAAGCATTGTTAGTTATAGTGCAAATACTTTCACGACCGACTTAATTTCTCGTGTCAGTGCACATTCGTATGGGTTTTATATTTAATTTAACACAACTGCCCATAACTCGATTGTTACATAAAAACTACGTTTCACAAAACGAGATAATTAAACCAGCATGAACGATTGATATATAAAAGCTGCGTGCAACTAGAATTTAGCCAACACATGCTCCATGGAAAGAAAAACCGGCATTCCTGCCCGATAACCCACGATGAAGACAAATAAACGAAACCACTAGAGACAGCTCCCCCGTCATGTGCAGCATAGTTCAACTGCCATAATCTAGAAACTAAGAATTCCCACACTTGCTTGTCTTGCTCTGTTTCGTATCGGACGATCAAAAGGCCAGGTTGTTTTGGACGTTGTTTATTTACATTTCATGCACACACCACCGCACTGTCTTCTGTTTGGCAACAGTAAACACCGGACGAAACAGTTCCGCTTTTGTATAACCTATACATTGTTCTTTTTTTTCTCTCTGTCAGAAGCATTGCTGATGTAGGGTAAATGGCTCGAATGGTAGGACAAGCTGTGGCACAAGCTTTTTTTATTTGAATATTGAGAATCGTGTAGAGAGGATGTCAAAATACTTTGCGAGATGCTACAATAAAGCAAGGCAACGTTACACTAATTGCCCTGTTGTAGGTTTGTTACAATTTAAATATCCCGTAAAGTTCATCTCTCCGTTCTGATATTTTTTACACTCTTATTAATATATAGATGCTTACAAAAAATTTAAAAAAATATGATCCAGCTTTATTTTTTATTTGTTTTTAACAATTACAGAATACATAAGATAGCTAATAATAAAAGAATACAGTGAAGACCCGTTTTTGTCAGCCCCTTGGTGAATTTTAGGCTGATAAAACCGGGACATTGATAAAATCGGGACATTCATTTTTCTTTTTTTTTTTTAATAAATCGAAGCTCTTAAAATATTATTCTTTAGTCCCTAGACATAGTCTCATAACCTTTCCTGATTATTTAGCTAAACTTCTCTTCTTCAAAAAAAATTAAAAAAAATTTTTTTGCATTTTTCGGATCTCTAAGATAAGAGAAAAATGCTCAAAAAACGATTTGCTCCATTCAATTTGGCTCGTCTGCTAGAGCCCATCAAACTACCAACTATCAATTTTCATATGAAGCTGATAAAATCGGGTCAAAAAGCTGATAAAATAGGAGGCTGACAAAATCGGGTGCTGATAAAATCGAGTCTTTGCTGTAATTGTTTTCTGATGAGCTATTCCAAAAACGCATTTTTATTATTTATTATTGATTATCAATGATGTTCAATTCAAAAAATCCAAATTTGAATAAAATACCATTCGGTAAAAGAGAAAAATCGTATTTATTATTTTTCGCTAAAGAAGGCAAGAATTTTTTTCGAATAAATTAAAATTCGAGTTGCTGATTTAGACAAACAAGCACTGGTTGGAACGGTTTTACATCTGGCAACGTTTTGGCAGTAATGGTTTTATGTTGGGCTAAATATTTTTCAAGCTATTCCTGCGAAGGTACTTTTTGCGATGTTTTTAAAATCTGGAGGTACGATAGGTCACTTTATTCGAGATTTAACAAAACAATGTACAAGTCTAGAAAATCAGCAGTTCTACTTTTATTTGAAGTGCATGAATACTGCATATATTTTAAAAATTAACGCAAATAATAAATGGTATTAATTGACGTAATTCAGGTAAGACATTGAGGAAACAGGCAAATGATGTTTTTTTATTTCGATTATAGAGGTTTTAACCTTAAGGTCATTCGCCTCTTCGGGTTAGAAAATAAATTTACTAACCCTATGTTCGGGGTCGGTACTCGAACCCAGGTGCGAATGACCACATAGTTTCAAAATCCACTTTTGTGCACGCGAGCACACGTGAGAAACACATTAACATACGAACGCTTAAGCCCTTCGCGATCAAAAACGCACACCGATGCCCGTGATCGCACAAACTTAATAATACTCCGGTAATAAAGTGAACGTCTTAGTTTTTACGAAATTTCAAACAACGGAGTGGGCGTAGCGTATTGGTAAATCGATTGCCTTGTACGCAGCGCACCTGGGTTCGAGTCCCGACCCCGCACATAGGGTTAGAAATTTTTCCTAAGAGATTTTTCTAACCCGAAGAGGCGAATGACCTTAAGGTTAAAACCTCTATAATTGAAATAAAAAAAAAAAAAAAAAAAAAAAAAAAAAATTCAAACGCTGTCTCAAGCGAAAACCTACAAACGTCCTTGTTCGCACGATCATGAATCGGTAAGTTCCGGAATCCTTTACACTCTGTCCCAGCAAATTAGGTCCATACATTCAGTAGGACCAATAAAAAAATAAAGCTCATATCCACTAGACAACACGTTCTATGGCGACATGACCGGGAACTCTTGTGATATGGAAGATCTCACTTTCTTCTAGCATCTGAGCCGTACACCAAAAATTAAGTATTAGATTCACTATCCGCACGCGATCATATAATAACACACGCGAATATGCGAAAGACGCACGGTTATAAAATAGAATTTATACACGCGAAGTTACATACACGTTAGCACACGCGATATACAAACGCTCGCGCGTTTGAGCACGTTAACGTACAAATGTTCGAGCCCTTCACGATGATGTACGCGATTGCGAAGTCTCTACCCCCGCACATATCTGAACCGTACAATGAATATCACATTCAGAATCACGGCCCGCTGCAATTGGGCATAAGCAGCGTTTTAGTGGGCGACATTGCCTGTCTCGTCTGCAATTGTAGTATGTGATTCTGACGGGGAGCCCTTCCGAGAACCCAGCTCTACAGCTCCAGTAGGACAACTCTCGAAAAAAAACCTAACCTATTCATGCCCATGTTGTTTATAAACAACAACGTTTTTGAACAGTTGTAACTAGCCAAGTTTTTACAAAAATAAGTAATGCCAATTATAAGGACTATTACCCTTCTTCACCTGAGCACAAACCGTTATCAGTTTTGTCCATAGAACTGAATTTATTGCAATCAGTCTAATTGTATTCCACTGGAGCAGTGCTGCTAGCTGAAGTTTATGGTTTAAAAAAATAATCAATTTAGGCTGTCGTCTACTATCTCCAAAGCAAAAGAAGCACTTATATAGATTAATACAGGTTTTTTGTGTTCCTTTACCCCGAGCCGTTTCAAGGAAAATAGATTTGAGACCATACAGGAAGTGGTAGAAAAAGTTGGGTATGAAAGGGTCAAACGAAATGATTGTCCTTCAATGACCAGGAAAGTATATATTGATACTATGTCTAGTAAATATTTGATAACTTGCCGTGATTCTATCGAAACGTTGATATCGGGAAAATCTAGTGGTTATTTTGATTTTCTTTTGTGGTGAACTCACCAATATCAGTGGGGAATCAATAGCTTGTCGAATCTGAGTACTGTGAACTAGACCAGGTATTATTTTAAAGCAAACCTTGATAAAGGTTGTACTTGAGTTAGAATTTGTTATTTCCGAGTATCAGTAACCTGTCTTGCTCCCTAATATGTGGAAACCTTCACTTTTTTGCGAAGGTCGGTGCGATGACTATTTAGCACCATAATTGTTTAAGACCGTATTGAGAGTCCTGTCACTAAGTTAGTGTCGAATACTGATGAGACAAAGTCGAAACGCAAATTCCATAGCTGCATTTGTCAACAATACTTCAAAATATAAATTCATAAATTTGAATCTTACCAATATATGTTAAACAGTTTAGAATAAATCGCGCTCACAATCTTCAAAAATGTCCCATCTGTCCGCACTTTAATCAGCGAATCACGACCCCTTGCGGCTGCAAAGTTTGAATCCAATTGGTCTTAATGAAATCAATTATCATTCACTCGACCCAAGCTGCTGTACTAATCTATCGTTTTCTCTCTCTTTCTTCAACGCACAGCACCGGAGACAAACGGTTACTAACGCCAGGGACTTTCAGTACAACCCCCAACCGCACCACCGCCATCGTTACCAACGGCAGCGATTTTCCCGCGGTGTGCACTAATTAGCTCGGTAACTTGAAGGCGGCATCGAACGCTTGCGGGGCCAGAGCCGGTCCAAATGTTTTGCGTCTTTGCGCATCTCGGGACCTAGGTGATTCCACGCCGCAGTCCCCGCTCCCGCCCCTCAACCTCCGGCCCCTCCAGGCCCTAGATGAGTATGTCAATGAACGAAAAACGAATGCTAGACCGCGAAACGCTTCGTTCCGTTATCCAGCAATGGAACACGGTTCGGCTGGATATCTTCGCTCTGTCGGAGCCAAACGAGGTAGGAACAGGTGGAAGGTTCTCGTTGATGGATTTTTCCACAATTGAGTTATTTTTCTTTGTTCGTTTTTTTTTGCAGAACTTGGAATTCCATGGTGTCATGCGATTCTATTTCCAAGACGAAGGGCAGAAGGTGGCCACGAAATGTATCCGCGTGGCATCGGATGCCACCGTGTCCGACGTGATTGGTAAGTAACTAGGTTTTATGTTTTCAGTTCAGCCGCAAATAATTGGCACTATTTGGATTATTAGTGAAATGCCACGCGCATGCTAATTTTCTATGAATACAGTCCCACCGTTTTCTGATAATTAAAAGCTAATTTGGCAAACAGTAGGACACAACTGAAATATTTAATCGAATTCCACACCCACCTTCTTCTGTCCCAATGTAAAACGCTTTTATATGTATTTACTCACTTTTTAATTAATTTATGTCACAACAGAGACGCTAATAGAGAAATTCCGCCCGGACATGCGGATGCTATCCCTGCCGAACTATGCTCTCTACGTGGTGCATGCCAACGGGGAAGAGCGCAAGTTGAACCCGGATGAAAAGCCACTGCTGGTGCAGCTCAACTGGCATAATGACGATCGGGAGGGACGGTTTTTGCTAAAGAACTGTGCCCAGAAAACAAATGTAGGTTTTTCAATTTCCGGCTGAGATGTTCTTACCCTTTCTGTGCCATCGGTAACTAAATTTCCGTTTTTCCTCACCACCAGACACTAGACAGTATTACCGATCAGCCAAGCTTCAAGCGGAAACTATCGAAACGGGAAAAGAAAGAGCAGAAAAAGAAGGAAAAGCTTTTCAAGCTGCAGTCAAGTGGAGCTGCGGGATCCGAGAATCATGTGGCTGAGAAGCTGTACACAGGTAAGTCTATCGACGGGGTGGAATGGTGAATGAGTTATTTGTTCAAGAATTCCAATGAATCATCGCCAATTGCATGCTTGTCGTTTGTTTGGGCAGTTTATAAAATGATGTTAGAATACCTACCACGTTCATTCTTCTCTTTATTTTCTTTTTCACGGGTTGCGCGGAGGATGCGTCCGAAGATAAAGATCAAATAATCTATGTTATTTTGAAATAAACCAGGTTCTGTCATGATACTGCGTAGCAGACTTATGCAAATATGCTTTATGCTTTCTGCTTACTCCTGAATTTGCTTTAAAGCGAATGAAATACATCAATCATCTTCATTTTTGTATTTCTCACGGGACATGCAGAAGCATCGTAATAAAAAACGCAACAGCCTTATTCCGCCGACAGGCCCTGTCAGCATCATCTCAAACATAAATCGAATAACTCTTCATCGCGCTATCCCTTCCAGAGCTGCCGGAAACATCCTTTACGCGTTCCATCTCCAACCCGGAAGCGGTGATGCGACGACGGCGGCAGCAAAAACTCGAGAAAAAGCTGCAGCAGTTCCGTTCCCGCGACGGGGGTCCCGACACCGGTGGGACGCTAAAAATCTACGGTGAAAGTCTATGTCGCGATGTGCCTTACAAAACGCTACTGCTCTCGATACGAGACTGTGCCCAGGCCGTGGTACGGGAGATGCTCGCCAAGTACGGCATGGATAAGGTGGACCCGCTGCACTACTGTCTGGTACAGGTATGTATCGACTCTCGTCTTTTGCGGTTATTTCCCCTGTACATCTGAAAGCAGATTGCAGTTGGATTTTGCTCCGACCCATTACAAATGATTCTTCCTGGTTGTAGGTTAACAGCGATGGATCCGAGTACATCCTGGACGATGACGAGTGCCCGCTGTCGATATTGATGAATCATCCCACGTCAAGGGGTAAGTAGCTTTCGATAATTTCGTTTTCTATTTTACTGTAGCAACAGGTGTGTTGCATTACCTGTCTCGTGTTCGCACAAAGTACAATTCAATTTTGCCTTTGGAATTGTGTTGCTTCGCTAATAAAATATTGAGTTTATAAAAGAATCAACGTTGGATCTTAAAATAGAGTGAAATTGAATTCTGCCGTGAATAGAGATTTTAAACAAATTAGTTGGATAGTTACGCTGCTAATGTATTTGCGTGAGTATAATGCAGACTTGTAAATAATTTAAAAAAATGGATCATCAGTCTGCTGACCACTCACAGAAATTGGAAGTGTTAAAAAAACAAAATCAGTCGATTTTAAACAATCTATCTTTATTTGACACGACATTTTGTTTACACTTGTAGGGTTAATCGAACCGGTTTAACGTGTGAGCTTGATATGCAGGGTACATCTTAGTTACGCAGGTTGGTTCATAGGTCAGAACCTCTCGACAGATGTTAGTGGGTCATGTTTGGGGAAAGAATCGTTCTAAACATACCTTCGAATCTCAACCATTGCAGAATTATTGAACTTTTTTCTGTAAATACAGGGTGATTCATCTTAAGGTTTTCTTAAAAAAAAACTAAATAAATGGTTTTCGCGAAATCTTTATTATCCCTCGAAGGAACATTCTTGGCCATTTATTATTTGAAAATTTCTTTTGATTGTTGACCATAGCATCGCTTGAGGTGGACCATTTGAGTGGTCAAGTTTTTGATGACGAGCTCGAGAATTTCAAGTGATATCTGGCTAATTACTCGAGCAATGTTGGCTTCCAATGCTTAAAACGTTGTAAGCTTATCCACATAGACCATTGACTTCACATAGCCCCATAGAAATGGACTAGAGGAGTGATATCGCACGATCTAGGCAACCAATTGACAGGTCCAAGGAGAATTTCTCACGCAATAATTCCATTGTTACATTACTTGTGTGACACATGGGGCCGTCCTGATGCAACTAAATGTTGTCAAGACTACGGGCTTTAAGTTCGGGTCTGTTAACCCTCCGGGAATTGCGTTTATGGCCCACTGAACGAGCAGCTGATGCCCTAAGACGATTTCGCTAGATTTTCAGAGCAGCGTGCGCTCAGTGCACTAGCGCGACTGCCGGAAGGTTAACATGGCACGATAAAGGGAGTTACTCACAGTAATATGGCGCCCTCTCTTACTTTTAATGATACCATACCGGCCCATAATCCGCACCAAACTGTTGTTTTTTGTGGATGAAGTGTTAGTTCTTGCATCTCTTCCAACTGTTCCTAACTTTAAATACGGCAATTTTTCTTATTGACGGCAGAGTCGTGGGTCTCATACGTTTTACAATGTTTAAGATCACCAGAAATAAAAATTTCTTGCTCTTGTGTTTAAATTCTTTTTCTTGGTGGTGAATCATTAGCTGCATTATCCACAAGAACTTGGTCGTCAATCCTTCGCCTTCTCTCGTGTTCACGTCCAGATTGTCATCGCAAAGACGCCGATAATAAATTCGCTAAAAGCCCATCGCTTTCTTGTTGTTCATGATGAGATGTTCTTGTTGGTTTATTGTTCTTACCAGCCACTATCGTGTATTAGTCTTCTTCGGTGTTGGCTGCTTTGTTTATTGTGCTGGTTTTTGATTTGCAGACATTAGGTGATGTCGTTGTTGCGTGAGTGTTTGTTAATTTCAGATCTGCAAATAATACTTTAGTAATCATTTTTTTCGGGAGATTTTGTGAAGTCAGTTGACCTTAGGTGTCTGAAGGCGACGGACAGAATATTTTTTTGGGAGACAGAAGGTTCAGATCGGTTTACTAAGCAGATGATTTAATGGGGAATACAATCCAGACAGCAGATGATTTCATGGGGAATACAATCTTTACGGTTGGCAAACAAGATTCATCATCATTCTCGTTCAAGATCATATCTATCGAACTCCATCGAATCATGTCTGATGTGCTTTCGGATCAAAAATATCTTCCGCTAAGTATCTCGAAAATTCGCCCAGATATTCTCAGATTGGTAATAGCCTGCCTAAAAATGCAATTAATATTACTGACGACAAATATTTTATGAAAGACTACCGACTACATGCCCGCCCACGAAATTGAAATTGACGGTGTGGTTACAAATTGGCGTTTTTCATGTGTGAATCTACTGAACCTCGGTTGGCTGTTTCAAGGGCTTCTTACTCCAGGCACCTGCACAGGACGGGGCAAAATAGTATGCTCCTAAAAACTCGTATCGGGTGACCTGTAGTGGAACTGTTTTGCCTATTTAGGTCCTGTTCGACATGACTGTGCCTATGTGCCTAAAATCTAGCGAAATCGTCTTAGCGCACCAGCGGCTGTTCATTCAGTGGGCCATTTGCGCGACTTCCGGAGGGTTAAGCAAGCTTTTTCAGAAATACTAAAAGGAGTTACACCATTTTTCGCGACACATTATGCTCTCTTGGCTCAGTAATAGTTCAGCTTTGGCTATCCGCTTGAAGACGTCTGCGTAAATCTGAATGGGCCTGACAGGATCGTAGTGTAATCTTCTACCCTTCTTTGACGGAGTCTCTATCTTGCACCCTTTTGTTATTTAGATTGGTTTTCTTTACAATTTAATATTTATCTGAAACCGGCACATTTATTCTGTTATATTTTATATTATTCCAATTGTTCCACCTGTTTTATAATGCATATGCCCGTTTACACGTTCCGTACGTAAACTCGCTCCGTGCCGTTGATGTCGTGCCTCCTTTTACATCGCTCAACGGCAATAAGGATTCTATGCCTGGCTAAATATTTTTCAAGCCAAATCTAATAAGGCGAAGGTACTTTTTTCGATGTTTTTAAAAACTGGAGATTCGATAGGTAACTATATTCAAGGCTAAATAAAACGACGTACATGCCTAGAAAATCAGCGGTTCAACCTTTATTTGAAAAGTATGAATACCACAGATTATTTTAAAATTAATAACACATTAATAATAAATGCAGTCCATTGACGTCAATCAGGTAAGAACATCAGGAAGTGGCAAATGATGTAAAAAATCATGAAACCGCGGAAGAGAATGCTGAAAACATGTTTTTTAAACAGCTGCATGTGGCTTTGTACTTGCGAATAACTTCTTAGGCGTCCTCGTCGTCGGCAGAGTGTGGAATTGAAGTTGTACATTCTGGTTCACGTGGACGATCATGTTTGCGGTTCGTAGCATTTTTTGGGTTCCTTTTCCTACTCTGTTTCGATCATGTTTTTTTCGATTATCTACTTCAACAACACCTTGAAATATTATATTGTAAACTCACGCGAAATATCTGACGCGCTTTCATTGATGAGCACTTTCCTTTACCACGTGCACGTAATGTTTCGAACGGAACCTTGAATTGTTCAGAGGCTGAGCGAATACTGGCGCCATCTTGAACAGATGCCATTGCGTTACTTATGTCCTCTTCACTTTGTTTTGGCGTTTTTCGCACGAAATTACGCGTAATTTTCCAGTCAATATAATTCAAATTTATATCATAGTAGTGACCTATAGTGCCACAAAACGGCTGATCTATCGTGCATGGGGCTTAACTACTTCTTGTGAAACACATATGGTATTAGCAAAATAGTATTCTTGAAAAATTTTGTACATAATAGTAGCCATTTTCTGGCTAGAAAATTTTAGTTCCACATTTTATTGAATAGAGTATGCCATCGCCGTGACCTCATTTCCAAAATGGATTCGAAAGACACATTGTCAAAAGAGGAATTCCACGAAGATCCGCCCGAAAATCTCCAAAAACGTGACCGACCATCTTCGATTCAGATGAAACTTTACGCGTCTCACCGGTACGAAAGAATAAACTTTTCCCACAGTCATTGAGATCATTTGGACTCAAGAACAATTTTTTAAAAGGGCGGCGAAGTTTTTGCGTGCATTAATATAAAAAAAATGTTACGATTACCATATTTTGTACAGCAAACCCTCCCGAGAATAAATTAAAAGGAATACACAGCTCTGCACGAAAAAAATACACGCTAAAAAAATGTGACATTTTTTTACAAAAACAAAAATTTGTGTTAAAAAAATAAATTATAAAAAACCCATTGTTTTTGTTTTTGGTAAAAAACCTTAAAAGAAAGGAAATATTTTAATTGTAACTACATCATGGAGAGCTTGTCAGTAAAAAAGTTTTTTTAACTTTAACTTTATAGCTGTTTTCAAATTTCACACTTATTGGCCGACTGTAGTTTTATTACAAGATATGATTATAAATGTCATTTCAAATTAAAATGTATGAAAATCTTTCAAAAAGTAGTTTTAGAGATATTTGGAATTTTGTTCCAAGAAAAAGAATCAATTCGTGCAATTATGTCCTTTTTATAAATTATTCGCATTTCTCCAGCTATTAACCATTATTTTAAGCACGAAAACAGATTGTTTTAGTGTATTTGAGTCATGGAGAATCTATCAATTTTCCTAACAACAACTTTTAACATAATTTTGTAATTCATACTGTTTGTAGTCAAAAATACAATTTTCTTATTGAATATGATTCTAAATGCCAATTACTTTGTTTTATTACAACCTTTTGATAAGTTGTTCTCGTTTCTCCATCAAGAACAATAGGTTTTTCAAAATGCACATGCAATTTGCTGCCCTTTCCTTTTGACATCACGGAAAACATTGAAAATATTATTCCACTATGTTCCAATGATTAAACTATATAGTTGAATCATATTTCTATTTTTCCGTGTAGTTTTCAAATGGTTTACAATATCGTCCTGAAATCAAGATTTAAGCTATAGGAAATTTTATGTGCATTTTGAAAAGCGTATTGTTTGCGATGGAGATACGTGAATAATTTATGAAAAGGTCGTAATAAAACAAACTGATTGTTTTTGTTGAATCAAAATTTTGAATATGTCGAAAACTACCACAATTTTGAAAAAAAAACTTATTTTGAGCATTTTGATTTGAAAAGGCATTTAGAATCAGATTCAATTTAAGGAAATTGCACTTTTCACAGAAATAGTTCTAATTATGAAAATATGATAAGGTATTATTAGGAAAACTTTCTTATTGACAGCTCATTAATGATCCATATGCACAAAAACAATTTCTTGTTCAAAATGATAAAGATTTGATTGTTGATAGTTCATGATGAAGAAACGCGAGTAACATAGAAAAATGGCACAATTTCACGAATTAATTGTTTTTCTTGAAACAAAATTGCAATTATCTCACAAACTGTCACATTTGGGAAGCTTTTCGTTAAAGGCATTTTGATTTGAAATGACATTTACAATGAATTCTGTAATAAAATCACAGTTTTGTCGAGCATTTAGCGTAGAATTTTTAAAAATGTATAAAATTTGTTTTTTAGTGTTTCGGTTTCTCCTCGTCAGTAACTAACACCAACTTAATGCTAGTTAGATAAATCACAATTATTGCGTGAACGTCAAACAACTAGTTTATACCGAGTGATGTCCCGATAGTAAGCACTATAAGTGCTATACGATAGTACACTATCGAGACAACACTCGGTATAAGCCAGTTGGTTAGCGTTGACGGAAGACGTGTGACATTTTGAATTTTAGTGTTTAACTAGCGCCAATTTGATGCTAGTTTGGATTTATCTAACTAGCGTTAAGTTGGTGCTAGTTACTGAGGAGGAGAATACGAAACACTGAAAAACCATACTTTATGTTAGCTGTTGTGTTTACATACTCGTCTACTGTTCATTTTTCATCCAAAAAAATTCGATTTTTCGAAATAAATTTTTGTTGAAAAATTTTAACGCTTCAAATTTTTTTTAACCAAACCGTTCAAGTACAAGTACAACAAAATTTGCTTAACACCCTTAAAAAAGGTTACGAACTTAGCTGACATTTTTCCGTAACTTTGTATGTAAGCCCTTGAGGATTTTCTTGACAAAAAAATAAAACATTACACAATGGCGCTTTTGTAATATAATTTTATTTTTTTTTTGTTTTTGTACAAAATGTCAACATTTTTTTCAGTGTATTTTTATCGTTGTAAAACTGTTTATTCCCTTCAACTTATTCTCGGATGGTTTTGCTGTACAAAATACGGCAATCGAACATTTTTCTTGCAGGTAATGCATGTAAAATCTTCTGCGCCCTTTTGAAAAATTGCTCTTGAGTCAAATTGTTTTAATTGACAGAGTATATCAGGGAGATTCATCATCCGAACACAACTGCAAAGTTTTGCTCGAATCGGCGATGGTCATAATTTATGATTCGCATCTTCAATATCTAGAAGAAAAAAAAAACTCCCACGCTTGATTTCTTCTGCGAAAAAACTTATTCAATGTTAAATATAAATAACATTGTGCAGCAAAGTGGTTACAGACTTCCCTCGCTGATGTGCATGGTGCATTACGTGAAGTGGATGCTCGCCCAAGCTAGTATCCCGAATGTGGTGGTAGATAAATGGTTCCCCTGATTTGAGTTCAGGTCAGACTGATCGATCTAAAGCTCTTTGCCTTCTCATAAATGACGCCATCGTTGGAAATGAATTGTACAGTTACTTTTCGCTACGCTACTGGAATGCATTTTGTTCGAAAACTACAAGTGAGAACTTTCAGCAAAATATATAATAAGTGTTCATTTTCTCGTTGAAGTAAAGCTGATATGATCCCATCCTTTCCATCAAATGTGTACGAAGTTTGATTCAAGCACCCGTTTGGTGAATTCTGTTGTAACAATTCCACGAACAAGTATCCAAGAATCAGAAGCATCCGAAAAGAACACAGTGGCAGTCGCCGATGATGGCTTCGTACAGCTAGGAAAGTTTGTGTCAAGAAGACAGTTGAGTACGTAGCACAGCTTCGTCAACATTCGAGCATTCTCCACTACTAGTTCAACCAGAAAAACTTCCAAAATTGCAGAATTCAGTAGATAATTAAATAGGTGATTTTATGGATACAATATTCCTAAACCTCCTATATATATTGTTTACTTTTAAAACTGCTTTTATCAATAATTTTTCAAGCGATATTTCCGAATTTATAGCACATAATATGGGGACATTGGTCATTTTAAAAAAAATGCTTCCCTAATATAAATTAAACGCAGCCGAAATAAGTTACAGATTCAAAAGTAGTAATTTAAGGCAAACAAAATGTTGAAGGAATTATCTGAAAATTTCCACTAGTTTCGTTTAAATAGTTTAGAAAACATTTCGAGATTGACTATCACACAGGTCGTACCCATTAAAATCTACATGAAACCACGCACCTCCATTGTATGAGTCAAAGATAAAGTTCAACTCATAAACCTAATGGTTGACGCTTTCGAACAGCAATGTTTCTTAAAACTGCCATCAGGTGGCAATCAAAGTGAAAGCTCCCATAAATGAAACCATTTCATGGAGTCCCTTGGTCGTTTATAGCAAACCATAGAATTATAGCAACAATCAGCTCTTATGTACTAACCACCGTACTATCAGCCGTTGTTTTTGTGGGTGGATGTGTGGGTGTATATTTATTTCATTTCCCGCTCACAACCTGTAGAGAGCATCCATCATTAGTTCTCCGTTTTGTCTTCACGTGCTCGCTCCCTGCTATGGAGCAGCTGACGGACGAGCACACACCACCTCTTCCGTGTCAAGTGGCCGCCGCGAGTCATGCTAGAGCGGTTTCGTTTTCCACCAACGCCGGACGGAAACGACGGTGGTGCGTCTTTGTCGTGGCGGTTCTATATATTTTTTTCGTTGTTTGAGTGCGTGAGGAGTCGTCTGCCGTTATCTTCGATTGCTCAATTTTAGGCTGGATACTGGGTCGTGCTGATAAGACAGTATTGTTTGTTTTGCACTTTGTTTCCAATCGATAAAGTCGTGAGTGGGACACGGTTCATTCGACTCGCATTGTGCTGGCGTGTGTGATAAGACGACGTGCTCTCTAGAGCAGTTAAGTGAGAATGGTTTAATTTCGCTGTGTCAGGTGGAAAAGGTGTATGCTACGGAGCGGAGCGGGTAGCTGGCAGAGGCAAAGAAAAACAGCTAATTGAATGGATTTTTTTATTGACCATATTCTGGCGAGGCAAGCGTTTGAGGAAGCGCCAATTAAAATGTGAAGTAGGAAGGAAGATCGAGTGATGGATGGGTCCTTTCAGGGTGGTTACGGTCAAAATATTCTGAATGTTCAGAATCCTTTCGTTATCTAGCATGTTGACTGATCGAAGCATAAACATAAAATAAAGATTTCATGTTTCAAATGCTTAAATACATCTATTGGAACAACCCTATCACGGTGCATGGTGCCACATGGTTTTCCGCACGCCGCACGTTCTACCGTAGTACACTTTTCATGTTTTGCGTTTTTGGGATTAGTAACCACAACAGAGAGGAACTTTCCATGCCGAACGAGAAGACGTAGATGAAAGCTGCAGCTCCGTCAAGAACGAGCGACTTGTGACATAGAAGTGTCTCAGTCGGTACTTTCATGGTGAGCAGAACGGTTCGGAAAATTACGGCGTCTCGGCGATTGGACATAGTTCGCTAAATTTGTCTAGCAAGCAATATCAGTAATTAAGTGTCAAAAGATAATTATGTAGGACATATTTGTTTACGAGTGTTTTTTCGGGATTTTTTTTTTGTCAAAAATTGATGGCTTGAATTTTGGTAGTCGAAGTAAAAAGGTCAAGTGTTTTCTATTACCGATATTGCTGTGTATATTTATTAGTTCTCTTGAGTGCCTCCCGCTCCTTGCTAGCGTCTGCAGAGAGTGTATAAATTCAATTTAAAGTGAAACCTAACGAAGCAGTAGCAGTGAATGTTTGCTCAGAAGTGATTTAGTTCAACAACTTTGTGATAGATTACGATCGTTTGTGCCACCATACGCACCGAATGGGACATCAGTGGGAAGGCACAACTTAAGTTAATCAAAATTGTTCCATTCTTTCGTGCGATGGCGACCGTTCGAACGGAAACAGTACTGTAAATGTGTAACCAGCATCCAAGTAGCCCACATCGCACAAAGTCCTAAGAGAAAGTTTGTCTACTGGGGCACTGTGACCGATTCCGCCATTGGAAGCCGGAAGCGATCCTGTATCCTGAGTAGCCCATGCAGGCGTCAAACCGAGAGCCGACACCATGATGGACTGGGGCATCCGGCGTAAGTTTGACACGTTTTCCCACAATTTCTGACCCCGTATACAGTTGTTGATTTGTTAACAATCGCCCGCGAACCGAACCCACCGTGTGCCTGGTGAATGCTTGCTGTTTTATGTTTTGCGTTGTTACTTGCACGGCGGCCGGCGGGTGTCTATTCTTCCAATTGCCTCAGGCCTACCAGGCGTGCTGTGCGGTAAACAAACGGAAAATGAAATTCCTTTATTTTCTTTACCATTGCACGAAATTGCCAACACGCTCTGTGAGCAACGTCGAGATGTGTTGGTTTTGGATACGAGAGAATTGGTGTTCTATCCTTTGGTGTGTGGACTCCGGTAATAGGAGATGCTTGAGGTAGAACGTGCAGATGCTGGCAACACGCACCGCATAAGAAATAGGTTGTGAATCTAGCCCCCCACAACACGTGTGTTCTTATAGTAACTCGACATATGGGGCACTTGAAGCAAAGCAATGCCCTGGTACTACATTCCGTAGCCGGACTTGACCTTCTTTTTCGACAGACTTCGCAGCTGATTCTTAGTGTACAGGACAATGGCAGGGCTAGTGGTACGGTCCCAATGATCATTAAGAGTCGTGGCTGGGGCTCGAAACATACGACAAGAGGTTTATGAGACCAACGGTTTACCCTCTGAACCACCAGAGGGGATTACGGGGCACTTGCAAGTTGGAATAAACTTGAAACTACTATCAAATATGTAGGTCAGGTTCTGTTGGTTTCCGATAGATGAGATAGACTTTTTTCGTATATACCACATGGAGGAGTCGCATGGTCTTTTGTAGTATTCATTGTGAAGTTCTATGGAGACGCAAGCCACTTTACCACATGGTCATACTAATTCGTCTAACAAACATCGAGTCACTCTCAGTACGGTTTTTTCTCTATTGAGTGCAAAAGCTGAAAAAGCAAATATGAAATAACTTCCTCTACATCACGCGCGATAGTGTTTGTCTTTTCGTTATTTCCTTTTCCTGCTGTATGTTTACTTTTGCCTGATGAATTTACTCTGTGCCTTTATTGCTCAATTCGCCCTTTGATTGAGCTGATGCTTCTATTCCTATACCTCCCGTGTGAGATGCAGTCAGATGAGTGAGAATACGCCCTGTTTACTTTTTACGTATGTATAGATCAACTACACATACGACATAATACGCACGGGATGTTTTTTCCGGAAATGTGCTCCGTCCTTCCTCGTTCCTTGCAGAAATAATGAATTGTACGCCAAGACATATGTTTGAAGGCTTGTGATGTCGTATCAGAGTTTTTGATCTTTTGTAGCGATCCCCAATTCGTTTATATGACACGATTTTATAAATTCACAAAAAATAAATAATTAAAAAACAATGTGTTACCATTGAACTTTTCGCACGTAATTTATCAGTGCGCGTACAGATTCTTTTCCGCGGCGGTAGTTTCCGTGACACCTACCTGACAGTTGTTTTTTTCATTAAGTTGTGTGCTCTATAGATGTCATCAAATAACACTTCGTTACAAGTATGACATCCCATCGGCGATAGAGCAATTAGTATACGATCAAGTCCCCCTAATGGTGCTAAGCTACTGCAAAAATTACACTTCGTTCAGTTTAGTAAGCTAGGAACCTATACCTTGGTTATTCTATTATGCGAGGAAAATACGCATTGTTTGGTCTGAGTAGAATGCACAAATAAAATAAATTCGTAAATAAAACAAAAAGGATTATACAATGCACTAATTCATTCGTCATTTTCTGCAACGAAGCATTCTCGTGAATTGAAATGGTTGGTTTCGGTCATTTTGAAAAAAATGTTGTTCGATGAAAAACATGAAATCGGTCGACTGATGAATCATTCGTGCTATTCACAAACTTTTAGTAAAATAATGAAACATTTCGTTTCATCAAGTCACCATGTTTTTAGATCGTGAAATGAACGAACCCAACTATTTACAATGTACAACAATGCTCGTATCCGCGAGTGAACTTATTCGTAGCAGATTACCACTAAACGACTTTCATAGGCTTATTACGAATCTCTTTCATTAATCAAACAAATAGTTTGATGAAATATACGAACGTCTTGTAATAAGAATGATTCATCATGTATATGAAAAAATTGTATATTTTACGAAAGTTTTCTATACGAATCCTATTCGTAGCACATTTACAAATATATTATCTCGACGTGGTAGCTGATGTTTTTATTATTAACCAACAACTGATCTCTGATTAAATGTGACTTTCAAAAAGATTGAAAAGGCTCAAGTATTTTTCTTAATTGTTAAGATGTGGCGCTACGTATACACTACAGAAGCAGCGAAGTCCTGTTGCCTCCCTACTGTGAGTGCAATCAGTGAAACACAAAGTAAATTGCGCCAATTACGGGAAAACACATTCGCGATTCACTTCACGCAGACCCAGATCGCGAGATGGAACTGTTGATAATGGTAAAATGGAGTTTGTGCTTACAGAAGTGACACACATACAACTGCATCATACGAGTAATGTAGTACTGATAACGTTCAATTCTTTAGCCGAGGCAGAAAGCTACCGCACAACGTCAAATATAACGGATAATATGACGGAAATTCGCCTACGTGGTGCCAAATCGCACTAGCACACCAATCGTTGTATATTTCACATTACAAATTAAACCACTGAATCAATAATGAAAGTATTGGTCTGTAATATGAAAAGTATAAAATATATTTTCGGCCTGTACAGACGTTTTTTACAAATCATGGTTAGGAAAAGGTTTTCAAATTTATTTTTTTAGTGATTTGATAGCGCTTATAACGGCTAATTTGCTCGTCAACGAGAATATACTCGCTGGGAGATTTTTGTTCCAATCGGTCCTAGTTACTCGCACGGAGCTGCACAAATTGATCCACGGAGATGAGTTCTAAAAGCTTCTCTCCCGGTGTTGACATACAGTTTCCGGACATCTGACAAGTGGACTTGCTGAAACCGGCTGAAATCACAATTCTTTCTGTTCAAGATTTGCTACTCGGTGCATGAAATTGGCGGGAACCAATGACGAACGAGCTTCGGTCAGATGCTTTAAAATCATTTTTTTCGTGTGTGTCTGTGTGTGTGTTTTTTTTAAAGAGCATTAAAAACTTTCAAGAAAGTCCTGAGACGGGTAAAAATGTACAAAAACTCTAATGTCTCAGGGATTGGGCTTGGGCTGCCATCACCCGACCCGATAAAAACCACTACTCTTGCCCAGAACCTGATTCCTCCCCCGCACTACCTTACGGCATTACTTCGGGAAGGGGTTTCTATGTACAAGACACACACTCTTATTCAACTATATAGTAGTTTGTGCGTCAGCAGGGTTGCGGCACCACTCCTCAAGATACCACCAGTTCTCCACACAGACCGGCAATTCCTGCATAGCAGTCGGAAAGCTGGCTGTGAGTCGAGACTTAATGCTTATCCCCTACGACGACAATCTGGGCGGCAAACTTCAGATTGTCCACTTGACCGAGCCCTTCGGCTTCCTTCTGCCATTCAGCACCACGACACAGCTCTCTTGTGCCAGTTAGCACCGCAACTCCCTGCTCGCACAATTCAGCGCCATTTATTCGTTGAGCTCCCGACTTGTTCGCGAACTACTTGGTCTGGTCTCCGACGGTGCACCTAGTCTACTTCGACGGAGAATTCCCCGGCGAGAGAAGTTCTCCCGAAACCGAGCCAACCAGCAAGGTGTCGAGGTCAGTTTGGCGATTCCGATGGAACAGGGCGTCCGGTTCGCTGGTGCCCCGACGACCCGCGACTGGTGGTGTCTAATCGCGGTCTACTCAGTCTAGTCTCCGGTGGTGAATCTAGCTTCCGCCGACGGAGAGTTCCCCGGCGAAGAAAGTTCTCCCGATACCGATTCTTCTTTGGATTTAGCACCTCAATTTCTTGAGTCCTTCCCTCTCACATTCGTTCCAGTTCGCTCAACTTCCCCGATGAACCATTCAGCTCCCCTCTTACTTGTTTGCGAACTACTCGGTCTAGTTCCCGACGATGGATCTAGCCTACTCAACGGGCCAGCCAGTAGGTGCTGAGGTCCATCCAGCGATTCCGGGTGAAGCATAGCTTCCGGTTCACTGGCGCCCCAGCAACCCGCTGCTATTTGACGCGGTCTACTCGGTGGATCTAGCCTACTCACAAGCTACCCGGTAGTGTGTCGAGGTCGGTCAGGCAATTCCGGTGTAGCTTGACGCTCCGACAACCCGAACCCGGTGCTGCGTCGCGTACTACTCACCTGGCCCCGGCGGTGGCCGTAGTCTACATCGTCGGAGAGTTCCGGCGGAAGAATTTCTCGAATCCCCATTTGTGGTTTCACGGTGGCTTTCTAGCCAATGGCACTACACTTTGTTGGTCCCTTCGAAAGTTCCTCTAGAGCTTAGAGAGTATACTCGTAACCGATCTGCTGACAGCGTCCCAGGTATGCTCGTCGTGGCACATCTTTTCAATGATATTGTCCACTGTCGCACCAGGCGAACTTCGTCGAACCTAGGGCATTCAAATACCACGTGTTCCGGTGTCTCTGGCACGTCCACACACTCCGGGCAAAGGGGTGACGAAGCATATCCAAACCGATACAGGTACTTCCGGAAGCAACCGTGCCCTGACAAAAACTGTCAAATGGAAGTTCACCTCTCCATGCTTCCTATGCACCCAATCGATGACATGTGCACGTTTTTTACGCTAGTAACTAGAGCATGGCCACAATAAGAACGAAAAGAAACTAATTTGTCATCTCTTGCGTTAATAATCAAACTATAATATTTTTATACTCATGAAGAAATCAGTTTAACATGACAATAATATAGATTTTTTTTATTCAGTTCGTTTATTTAATAGGCACACATGCGTTAGCTTTGCGGTGCCAAATTCTTTTACATTTTGAATATCTTAAAACTAAGATGTTACACTGCACAAATATTTTTTTTAATATTAGGAGCAACATTTTGACAATAATGTAGTGTAGCATATGAAAGTACTCAATATAATGAGAACAATAAATATAATATATTGAAGATTTAATGGACTAAAATAAACCAATAAATATGACAATAATATATTTATTCTTCGTGCTGATATGACTGCCGAAAATTGGTAAGTGCGTTTGAGTTCTTCTTGCGAATAGGCAATTTCACCCTCATACATAATTCAAAAGTCATCATTCACTCAGGCAAGACCATGCGTATTCCCCCCGTGCATTAAATACGCAGTGGATTAGTTTCCTAGTTGGTGAAATAAATACTAAACAAACAAACAAATCACTTTGCTCAGTCTAAAGAAATATCAGCTCGATTAGCATCAACTGGCGAATACGTGTTTCCCTACTATGCTATCAAATCAAAGAACATTTAAAACTATGTACAAAATATGTGCAATTCTGAATATAACAAAATGAAGACCTAATTATTTGCATTAAAATAAGATCGGAAAAAAATGGTTGCATGACTGAGCTAGTTCCAAAGATAGCACTGTTGAGTAATCATTTTGTAATAATAGGTGATAAGGGACGCTGACATCTATTTTCGTCACCCTCCCTATGGCTTTGTTCTCTATACAGCGCACACACAAAATACTATCAATAGTCCAAGTTTTTGCGTTTCGACTTCTATCTATACTATCGTTACCTCTGGCAGTGCAGTGAAAAGAACCAACCGCAAAAATAAAAGTGTCCGTACTAAGCACAGTTTTGATTGACTTTAAGCAAGCAGTTATTAAAAACGAAATTGGAGCTTAATCTGAAGGAAGTGACATGCATACAGCTACACTATGTTAGAAAATGTGTATTGACAACGTTGAGAAAATTAGCCCAGCACATTATTGCGAAGAAGAACATGCGACACGGCGTCGAATATTCTGGTTGCAGTTAAAAACTGGAAAATCCAACCAGCGACAAATGGTTTTAAACAATGAAATCACGCTGGAAGTAGTGCGCTGTATTCGTACAATGATGCGCTATACAGCGCACTACTTCTGACATCATAAATTAGCACTAAACAAGAGCAAAAACGATTGTCGCTGATTGGATTTTCCAGTTTTCAACTGCGACCAGAATATGACAACGTTAAAACTATGTAGATGTCGACAAGTTGGAGTACGCCTACACGACTTAGCACGAAGTCCTAGGCCAGAATACATTAAAAGATCCATGTCGAAATACGGAGAGGCGGAATCCGTTACAAACGATGCTGGCATGCCCAACGGCGTTCGTATAGTGGAAATGCTGTTGACAAAACCTGTCCCTTTCTATTTGGTTTTGGAATCCAAAGAAGGGACATTAACTATAAGCAAATAACGTAGTGTACCTACCCTGGTCAGATTCCCTTCTGCCAGTTCCGTTACCAAACGGCACAACCGACTTCAATCGACACGAACAAATTGTCATCAATATACGCTGCTAAAACACAACCAAATGGCCAACTAATAACTGAAGCGCTTTGTACATTGAAACTAGTTACCTGTACCAACAACGAGTGCGTCAAATGTATCTAAACCAACACCCACGATGGACAACGCAGCATCATCACCGAGAAAGAGGACCTCAACACGCAGTAGCAAGCTACGTCAACAAGTCCCAACAGACAGATCTTTCAACCGAGATCCAGAGGGCCGAATGTCATATACCATTCGATTCAGTTCGTCAAGTTCGCAAAATGTATGTGTGTGTGTGCGTAAGTATGGAAGTGTCAAATGAAACTCCCATTGACTGCGATTGAATTTCATTCAGATCTGACTTTTGGTTTCGGGGTTATACGTTGGTTGGTGTGGCCACTTAAGAATTTCCTATATAAACCAGTACAATCGTAATACTTCAGAGGTTAAAAATCTATTGAAATAGACATCATATCACTTTGATTTACAGGTCTAGATTACTGATGGCCAATCAAAGATTCTTTGAATATATTGTCCACTAGCGACAATTCCGAAAGTCCTGCGTAGGCATATTCCAAAATTAAAGTCACATCAGTTATTGAGTGAAAACACAATTTTTCACAAACCAAATATCAAATGAAAGCTAAAATATGCGGATGGGTGTTGCGACCCCTTCCCCTTGCGTCTTACACCATCCACCCGTTAAAATAATGCAGACTTTCGTTTTTTTTTCAAAAAGATGTTTAAGCTTTTAATTACGCATTTGACCTGCACTAATCAGTGAGTCTAGCACAAAAAAAATCTCCTTCCAGTCTGATGGCACCATAATTAATTTCTTACTGCCTTGACATTTTCCTTCCATCGCGGCACCGTTTTATGTTAATCTTTGCAAAAACTGATTCTGAAAAGGAGGGAGAAAAATTAACTAAAGCACACGGTGGTGCTCTGGAAGACAAATATTGTAACTTGAGAGGGTGCCTGTTGGTTTGCGTGTGAAACGTTCCGTTTTTATGGAAATGTGAAAATCAAACTCGGAGGAAGTTGTATTGTTCGAAATTTTACATTTTCTCCATACTAATGGAGACACATGGTACTTGACATCCGTAGTGTTTTGTAAACACTATTTCTAAATAGTGAAAACTGATTCATTACCACATTTGTTTGAAAGCATGTTTTCAAAATACTGTGGACATGGTACACCGTGCCTCTCCAGTAGTAATACGAAAATGTGAATATTCGGAAAATCATCAGGTGATTAAATGATTACATTTCCAATTTTTTTCTAAAATAGACCACTATAATATAATGATTCACGAATAAATCAACTCACATCCCCTCGAGCTACAACATTCGTCTTCCTGAGCATCGCTTGACATTTACTAGCGAATTTCGGTCAAGCCCTGTTGCTGATGGGTATAACTTCACGTCATTCTGTTTCCATATTACGCTACAGAGAGGATACTTGTCTAGAGCTTGTCACCCAGACGAGTGAATCTACGACGCATCAGTCGCTGTTCAGAGTCTTGTTTAATTTCCCGAAAGGACATACTCTTCCGAAGCGTCGCTGCAGCCATGAACTTACACAAACAAAGCAGCTCGCCGTGAATAATGATTGGTACTCTGTTCGCCTCGGCTATTTCTAAGAATTTGAGCAATAAAGTAGTAAACGATCAAATTGTTTGTCTTTTCGCCATGTCCGACCAAACCAGCCCCCTGTCAAGGACGACGTCTCTGTACAGCCAGCATCACTGCCATGAAAGGCAAAACATTGATTTTGAACCGAATGATTAGAAGCTGTATTTAGTTACAAAATGTCGATTTTCTGAATGATATGATATTAAATCATCCCACAAGATGCAAAACGTCGTGTGGAATGCTTGAATATCGAGCATAGTGCCGAACATAATTCTTTGTTTGGGGCTTTATAGCTATAACGCCCCATATATGTCGGTCGCTGTCAAACTCCATATGATGGTATAGGGTTGCCAGGGGGCTGGACCAAACTGACGAGAACTCAAAATAAAAAAAAAGAAGTTAAAATGAACATTTGACATTTTTCACTTCCATCGTTCGCCTGGGAAATGTCTCCCCCGTGTAGTCGTTGCAAGAATATATAATGCCATACACAACTGAAAGCTGATAACAAACTCCAGTCAAAACAACGAACACGACTCGACAAAGTTACGCTGCTCGAATCCATCACTGTCAATGGTGTTGGGAATGAAATTGAGTGCCTTGATCCACGCGTTGGGAATGAAATTGAGTGCCATGGAACGCGAGAAGAAACGGAAAGTCAATAAACCATCAGCAGAACCAGGCGCTAGTATGACTGCGACGCGACGTGAGTCAATGCGGTTAGTGACATGCAGACAGCGAACGTCTCTCAGTACAGTGCCGTTCGATGTTCGATGGAATGTAAGAAACAAATTGAGATACCTACTGACTCGGTCAGCAGCACTATGAGGGAATCGATATGTACCGGGACGGGCATTTACGTACGTTCCCGGGTTTAGACTAACGCACTGCAATAAATTGTAATAGTTTGCAAACATCTATTAATCTTTGGTTAGCTTAGTTCACAGTTGGATCACTCGGAATGGTTTAGAGTGAAAGAAAAAGATAGAGACATGGTGTAGTTTTAGAACAGTGTCGAATGTCGGTAGCAAATTATGTGCATAGTCCATCTATCATTCCATGAAGTGGCACGTCAGTATCTTGACATTTATGTATAAGTAAGGATTTTATTGAGGCAAACGTTAACGTTTTAAAGATTGCGACTAAAGGACGATTCAGACGATACATCAGCTTCCGTCAACGTCAACGGAACGTCACCGTTCCGTCAGGATAAGTTACATGCAGTTAAATGGAGGCATTCACACACAACATCAACGGCACGGAACGTTTTGACGTACGGCATGTGTGAACGGACGCAAGAGAAAAGTATTTAACTTATCCTGACGGAACGGTGACGTTCCGTTGACATTGACGGAAGCTGATGTATCGTCTGAATCGCGCTTAAAACGTCCTGTCATTAAGTTAGTGTCGGATTCTGATGAGACGAAGTCGAAACGCAAATTCCATAACGAATTTGGCCAAAACGTAATTTGTAATTGAATAGGGACAAATATGCGATCATGGGCAGTATATAGTTATGTTTTATTATTCAGATAGCTTAAATATCTGAGACGGAACGTGTGTCAGCTTTGAGGTATCGGGATATTTGCGTTCTAATGCCGTTAAAACTATGGGAGTGACTAGTTTTCAAAAGATAGTAGATCGACAACATAGAGGTTTAGGCTTGCCAAAATGCCACGAACTGGAACGTAGGGCGGTCTTCCTCGGACGTATACACACCAAAAAATCTGAATTTTATCGTTGACGTAATTTCAAACATGACACAATTTAACAAAGCGTAATTCACGAAATGATTAAATATAACCGTGTTCCGTTTAATTTTACATGAAAGATATACTTTACATGTGCAGTGCTATAAAATTACACTATCAACATTTAAGACACTCGCCATATGTGGAGTGAGATTACGTGATTTACGAAATTCAGTGTCATGTAAAATTAAAATCGAACGTAAAACTGTGCCATTTTCAACGCTCGTATATGTCAGGGTCACGAGACGTAATTTTACACGATTTTTTCTAGGTGTGTAGGGAATCTTCTAAAAGGGACCTAGCTACATGATACTCCGCCCACGACCAAACAATGTGCTCGATGTCTTGATAACTCTCATCACAATGACAAATATTACTCTCACCAATTCCCATACGAAAGAGATGAGCGTCGAACATGCAGTGATTGGACATGTGTCTGAACATCACGCGAATGATATACCTACTTACACCCCATCCCTTGAACCATGCTTTCATCAATATCTTTGTGAATAATACAATGTAGCCATTGTTCCATGCAGTTTGCAAACTTTTGAGCTTTCTCGGACGCAACGTACTGAAAAATACATTGAAAGCGACAAGTTTCTCGACAGTATCATCGTTTAATGCACTCATTTCAGCGAGAGAGTCCACACTCTCGTTTCCCGGAATTGAAGAATGAGCAGGTCAAGTGGAATGATTTCCCTTCTAATGCTCTGTATATTCTCCATAAATATGGGGAGTGCTTGTCGACCTTCACTGATCGAAGAGCCTCTATTGTGCTTAAGCTATCAGTGAAGATGAGATAATGGTCTATGGGCAGAGTGTCAGTGGTGGTAAGGGTACACTGCATTGTAACTAATTCTACGACGTAAACAAGACCATTGAGTTTGCAGGAGATGGATATATTGTTGTTGAGCCAGTTTTTCACAATCAACGTGTTGTACTTATTTGCAAAAAAATCGGATTTCCCGTGAACGCAGGTGAACCAGAATTCCAACAAAATCCAGTAATTGTGGGAAAAAAATATCTTTACTGGCATTTAGTTATCACATACCTAATTTGTCCTCCCGAAGTACCTTTAGAGTGGAACCGGACTCCGACGTACTTAAATGTCAAAATTTGTACGATCATTCTATCCGTTAGCAGAAGCTAAAGTTGAGCTGGATCAAGCTTCATATACTATGTCGGTTGTCTCTGTGGAGAGCTCGACGCCCAGCTTTAAGCTAATTGTACTAATTGTTCTGTGAAAGACCTAAGTAGTGTATTCAAGAAGTTGTCGAATCGGAATAGGAGAAGTTCGTGTATTTTTCTGACAATCGGACACAATACAATTGTACAACAACTGCTAAGAATTAATCAAAGGCCGAGTTGCTGAAGTTTATTCAAGAGAACCTCAATTGATACACCATCGAAAGTCCCCTTAATGTTCGCGAACACTGATGCCATTTGCTCTTTGCGAGCGCATGTCAGTTGAATTTCTGATGAAAGCAGCGCTAGACAATCGTTCGTCTCTTTCCCTCTGCGACAGCCAATCTAAGTATCTGATAATAATAAACCAATCGTTTCAACTCAATTACGAGAGCGCTGTAAGATTTTTCCTATCAATTTCTGGATACAGAAATACATTGCAATCGGCCGATACGAATTGTGGTCAGAGGCTAGTTTTCCCGGTTCATGGATAGCTATCACTCCGGTCACATGGAACAGAAACCCATTGAGGAAATGTGTGGCCCTGTTGTATCCCTAAAAGTACTCCTCCGTAAGCAAAGTGAGAAGTTGAGATTAATGTTTGAAGTAAGCCATATTTCACAAAGAGCATACGAACAACATTTACGGCGATGTATCAAATATTTACAAGAAACAATTTTAGGAATGAGACTTCTGCACTTCCACTGTAGAACAGTGGTCATTTTCCTGACCTCTGTCAATGAATCCTCCTTTAGAGTCTGGCTGCAAATTAATGATAGGCGGGGATTTTGCTTTCTTCGATAGTGATGGACTCCTGTATGGGTTTCAAATTTCCAAATCCATAAGACACCTGCTTCGGTTTGGTACGAGCACTATTTAATTTTGCTTCAAACGACACTATTGGGGATTTACTAGTGAGTTAAGCAAAATAAATACTCTTTCTGTTTCTAGAACCGCCAGTTTCAGCAAAAGAAGATCCCTCGTAGGGGTCTTCACAGTCTGCATCACTAGAAACTAATATATCAAAGAGATTGACACAAGCGTAACTCTTTAAAGCATTTCAGCATAAGGGTTCATTCATAAATGACGTAGAGTTATATGGTAGAGGGGGAGTTAGCTCTTTTAAGAGGGAATAGAAGTCGACCTAATGCCAGGACAATTTTCAATCCCATCCACTATTTTTAAGATTGATAATACAAAAAAAAAATAAAATCATCGTAACAACTGATTCCGACCTACTAGAGACACAGAAAATGTCATTCTACATCATTTTCTTTCCTATTTCCAAAAAAACATGTTATTTTTCCTGAATTAATAAACGAGTTCTCATGTGACGGCAAGGTACATAACATCAGTCTACCTTCTCAGCTCGCCTAAAGCAGAATCAAAAAATCATACTGCTGAAGCAAGCACGTAATTGTTGCATATTTATTGTGAAAATAGTGTAGTGTCGTCACCACCGTTTTGTAGTTGAAATGAGTGTACCACAAAGGCAAAACGGAGTCTTGCGGAAGAAGACCATTGTGATTGATTTTATACACACTGGCTTTGGACCTATGATTCGCGGAGTGGAACAACTACTAAAAGTGAAAATGTCGCTGGGGCTTGCCAAATAGATTATTGATGTATTAGAAGAAAATATTAGTCGACAAAATTTCCGAATATCATCTAAAGGATGTATAAGTAAAAAATGAAAATTGCATAAGTTATATTCAAAATTTAGTTTTCCATGAATTGGTAGTATATTTAAATTACTTTTGTGGTGGACAATATAAAAGGTATAGTTTCGTTCTCGATAAAACTTTGCACTTTACAAGACTTACAAGACAAGGCAGTCTTTCAGAAAAATGAAGAAAATCTAATTTTAAAAAACTTTGTCGAAGACACTACAGCTCTATGTCTGGTACTTTTTTATTTTACAAGAAATGTACCAAAAAGAGTGTTTCTCAAAGGTTTTTATATAACTTTTGCGTAGTTTTGAATTTTCGTTAAGAGGATTTTAGGAACACTCAGATATTTGAAGGGAAACAGTTTGTCTCAACATACTACTGAACCTCTAGCTTGTTTCGTTAGAAAGTTATATATACTTTTTAGTACAAAGAAATTATTTTTTTAGTAAATATTGCAAGATATATAAAAGATCGTATTTGCCATCTATACTACAAATTATGATGTTTCATATGGCAGAAATAGTTATCAGTGTTAAGTACCCTAGTCCAGAAGAATGATATTTGACAAAGTTATGTAAACGCACTCATAACATTGAAACACAAAAAAAATAGTTGGTGTAAATGAACAAATTATGCACTCTTAATAAATCTTCAAGTTGTCCGAAACTATTGTAAAATAAAAACTACAAAAGTTATATAAATAAAACTGTTTTTATGGAACACCTTAAAGCTTTAGATTTTTAGTGCAATGGAAAGTATGAAAGATTGAGCTTGCATGTCTTCAGCAAATTTGTCCAAAACATCTACAACTTCATTGAAGACATTGACTGTCTCTATCTCGAACCATTGAAAATTTTGATTTTAGGTCTTGCTATAATTGGAGTCACCCTAGCTTCTTTTTAAAGGAAATAATGGGCCTTGCAAAGTCCAACAACGTTCTTGAGCATATTAACGTATGCGGAATAAAATTTGGACAAAATTCAAAATTCATTTTTCAGCTTATGAACTTAATGTAGAAAAAAAATTGAGCCATTTTTAAGAAGCTTTATGATAGTTTACAGGAACTTTTTGCAAAGGAATCAAAAAAATTGATGTTGGCATATTCTCAATTTCTTTCTTAATTTTGATTATCACGTTTGTTTGTTTTAGGTCGAAAATTATTGGCATATACTCTCTGCTTCAAATTATTCCAGAAATCCTCATTCGGGCGAAATTTTGGTACATTTGGAGGTTTATCAGCCTTTGGTACAAAAAATATGTCGTAATCCTCCAATGCGCCAAAACTTTTTTTTTTTTTGGCATAATAGCTAGGTGCCAGATTGGGCGTTCGCTGCCATTTCGTTCACATGGTATCTCCTAGCGGGTCGAAATTAACACTGGATGTTTAAAATAAGTGTGCCTAGAGTATGACGTTTAGTATGATGCCTTGCAACCGGTTGCATTTTTGTTTTAATGCTGGAAGCGTTGTCCAAATTTCATTCCGCATACGTTATAAGGGAGAGTTATAGTTTTTGCCAAAAGGTAAAATTGCAAAATTTACATTCCGGACCACTGTACAATGGTGACACGATACGTTTTATCCCGTTTACCTCAATTCTTCCGAAAACTCGATTTTTCAATTGTACAACTCGGAGGAAGGCCCGAATTGGCGGTAAAACCATCAAAGAAAGACCATAGTTGACTTTCCTTACACCAGTGGTTTTCAACCTTTTTCGTTCCATGTACCACTTTCCGAATATGGATCACCATGATGTACCCTTTTCTGAAAATTGTTTACCATCATTGCCCTGTCATTTTATAGGGGTTATGTTCAGCTTCCAGTCTTTGAAATATTTAACAAACGGAATATTTACTTATCATTCGACGTTTCAGCTACATGTATTGCGCCTTTCTCAATGAATTAAGCTAGTTACCGTGTTATCGTCAAGCACACCTTCGTATATTGGTGCAATTGTCATATTTAGCTGTTTTTGCGTATTGCCACTGACTTACGTACGTGGCGGTTTAATAATTACCCGAAAACGGTCCGTAAACGAAGAAAACTATTTGTGTTTGCTGTTTCTGTGTCTTGTCAGAAAAAAAATGATTTTCCATTGGATGAAAACCATAATTTTACTATCAGAGATCTGTTCATGAGCACTCTCAGTGAGCATCTCAATTCATGACACACTGAAACAAATTTAAAAACAAATATCCGACGGGAATGTTAGGATAACAAGTAAAATTTTGTCCCTCATAATTCACCCCCTACATTAGACTATAATTTACTCCTTGGGGTGAATTCACCCCCGGTTGAGAACCACTGCCTTACACCTTCTGAATTCGCAAAATAATACAGATGGCGCTGATTACTGCTTAAAGTATTTTTAGTATAACGGTAATATAAAAATCCTAATTAAAAATTTGCTAAAAATTGTGATGAGTTATGAAAATGTTTGCTCTGAAATTGTGTTCTAAATCGTGGAATGATTTTTTTCGATTTTTACATTTCTTATAAAAGAAATGTATAGAATTCGCTCAAACTTTCAAGATTTTTTCCGAGGCCCGGAGGGCCGAGTCTTATATACCAATCGACTTAGCTCGACGATTTGGGACAATGTCTGTGTGTGTGTGTGTGTGTGTCTGTGTGTGTGTGTGTGTATGTAACGGACAAATTCTCATTCGTGTTTCTCAGCAATGGCTGAACCGATCTTATCCAAACCAATTTTAAATGAAAGAACTAAAAAACAGTATGAACGCTATTAATTTGTTTTTAATTCTGATGTTTAGTTTCCAAGATATGAATGTTTGAATGCGTAAAAATGGCGTTTTTTGCAGTTTTTTGAAATTATCTGCCGAAATTGACAATATAGATTAACAATTTATATGTTTTTGGACAGCTTTAACGAATACCTTTCGAACAAGCTATAGATTGTAGAAATCGGACTATTATCAAAAGAGATATTTAACATTAAATGCGGACGAAAGATTTTTATCATTTCCCATAGCCAGAAATATGACCAAAAACATATAATCTATTATTAACGCCAAAACGGCTTATTTTAGGTCAATAGTATCTTCGGAGAATTTAATGGAGGTAATATGGCCTTTCTTCTGGAATTGTGCTTTTGGTGATTAATCCCCCTATGAGTGAGATATTTTCACAAATTTTCTTGGAAGTGATTATATCGAAATGATGTCTTCAGCAAATTTGTAGCTCTTACTTTTGCGAATAACTTTACTAAAGACTTTAAATATCTATTTTGAATACTTTAAAAGTTATGGCTTGTTGTTTGTTGATTACTCTTTGTCGCCCATTTATTGTTCAATATAGTAATAATCCATTGAAATAAGCTAAACATTATTTCGATAAAACGACTTTTGTATTTCATTTTACTATCTACAACCGCTACAAATAATCACCGAACACTTCCAAGTTGTCTGGAAGGAACTTGATACCTTATCAGTACAAAAATGTTCATTTGTGCGAACCTTCTCACTGCAATTTTTCTAACTTATAACCATCGGATCGATCTGAAACATATCGGAAAATGAAAAGCGAAAAAAATAACTCCAAGCAACGGCGTAGCCAAGAGAAGGTTTTGGGGTTTAACACCGTACAACACCCCCCCCCCCCCACAACACCCAAAAAAAATATTGGATTGAAGTTGAAAATTTATTGATGCAGACTGATTTAATTCAATATTACAATAACAATTATCTGATCCGTGGATTGATAACCTGTTGTTGTTAACATCATTAGGACTTTTGATAAATTGTCGGAATGGGGTCCTGATATGTAACTGATCTATTTGTTTTGATTTCACAGTTGTCTAATTGCATCAATATCAAATTCCTGCCTGAAAACATTCCAATAGAAAATTCCAGAGATCTGTAATCAATCATAATCCTCAGATTTATATTCAAATTGATCTCGTTTTTGTAGAAATGTATTGTAATAAGGTTCTTTATTTAATAGGAAGCGAAGTTAAAATTGATTTAATGTCTATGAAACATAGAACTGCTCACCAAAAAAATGCATAACTTTCAACATTTGCCAAAAATGTTTTTGTCTTTCTCATTCACTCTAAAATTCGTCAATCTAATCCCGACCCGGAGGACCGAGTGTCATATGCCAATCGACTGAGTTTGTCGAGATCGGAAAATGTCTGTGTGTGTATGTATGTGTGTATGTGGAAAAAAATGTGACCTCAGTTTCTCAGAGATGGCAGGACCGATTTACACAAAGTTAGTCTCAAATGAAAGGTACAACCTTCCCATCGGCTGTTATTGAATTTTTTATTGATTGGACTTCCGGTTCCGGGGTTACGAGTTGAAGAGTGCAATCACACAGCAAATTCTCATATAAACTGAAATGAAAAATTTTCAATATCAAATTTGTATTTTTGATGCCAAATGACTTTAAAATGCATGAAACATTGAGATGTTTGACAAAAATTGACTTCTTTGGACTTTGGTACATTTTTGCCTTTCTCATATAGAAAGGTTATGCAATCACTCTAAAAATCGTCATTTTCGGCTGCACCTGGACCTCTCGGATCTTTCTCCATGATCCGCCGCTGGTTTCAAGCGATGTTTCAGTATCACATAGTATCTCAAGATCGTGGCTGTCGATCCATTGTATGTATGTGCAAATCGTACTGAACATGTAATATTCATTCCCACCATTGTATTGAACATAACCAGCCATGGAATCGTAGTCTGGACAAATGAGACAAGCACAATTGCACCACTAGATGGATTAAAACAGGTTTTTATTTTGGGAATGCGTCGAGTTGAGACGAAAACGTAATATGATTAATAACGAGGATAACACTTTCCGAATGTAGAGAGAAATTTATGAAAAATGACGATTTCCATTCGACTCTAGCAGGTTCTGATCGATTTTGATGAGCATTTGATTTTTGTTGTATGACCAATTGTATGTATAGGTCAAATGTTTAAAAACAGTAATTTAAGGTCAAGATAACATCATTTTGAAACCGCCAATTTCGGAGGTTTAGTATCTTCGATGAGTTTTACAAACGTTAAACAGCGCATCATTTGATAAAACAATTTTGACGGTATATTGTCCAAGAAGTATTTATGGTGAATTTTCGCAGGTTAATATTCAGGACTACAATAAAGTCGCAACAAATTCGCTAAAGACACGAACCTTGTTACTGTTTTCTGGAAAATAATTCTGCATAATTTTAAAACTTCAAAAATTATGGTTTCGGAATTATGCCGTTTAGACAGTAAGATCGATTTTCCCCAAACCCCCGCCAAACCGAATTTCTGGCTACGCCGCTGACTTCAAGTAAGTAGAAACAAAGTCGTTCTACACTCGTTCACAAGATACTTCTTCGAATGCTGAATATCTATTATAATACATTGACACCCCAATTGTATCAGCCAAATATGTATTGCCAAATATGATTTTTTTATTGCATCGAACTACAACAATTTTTAGGTAGCTTTCAAGAGGTTATTTTATAGACTTCTTCCAAAATTTGGCGAACCTATTCCAATTCGTATACCAATTAATTGGTATACTTAAGGGTTTATATGTTGCAGATACAGAAAATACTGAAATTTTCAGCTTTTGTCCTACACAATATTACGAAAGCTTATTAAACAATTTTTCCTAATAAGTTTGTGAAAATTATAAACTATTTGAAATTTTTTAATAGTTTAATTTTTTATTTAACCGTGATTTTTTAATAAAGAGTTACCATCGCTTCACAACGTAGTCTATTTTTCATGGCTTGCGGTGAGTACGATCTCTCGAATTGCTGAACTGAAAATTATGGAATGGAAAATAATTTTTAGTGTTCTTTACAGATTTAACTCGCCGCGCAGATAGCTCTGAATTAGACCCGCTGGTGCCCTAAGACGATTTCGCTAGATTTTCGGAGCACTGTGCACCCAGTGCATTAACGCATGTGACGGAAGGCTATCGAAAAGTTTCGTGAAAATGAAAATTCCAGTAATGATGATGATTTCCCCAAACGGTTCGTTTTCGAGAGGTTTTTATTTGTTCTTTGACATTAGGATTAGCGGTAATAATTCAAATCAAGGATACTACTGGGAAGTCACCTTTAGAAATAGTCGATGTCGAAGTAAAATTTGGAACTATGCACGCAGGCACTTCAGAGATAACGTGATATCAGGAGCTGCGATTTCATTTCAACGCTTTTTTGTGAAAAGGGCGATATTCACAAATGTAAACATAAGGCTTTTTTCATACATCCGAATGATAAATAAATAACCCCTTTAGGAAAATTCAGTTTTCCCACCACAATTTGGATATTTTATTAACAGAGCATTAACAATAATTCGTTGAAATGTCTATTTTATGGGACATTTTTTCGCTTTCCCATTGATTTGGTTTGAGATTTCTAGCACTGATGTTGTCCTATGCTGATTTGAGCGATTCTCTGAGTCCTGCCACTATCCCATGTAGTATGTGTTATCAAAAACATCGCGAAACATCAAGTTCTAAATGTTCTCAAACGATATAATATCCGAAGAGAGTGATAAGAGTTATAAGAAATGTCTCATCACACTGTTAGGTGGATTAAAAGCGTTTTTATAATGTAATAACAGTTCATGTTGTAAAGAAGGATATAAAATTAAATATTGTAAAATTCTTATTTACCATTATCGAATCTACCTTTGGCAGAGAGGAATACGACAATTTCAACAAAATTGAGTATTTGAGTGTCCGTCCTGTTCTGCTTTTGCTTTTTTCTTCGAATTTAACTTTGGATGCAGTCAGCAGTAATTTATTAGTAAATTATGGAGTCGCATAGTATTTGGTAACATTTTATACTGGTTATTAACGAGTGACCTTTTACGATTTCAACACGACCTTCCATTGGTTTGTTTTTACATCACCAGATACTGTCATTAGTCTTCCGATTGAAATATCAAACACTGCCCCAATCCATTCATTCCGTTAAAATGTGCTTTCCATGTGAGGTACATGCATGCATAATTAGACGACGACTTTCATGAATAGTCTGCAATTCGTTCGACAGCAAGGACTAATGGAGTACAAAATTGCAGTAATTCAACCCTTTTCATTGCAGTAACGATTGATATGAGGCTTCAGTGATGACATCAATCGATTTCAAATTGAAAAAAAAAATTGCTGAAGCACTTACCATTTTTATTCCATTTCACAGCTGAATTAATCAGTTCAGTAATGGTATTGAAAAGATCCCTGAATGAATGGCGTGATATTTTTTTTTATACGCACGGTAATGGGCTAATTTTCGCCCTATTCCTATTATCACTTTTCCGATTTGAAGTTTTCGTTCTAGTGGAGTTTTAGTTGAGCTTAAATACGAGTATTTAACCATTTTGAGGCCTTTTTCGTTATTATGCTTGCTCTCAGAAATGATGCAAAGTTTTTGAACTAATGTATACGAATTGGATCGAGTGTAGAGCGAATAATTATCAATAGGCCTAAAATAGGCTAATTACTCAAATAAATGAAAAAATATGTTGAAAATATCACATCGTTCATGAGCCGATTTGGAACTGTGTCCGGTCCCGTTGATGCCAATAATAAAAATAAAAATAATACGTTAGATTTAGATGATGAAGTAACATGCCCCTGAAATTGGACAGATGTTCGGGACGCCGAACGAATACAAAATCTACTGATTTATGTCCGTTTGTGAGTTTCTGCAGTGGAGAAAACAACTCAACACTAATAGAAAATAATGAATTCCCCCACACAAAACGAAACATGTATCACTTGCGACAAGACAACGATCGCACGTAAATAGCTACTCTGCGGTTAAGTGAGTCCTTGACAGTAAAATTCAGCTTCTTGCTCTGATTACAATCTAAAAGGTCGCGTTTTTTTATTATTTACAAACATCACCTCAAAACTCACATGCGTCACATAGTCAGACCGGCCACACACACACGTCAGAGTTTTTCTCTGGTAAACACGTCAAAAGTCCATCAAGCAACCAACTAGCGGCGATACTTAGCAGCTGCAGAGCATCGGCACTTCCAGCACCGGGCGGGAAAGGGTTGTCAGTTGGTAAATATTGGGGTTGTTCTAAATAAATAGAGTTTATCAGTGATATTTCAAAATGGTTGGTTCAAATCAGCTGCCATCTTACCGCAATTTAATTTCACGGGATTTCTAGGACCCAGATGAATATTTGTCGGTGGTGCGGTGTGTAAATTTTTTTTCGTGCCACCCCATCGGATACCCTTGATCCTGTCCGCTGTGGCGGTTGGCGGCCGTTAACAGTGTCCTTTCCTGCTATATTGTGTCTGCGTGTCTTGTGTTTAATGAAAGTGGAACTCCATGCGCTCGTCGGTAGTATATATGTGTGCCATCCACTCGGGACAATGCCATTGCTGCTGATGGTAAAGTGCTCAACTCATGTGAACCATAATGACGAAGATACACACTGTACCCACTATCCGACGAGCAGGGGAAAACGGGCGGTTAACCATATTTTTTCCTCGGCATCATTTGCCCTGCTGGGATAGTGTCTCTATTTAGTTTAGGTTACTATTTTTTGCTGCTGATGATGCTTTCGTCAATTCGGTTTTTTTGTGTTCTACATATTATACAGAACATAGAGAGACGGATGTCACGGCACATACTTTGTCTGGCTCGTGTTTTTTTAATGTCTGTCGTGACAAATTGTGATTAATTTATCAAACAACGCGGTAGCATTTTTGTGATTTGACATTTGTCGGTTTTGGAAATACAGAGAAATTCCCATTCTAAAAAAACTATCATTTTAATATGATTTTTTAAATAAATGTAATAAAAGATAATTACAAAAATCCTACTAATAATCAAGAGGTAGCGCGTTAAAAAATTGAGGCGGTCATTGAACATGTACACCCACGTGTACATAGACATATACGCGTCTGCCGCCGACCTGTCGAAAACAGTTTTTAAGTCTTCATCCTCCGCCTTCATTGAGAAAATTCTCGACAATACTGCCTTCGAATCGACTCGGCATGCTACTGAATGAAAAGGGATAGAGCGTTCCACTGTTGGTTGGATTACTAAAATGTTGTGTTGCCAGAATGTGACTGCGTCGTTGGGAGGCGAGACCATGAGAACCACCGGAGGCTGTCCTCAAGGTGAAGTGCTGTCACTCCTTCTGTGGTCTACTAGTAGATGGTCTCTTAAAAGAAATGAAAGGACTGGGATTCCAAGTAACGGGATACGCAGACGACATTGTCACCATTGTTAGCGGTAAGGATGAATCTTCGATTTCGGACCGTATGCAGACGCGGCAATTGTGTGAAATGGAGAATCTTGGTAGAAATAAAAGATACCGCAATTCCATTTACAAGAAAATTGAAATTGAAACCTTAATGAAGTCAAACTGAAACCTTAATGGAATCGCTGTCCCATTTACAACGGAAATAAAATATCTTGGAGTAATTGTAGATAGTTCCCTACCTGGAATCAGCATATCATACAGCTACGGAAAAGTCTTAAAATGCATAATAGCTTGCTGAAGACTCCTTTGAGAAAACGGGGAGGGGAGAGCTAGAAAGCAAACACTAAGCAGCATCGTCGAAGAACAGCACAAACAGTAGTGGTCCCATGTTGCTGCCTTGCGGGACTGAAGATTTTTTTGTAATCTAAGAGGAATCACAATCACATAAGGCTCTGCCACAAAAGTAAAAACCCAACCATTCAACGAAAGTCCGTGATGCAGTCGAGACATTTTCGTCAAAAGGTTTCCATGGCAGCTCGTTCGAACGCCGCCTTCAAGCCGATGTACGTTACATCAATTTCTGCCTTTTCTACGGTATGTTTTGCGCAAAGGTTCGGCTAAACAAATAGCTCATCAACCTACAGCTGGAATGTCGTCCGGTCCCACTGAGTATGGTTTTTTGCTCGCAGCGATAACAATAATGGCGGAAGTAATTGAAAGGACGGAAGCCAAACATTTTTCAAACGGCTCCCATGAATCCGCAAGCCAGACGTTAATTCTATCAGGTCGTTTTGGTGCTTTTGCTCGAGATGAGTTCGTGGCACGATGTACCAAAAATCACCTGACTGCAGATAAATCATGCAATAAAAATAATCGGGCTGTTAACGATGCATATAAAACTGGCTCAACAGATTTCTGAAATTTTATGTTGATCCCGCCACAGCTCATCGTTTATTTCTATTGACCTACTGGGGGGCGGGCCCACCTGAGTTTGATTCCCACCCAGTACCGTCTTTACGTATGGGCACACAGGGCTAGGACCAGGGGCATTGGAATTTTGGGGGCCCCGTGCTTAAAGTAATCATGAAATCAAAACAGTTGTCTACACTGGTGGCATCAATAAAAATGCAAAAAAAAACTTGTTTGTGTTATCAAAAGTAGTTTTATGGACATTCTTGGAAAGGAATCCAAACAGAAACTGAAGCTTTCGGAACAGACCGAACAATATGGATCAGTGAACTCGTTGATCATTCTTATAATGAAACCGAGGCTTCTATTCGCATTTGCTATAACATGGAAGCAAATGGATCTCCGAAAGACATTGTTGAGCCTAGAAGAACACCAAGGTCTCTGACGACTGACACTCTCTCAAGCGATTTTCATGAAATAGTGTAGCTCCAGAATATTGGTTTCTGCGCATGAAAGAGATTTCCGAGCACTTAGATACACTGAGTGTCAACAATTTTCGATTACACCAATCACAGAAAGCATCTAGATGTCGCTGATGTGCAGTACAATCTGCTGTGGATTGTACAATAAGAAACATTTTTAGATCGCCAGCGTACGTAAGTATGCATTCTGTTGTGGTGACCTAGGATGTATCATTGAAGAACAGATAGAATAGCAAAGGTCCGAGGTTGTTTCCTTGGGGTACTCCTGATATATTGATAAAACTGTATGATTCATTATGCCCAAACTTCACAGAACAATCGATAAGATATGATTTGTGTTATTCGGTATAGTCAGATGATGTTCCCAGTCGCTTAATCTTCGCAAGTAGGAGGGAGTGATCTACACAGTATATTCTCGATAACCTTAAGAATATGGGTATTTTTTGGAATGAGATTGACAAGTAGATGATGAAAATCGATGTTTTGCGCCATATTGAAATCTAAGATGGCGATTATTCTCGATGGGGAATGGGTTTAAAAGCTAGACGATGGAAATGGATGTTTTGCGCCATTTTGATTTCAAGACGGCGACTTTTGATTGAACAATATTATTGATAACTTCAACAATATGGGAAACGCGCTTGAAAAATAGATGATGAAAATCGATATCCAAGATTGCGACCTGGTTGAGCAATAGTCTTAATAACCCTGAAAATAAATATTTTTGGAACGCACTTGACGAGTAGGTAATGGAAATGGTGATTTGGGGCCACTTTGGAGCCCAAGATGGCGACTTCCAGTTGAACGAAATTTAGTACAACCGTAACCATAAGGATATTTCTGAAATGGGCCTGATGAGTAGATGACGGAAATCGATGAATGGCGTCATTTTAAAGGTCAAGATAGAAACATATGGTTCAGCGAAGTTTTCTATGGCCGATCAACTAATCACGCGTGACCTACGGTGGCCACTGACTTCGTTTATAATACTCTTCGAGAGCTTTCAACAATTGTTAAGGTCGCCAGAAATACACTGTTGAATTTTTATTCGATCACTTTGACTAAGAATTTTCATTCAATCACTTTGACTATCAATTTATCGCCCCGGTCTCTGCCGGGCGATTATCAACTACACACTGACTCATTAAACTTGACCCAAAAGACTTAACAACGCGTGTTTAGACCTCTTTCGCGCATCTCTGAGCGAAAAGCACGAAGCTTTTTTGAAAACATTTCTAATGTTCTTACTCGGTCTGTCGGTCGCTAGCCGATTCCATTAAAATCAAAGGACCGTTTCACGAGGTAATGTCATGCCCCTGGCTGCGCGAGGGTTGCAGCTTATATAAACAAAGGTTTTTTTTGGTAAACATCACCTTTTCCAAAGAAAGTTTACTCGGCTTAATACCGAGTCTCATGGAATCGAGCATCCATTAGGTTGGAAAAATAATTGCATTTTCCCGGGATTGAAACTGGAGAAAATTAGAGCCTCTGCACTATATCTATATAAATTGTCCCATTTCTAAAATGCCCATATTCTTGAGGTTATAGAGAATTTATCTAAACCGGAAGTCGCTATCTTGGATTTCAAAACGGGTTCAGACATATTTCCACCACGTACTCGCCAGGTCCCTTCCGAAAATACTTAATCTTTATTAGTTCGCTAAGAATGTGTTAAATTGTATACAATTTCATACTGTACTGTATGTATTCAAACTTTTTTCACGAACTTGGTTCGTAAAAATAGAATACGAATAGAAACCGATACGTCTCGAGGAAAATTTCCTGGTCCCAATTCGATTACTATAAAAATTTGACTTCGTTTGCCTAAACTGCAGATTGCTTGCCAGACCAAATATTGCTCAGCCAAATTCATAATTTTGTTTGTTTGTTGTTTTTCTGTGGTATCAAATTTAGCTCTGGCGGTAAAATATCGAACATTCTCAAAACATTTGTGTACATTTTAATCTGTTCAACTATAGAGGCCTCGTAGTTCATTGGTGCCCAAGGACCCCGCATGGTCTTAGGACGGCCCTGTTCCCACCCACACATGTACGATTGGATATTTTTTCTACCTCGGAATAAAAGGCGAATTACCCTTATGCTAAATCGTATATTAAAAAAAAATGGAGCCATTAACCTACAATGGCAGAAAAATATTAATTACCGAAAACCGTTCATTTTCAGAATAAATGTCTGAATTTTTGACTCCAAAAACTATTAATCTTTAATCGATCCAGAACTATGTACTTTTTTGTGAATTAACTGCTTTTAAACATTAAGATTAATTACACTTTCCATTAGCATCTATATTAAATGTACACTTTTCTTTCGCTGTCTATTCGCAAACGGATCGTTCAGCATCTGGTTGTATACTATACTTGTGTCAACATGCCAGTTCGTCAGGCAGCACCATCATTTCATCCGTCATAGTATTCAAAATTATAGGATTACTTTCTCGTCCCATTTCGCTGATCAACCAAGCAAACCAATCAACAATCAAGATAAATATAGAATTTGTGCACAAAAAACTAACTGCTGAACCTTCCTTTAGTCATAACTGTACTCTTATCAACAACCGGGAAAGGGAACGACCAAAAAGGCAACTACACGGGTACGGAAAAATCCGGTGAGACGCGAGGGACAGCGAGCAGCGGTAAACACTCGAAACAACGGTGGCTCCCAGTTGTAAAGCGCGAACGTCGCTGTTCGCCCACTCCGGATCGGCAAGACACCACCAGCTCCAGTTGATATCGGATTACAACCCCAGTTGGACGGTGGTGCGCGTTTCGGTCGACCGTCGTCGTCGTCGTGTCGGTGTTGGCTGACGGGGTACAGTGCCAACTGGCGGACTGAACGTTAAAGTCTGCGACACAAAACTGCAGCCGCGATACGCCCCCCAAATTTGATTTAGTGTCGGGTGTCTGTGCGGTATCAACAGAGAGACAAATGCATCACTCACTGGCTGCTGACTGAGCTAAGTAGCTGGTGACCTACTGATAAATACGTTTGTTCGTGAAGGATCAGTTTGCTTTACTTCCGAAACTGCTTTATGTCAACGAGTGCATCTGGGTGACTTCTGCGCCAACATTTATCTCATCTGTCGCAGTAAGTTGCGTAGCTGAATGTGCATTAATAGACGCAGAGCATGATTTTGATGGTGTAAAATATTCCGAACAAAATATACGAAAAGTGTCATCATTGCTTCCAGCTAACGCTGCTTGAACGGAAAATCGATTTTTCATCAGCCTGGTTGTATTGTATGCTTTTTGTGAGCAGTTTTTTCTGCTGTTATTGCATTTACTCCTTGCTATGGTGCCAGCGTGGTTTCTCCAAAGAAGAAACGATGGATCCAAGATAAGCTTTTATCAAAAGCGTTGGGAAAAGTACGCTGTTATGGGTAGAGTAGGAAGGATGGACTTTGCGATTACAGAATAAAAATTGCATGGAAGTTGATTTTTTTGTGTTTCGAATTCTTCTCATCAGTAGCTAACAGACCGACTGGATCGTGAGTTAGACAATAAATCCAAAAGTATTACGCAGCTTATATGTACAGTTGAAAGGACCGGTGGGAATTGATGTCCCGGTGGTACCGAAGTTACGATTTTTTCTGGTGAGAACATAACGAAATCGTAACTTTTTTGGTTATCAAGAATATCGCCATAGTTTTCGAGTTTAATTTAAAATAGTGTTTTTTTTTCTCGAGAGTAAATTTTTACAGTTAAAAAAAATTGGTTTTAAATAAACTTTTTTTTTGTTTGGAGAAAAAGCAATTCGGAAGAAAAAAAAAACGAAGGCGTAATGTCTGGTATAGAACTGGAGTAACATGATTGAACCTGAATTGTAGCCGCCTCTGTTTCTTTCGCAGTCCATTTCTTCGTTGATAGTTTCCAAAAAAAAAACTAGAAATAAGGTATAAAACTGAACTTAAGGCACAATAAGAAATATACCGATTTAGGCAATTAAAAACTCGCCACCGCACCGTCGAGTATTGAGCAAAGCTTAAAAAATTGATATCCCTGCGTGAACTTGAAAGAAAACGAAATTAAACTCATGCCCGCTGCGATGAATGAAATGTTTGGTTCGTTTCCCTCGTCATACGTTCTCCCGACGCAGCGCATTCGGACATGTTCGGTTTAAGAAGCAAACTGTTTCTATGCTAGCTCTGAGAGGAATTATTGAGCAAAAGTGCCTCAGATATAGTTCATTTATGCTTGAAAATGTAGAAGATGCTAACTTCTGCCTTCAAATTGTCCACATAATAACAAATGAATGCTTTGGTTGGTGAATGAATTTATATTTCCTATGCACTTCGATTCTGCATGAAATTTCAGTCGGTTGGAAAGTTAATGAATGCGGGAGGCGTTGAATTTGAATGTCGGTTTTGGTAAATGCAAGCAGAAATAGGTAACTGATTTTGAAATTTCGGAACACTGGTATTGAGCGTAGAAATTCTGTCTCGACTTTCGCTCAGAACAGAAGCCAAATTGCTCCACTGCTATCAGCAGGACTTACATGTGAACTTATCCGTGTTTCTCTTTGTCTACGTTGCAGAAGCATAATATCGTTGCTTTTACTTTAGTATCGAGCGATTCTGCATCGATGCATAGAATATCGATATTTTATCTTCAGAATATCAAGATTTTCAATCAATATTTTGGAGCAATTATCCAAACACAATGCACTCAAATTTTCTAAAAATGTGTAGTAGAAACTACTCATATCTGGATTGTTGTGGTAAATAAAAAAGCGCTTGAAAAATTTACAAAAAGTGAAATTGGGAATGTATCAGAGAGAACCGATAGATCATCTTTGTATTGAGCATATTGTGTGCAATTCCCATTTTCACCATCCGATGCAAATGCAATGCAGTCGATATGGAGAGTATCGATACTTCATTCCCGATAATTTTACTGTATTTATCACTTCCTAAATCGTCCATAAATGCACCGGAGACAACAGTAGACAAATGAAATTAATTGGATTTTGTAGTTTATGTATTGTACAACTGTTTATAACTATGGCTGGTTGCCCATTTGTGCCCGTTCAAAAGTTATTGCTATTGGAAGTAGCACTATTTTTCCAAAAAATCTAAATAACTTCGAAAATAGAAAAGCTAGGACAAAACGTTCTTCTAAAGAGTTGCGGGTGGCATTGACGCAAATAACTTTTTAGAACATTTTAAATTCATAGGTACGATACCAAGTTATATTTAAAAAAAATATTTTAAGGGGTCATCCACAAACAACGCTCTATAACATCACAAGTATTGAAGATGCAGATTTGGACTCTTAAGTTGTTCGCAAAAAGTAGCTCTACAACATTGCAGAACATATGATCTCATTATCTATACTTTTAAAAAATAAGAAAAATATCTCACTTTTAGGAAGATTAATCACTGAATGTACTAAACTAGAGGAAAGGTATTGAAATACTGATAAAACCTTCAGAAGACATTATTGCTCTTAACTTGACCTTTTTTGTGTTAATAATTAATTGCGTGTTTTGGCAAACAAAACCACTGTGCAGAGACAGGATTCGAACCTGCAACCCTTGGGACTCAGGTTCAATGCACAAACCTTTATTCTATCCCTGAGATATGATGACGTCCCAACAAAAACATATCCATATAAAATTTGCAAAAGGGCGAATAAGATTTGTAAACAAATTTTTATTCTGATGGTTTCTCTTAATTTACTATAATTTCAAAGCAGAAAACAATTGAAATTACTTCTACGAAGGGTAAAAATTTACAATAACGCATATTTTTCATGAAATTCCACTCTGCAGCAGACTAATGAGCGAAACAAGTTTGTTTACAAAAACACTTTCCCCCTTTTGACGAATTAATATTGATATGATTATCGCATTGGCTACAGTGATCGTACCTTGCCTCTAAAGCGAAATCACATACACAACCTCAGCCGCCACTCAACACATTTGATCTATTTAATTTTCCCGCTAGATACCAGGGCCCGGGTTTTTATCATCGTCTGCTGTCTAATTTTAGCTCATTACCGATTATACTTCGGTGGGTGAAGAGCTAATGAAGGCTGTCGATTTCTGGTCCCTGGCCCAGTTCACAGAGCTGTGACGGGAGTGAACCCGCCATTCGGTTTAGACAAATAATTTGTTTTTTTTAGTTTTTGACGTAAGTACCAATACCTTATTTAAGACTTTTTGTTGGTATTCACAAATAGATCAAATATGGTGGGTGACAGCTGCGATACGATACGATACGATCACTGTCACCAATGCGTTAACCATGTGTTCTTTCTGGGGCATCATATCATGGGAAAAAAGGGTTTATACATTGGGTCGGAGTCCTAAGGGTTGCAGGTTGGTATCATATCTCTGAGGAGATCTTTTTCACATAATTGCTTCCGCTCAACTCACCATTTCAATCTATTTTCTTCTTGTGGATACCACCAAAAAGTTTTTTTTTTGAGAGCATTCGGCACTAAAAAGTTTGCTACGTTGTCATTTTCAACCGATTTTTAATTTTTTTCATAATTTTAGAACGAATAAATGACCTTTTCAGCGCACAGTGTTTCAAAACGTCAATGTGATATTGACGTTTTGAAACACTGTGCGCTGAAAAGGTCATTTCTTCGTTCTAAAACTATGAAAAAATTAAAAATCGGTTGAAAATGACAACGTAGCAAACTTTTTAGTGCCGAATCAAAATTCAATAACTCCTGAACCATTGGTTTTGGAGATTGGACTTCTTCGAAAAAGTTTCTAGATGTAAATAGACGTATCTGTTGATATAATGAATTGAGTGATTTTTCCTTATTTTCTTGTTCAGCACGAGATGGTAATGTATTGAGTATTGGTTTTGTACGTAACCGATCTAGTAGTCACCGTCAGACAAATTTTATCGAAAGAAAAAAGTTAGAAATTTCAACTGTAATCACAGTCATCTGTGAAATTTTGCGATTAAGAAAGTTGCTTAAAGTGTAAGTTGATCTAAAAATATTCGAAAATTGACAACAACTTTGTTGTTTCAAGAGCTACAGATTCATCGTCTTCATTAAAAATGTGTATTTAATTGCTCTTAACAGCTTTGTAGAAGACCCTTTTAATATAAAAAATAATCGTAAAAAAATAATCGTAAAAAGTTCTAATCTAAAAACTGTTTTAAGCGGTTTATCTCAAGCAACCCTACTTATCTCGCTACCGTTGCTATGCAGAGCTTTAGTATCTTCAGCAAATTTCTTCACAGCAATATTTCCTAGAACTTTACTGAAGACTGCGAGCTTCTAGCTAAAAAATTTGGGGGGAAAAATCTATCTCATTTTAAGGGGATTAATCACTCAAACCCTTATATAAAAAGATATATCTATAAAGATCTTGAAACTTCGTCGAAGAAGTCCATTCTTCAAAATTCAGGAGTTATTGAATTATTTTGATCGTGAAAACGACGTTTTGAAACACTTTGCAGCGGTATGGTTCTCTCTTAATTTCAATTAAAACAAAGACGTTTCTTTACAAAAATGTCGATCAATTTTCATATTTTCAATGATGACATCGCAAAATAATGACTATTTTCATGTTGTTGTCCCAAAACCAAACAAAACAAAAGAACATAACATAACATAGGGTTATTCATTATAGAAAAAATGAAAAATTGTAGATTTGCTGAAAAATGACTACGTAGTTAAAGTTTTAGTCCCAAACAATGGTTTTAATGTTCAAATTAAGATTTTGTGAGTAAATTGAATTGTACAAACATAGTTTTGGGTTGTATTTTACCAGATTTACCAACTTCACTAGATCACTTGAGAAACACATCGTTATCACACGTCAAAAATGTTTCAAAAATATATGAATTCATCGACTGTCTCGTACCGTGTCCCATTGGACCGACAACAATTTTGGCCATTTTTCGGAACACCGAACAGGTGATTGGGTTCATACATACGGATACCAAATACAATGCAAACAAAAATATAGTAAGAAATCGCAGAATCATCTTGTGCATCCCAAAATGCACAGATATATCGTTTTGGGTGTAAGAAACAACATTGCCGAAGACTGCAAATTAATCCGATTTTGTAGTAAAATGATATTCTCCTATAAATTTATGTGTTAACTCTCTTTTAGCGCACATGCTGAGAATAGGAAATTTTCAAAAATTCTGTTGACCTAGCTTTGTCTAGTGACTTCCAATCAATAAGCAACAGTGATTGTTATAGAATAATCTAAGCGGCCTTAAAATTTTACGTATACAGAGTTACTTTGGGATTTCTTTTATTGAATTTTGAGTTTTTATTTCCGATTTTTCATATACCATAGAAACTTGAAAACTCTTGTAAGTGAACTAGAACTGTCGTAATAGGCTCATATTCGGTATATAGTTTATGCAGCCAATTACCATTTGATTTAGCGGTGTTCGGAAAAAAAGGTCAAAGTTGCTGCCGGTCCTGTGTCCCATCCATCCTAAATGATAAATTTTTCATTCTCAAAGTGTTTACGGTGAAGTGTATGAAAGCAAATTGGCATTTTTTTCGCTTACGTTTATGATAAATTACGTTGATACAGACGAGTTTTAACTGCCAAACTTTCGTACCAATTTGTGAGTAGATTGTCCATCCTTGTTTTTGGCACTTGGAGCACATTTTTCTTTGTTCTAACACTTAATTATGGTGGGCGATTGGATTTCTTTTGATTTCCCGGCATTTTGCCATCACGACAATTTTTCAAAACACGCAAGATTGACCTATCTCTGAACAGTTGATGATTTGTTTTGGGAACTGAGTCGTCCAAACAGGATGACGACAGATTTAAGGAGATCAGCTTGTACTACATTTTGTTTGTAAGCAACTACAGTAGTAGTAGGGGACGGTGGGGAGTTGTGAACACCGCCAATTCCCGCTAAGCTATAGATGATAAAAATGTTGTAACTACTGTTAAATGTTTCTACTGTCATGACGTCACTTTCTCCTTAGCAGATGTTGCATTCGCTCATGTTCTTTATGTTTAGGTAACTAGCAACTAGGGGGTGGGCGTAGCGTAGTTGGTAAATCGATTGCCTTGTACGCAGCGCTCCTGGGTTCGAGTCCCGACCCCGCACATAGGGTTAGAAATTTCTCATAAGAGATTTTTCTAACCCGAAGAGGCGAATGACCTTAAAGTTAAAATCTCTATAATCGAAATAAAAAAAATAAAAAAAAACTAGCGACTAAATATACAAAAAAAAAGTTTTTTTACTCAATTGTATTTGTGGTATGTGGAGTCCCGTTATCTAACTGATTTCAAAGTAAATTAGTGCAAAACATTCCTTGGGTAATTGGCTTTCATCGACAAAAAAATGGAAGAACCTTTAGTGTGTCGATGGAGATACATTTTTTCGAAGATATGTACAGTGGGGAGTTGTGAACCACCCTTAGTGGGGAGTTGTGAACCGTACATTTCAATGTGTTATAGTATTTTTTTAAATAGAACAGTATCATAATTCGAAAATCAGGGATGAATCATACATATTATAATATACAAATGTTCAATTTTATGCGAAGAATCGCGAATTCAAGTGGCTTGGCGCGAATCATGTTGTCACCGACTCATTGCGAATCAGATAATCTTAAGTTTAGAAATATCTTAAAATTTATCTTCTAAAGCCCTAATAAAAATAAATCACAAAAATATTCCGTCTCTTCTACTTTTTGCGATGGTTCACATCTCCCCACCAAACTAAAAAATGACGATTCCACGCATTTGACGCATTCTGTGATATCTCAAACAAGACAATGATTTTCTTAAATTGCTTCAGCCTGCGGATGTATTAAGGTGTCCTTAACAAATACCAGGTCTAACATTGAAAATCGACTAATATTTATGGTAGTTATGCTCCGAAAACAAAATTATGTGCACAACTCCCCACCGTCCCCTACGGTTAAGTATAACAAGTGCATTGGTTGTGCATTTTGTGTTCGTTTATGCAATGGAATAAACGAATGAATTTAGACTTAAAACTAAAATCTTCAACTTGATTTTATGATTTGGGATCTGTTGAAAAATATCGGAGGAAGAGATCCTCGGTCTCGTTTTTCATGATGAATGATAATTGCACTGACAGGCAAACATTATAGATACGTAGAACCGTATATTTATTCATCGTGTCCCATTTTCAATATTTAAATTATATGTCTTGATTTACAGGATTATATAATTACAACGGCTCTATCATAAATTGTACCGAGTACCATGGATTAAATTGTACTTTCCCCATTTACTATTCCCCTTTCCGTGTTTCTCACAGCGCTCCACCTACGTTCGTACCCGATTTAACACCGCCATTGTGCTGACGTGCAGCTTTTTCTATAGTCTAATTAGTACGTGTTCATAATTAATTATCTTCCATGCTTTTATCAAATCGAACACTAAGATTGGAACTATACCCAAATAGGCGGAAAATCACCATTATCACAATTCACATATCAGCCCCTGGCACAGAATCATACAACGTTCGGTCAGTTCCAAATGTAATCTGTACTACATGAAACACGTAGCCCTACACACACCCACACGTATACCCGAAACCCGTCACAGTGGTGTGGAAAATTGGATTCCAAAGTGAAAGTGTATTTATTTCCTAAACCCAGTAACAGCACTGCTATTGGGTCAACCATGTTGTACGTAGGGAGACCAAAATTGCCCGTCGTTCCTACGGCCATAAAAACAGCCCGCAGCGTTGCATTTCATCGTTAAAAAAATAAACTTCATTTCCCGCGGGACACCTCCCGGCGAACGTCCTGCTGTTGGTTTCAAATATGAAATGCTTTTATCGGTTACGTGGTGACCCACAGTGTTGTTTTGGTCGATTGCTTAATTAATAGAATTTTGACCTTTAGCTAAAAAGGTTTCGATCAATATTGTTCCGAATCGCGCAAAACTTATCAAACTAATTAAACTAAAGTAACGTTGCACCAGCAAGCTATTGTTACATTCTCTTAGACTTTTTTATACAAAAAAATATTTTCATCGTCATCGATTTCCACATAAACTTTAAATTAATTTGAAATGTGTTTTTACTGGCTGCATATCGCCATCATTCTATTTAATCACAAAAGTGAAGCGATCTGATTTCATTGTACCTACATCCCAAACACACTCTGCCGGTTTCAGTTTTCCACCAGCTTGACTCGGCTCCGATCACAACGGAAGCCACTTGTACTGATCCGTCTGCCGGTCTGTAAAGTTACTCTGGTTTTTCTGCGCCATTCTACGTGATCAACGAGCTTCTATTTTTATCTGAAAACATTTACTGGCGCTTGCAGACATTTACTGCGGGAGTAAATCAATTTTCAATAGACGAAAACCCACTACCGCGCCATGATCGGTTCTGTTGTTTGCTTTTTTTTCGTATCGGTTGTACAATTAAGCCAATCGGGAGTCACGGTCGGAAAATTTAAAGTGGTTTCTACATCTGCTGAACATTCCCACGAGCAGAATGTAGCAGCCAGATTAAGATGTTTTCTATGTTTACATACGTCACTAATTGTAATGAATCTTCAGAATATTCTATTTTCGGAGGAATTGCTTTTCTCTGCCATTCCAATAGATTTTTCCGCCTGCGGCAGTCGGCCCCGAATACGCGCGTGCCTATAGTTACGAACTAATCAAAAACCGACCGATTTTAAAGTTTTATATTTTTTTCTCTTTCCACCCTTTTTCTAGGATCCATTATGTTTCACGTTCGCCGACGACCTGCAGACTCCCAGCCCCGGCGGCGAAAGAAAAAGCCCCTCGGCGTATCGAATGGTGGCGGCAATCTGAGCGGCGAGCGGGACGGTCCGATGCTGATCGAAATCACCCACAGTGGCGACGGTGGCCGGCGGGTCAAGCTGGGCAGTGAACCGATTGAGGTCGGCTCGGCAAACACCAATGCGCTGCAGCTCTTCGGACCGTCCATCCAGGCCCGCCACTGTTTGATTTCGCTGCATGACGGCGTGTGCACTGTGACGCCGCTGCACGCCGACGGGACAACCTTCGTCAATGGACATCACATCCAGCAGCCCACGATTTTGCATGTGAGTAGACTCCCGCACCTGCACCGTGTCGGAGGTGTCGATTGATTGTGTTAATGGGTTGTTGTTTTTGGTCCCGCTAACTGACATGGTAGGAGCGAGGGAACTGGGAGCGTTTGAAAAAGGTCAAAACTTGTCAGAACATGTCAGTCAAGTGTTTCGGCACCTACGGTAGCTAAACCGTAACGGGGCGCTTGCAGTAGTTGACTTTTGGAAAGATGTTGATCATGTCAACCGGACCTCCAGTCAGCTCTGTTTGGATGAAAAAATAGAACCTTAGTATTATATTGAGTAACGGAACTGAACCTGCCATTTCGATAAATTTCTCAGCCGGTTAGTGATCAGGATAACTGCAGGTCTAACTGACTGCCCAGCATCCTACCCGGCTGAGACTCGGTAGGTGTCCCTCTAAACGTGAATTGAAATTAAAAGGGCTCCCCTTTGAATGTGTGACGCGACTCACAGTGTCGCCTAGCCGGACAAAACCTCAAAATTTTGTTTTTGATTTATCATGATCTAACATTTTTCTCTGTTTCTTAACAGGTTGAATAGAGTCTTTTCGAAATATTAAGACTCAAGGACGATAGTTCGATTTTTTACATGACTTCAAAGGTGAAATAGATGATAAATTCCGAGGAAAACTATTTTCAAACCTAAGTTATTCAAATGCACATATCTTTTTAGTTAAGATTCCGATTGGAGTCAAACTGATTTCATGTGAAAGGTTATTCGCTGGACTTATAACTGCCATTCGATTAAGTCGATACAAGCCTTTCTTCTCGCTCAGACATAAAAAACAAATAATAAATCTAGCAATAGTTTAAAGTTATAATGTTCAAAGTGGCTGTACTTTTTTTTGAAACGGTTCGAAAAGATCACTTGTTGTTCACGATACTTGAAATTTGGTGCACTTTCCGAAAATGAATATCTTGTTTTGCCCCTTTCTGCCCCGAGGTATGAAAAAAGGTGATTTTTCATGATACGTCTAAAGGAGACGCATGGTAGCCTTTAACTACCCAGGGCTCGCAATATAATTTATAGATGTGTCTTATCATTATCAACAATTGAAAAAATGTGTGTTCTGCTAAAAAATTCACCGCACCTAATTTTTTGAAAATGAATTTTATGGAAATAGTGCACTTTATATTTGTACATGTTGAATTTTCGAACCACCCTAAGTGCCAAAATTTTGAGGAAATAAAAAACAAAAAATAAACATCAAATATGAATTCAGCGTCACAAAATTACCCTAATGTGAAGTTTTCATCAAATTCGGGCCACTTTTGAGGTTTTGTCCGACTTTTGTATGGAAGATGATCACTGTGCGACTGTGCGTTATCTGGGGAGTGAAATACCACGCGTCTCCAGAATTTTTTTTCTGATTTTAATTATGTACTGTTTTCACCCTCATTCATAGAGTAAGGTGGGGAAAAAGTGTGTACCTAACAGTTTTCGTCTTTCCGTGTCTCCGTAATGTAATCCATTTCATGTTTTTTTTTCCTAAAAAATACATAAAATTTGACACACGACTCAGTCTACATAATGCAAAAAAATGAAAAAAAAACAGATACTGCATGCAATATAAAGCTACCCACAAACACGGAGTAGATTCCCTGTAGAACAATCACACGAACTAAAAGGTAATGACATTCCAGTGGGAAGATTTAACATCCACGGGTGCACCCGTAGAAACTATTTTTATATTGCTCCGTTTGCACAATACGTACTTCTGATGGCTCGGAGAGCTCTTCACTCTGCTGTGAACCACTGTACCAGCTGTAACCCAATTACTCCGTTATAAATAGGAGATGGTTGCAGTGGAGTGATTTTCTAACTAGCTGGACACTAACTGCGTTGTGCTGTTGCTGCTGCTGCTGTTTGAATCATATGTATAGGTGTATATGCTCTTCATAAGTGCACCAAGGACGAAAGCAAAACCAAATAACCTTTTGCCGTAATCATGCAGCACTTCGGATGCGGTTCCAGGTTCACGTGAATGAAAAATCGATTACCGTGCTGCTTTAGATTACTATACCTTTGGTTTGTGGTAGGTTGTCAAAGTGTTTTTGAAGGTGATATTCGGATTAGTTTATATATGCCTTCATCGGTTTCTCAACATTACATTTAACTAGGGTGATGAGCCTATTTGCGCCATGTTTCTATTATCACCCTACCCATTTGAAGCCGTTGGTTAGAGCAGTGTTTGCCATCTTTGTTCAACGCATTGAGTCAAATGGTAGCGCAACAATAGGGGCACTCGATTCGAGTTTTCATTGTGCTCAAACATGAGAATTTTACTGTTTACAACGCATTTGTGTTATTATATTGGTTCTAAACAACGAAGCAAAGCGGTTGATGTCAATTTTTACGCATTCCATCGATTGTAAGGCAAGAAATTACCGAATTAGTGAGGCACCTTGCTTAGTATGGTGAAAATAGGCTCATCACCCTACGTGTTGAAAATAACAAAGTAGGTACTAGTGTGATTGACACAAAATAAAACTCATTCAAAACATGCACACATGTGTAATTTTAATATCACACCATAAAATGTTACAAGTTTAAAGCTGTGAGCTTGTGATAGATGTACCTCAGGTGAAGTTTATGTGTTGCATTTTTCAACCAAACATCTATGTGTGGATATGGCCCAATTAGTAAAGAGCCGTACTTAGTGAGTAAATAATTACTGGTTCGAGCCCCCGTTGTTGCCGGTTACCATTTTTTGCAGAGCAATGCTTCTAACATTTCAGTGTAGGACCCCCGTTTTAAAATTTTCGACTGAAATAGTACTCGAGTTTTTGAACCCAATATCGCGACTAGCAGCTTTGCACACTTACATTTGATCCTTCAGAGATTTTTGCCTATGAAAACTTAATTAGTCATTGATTGCATTTTGTAAGTAATGGATATGCGTTTCGACTTCGACTCATCAGAATCTGGTACCAATTTAGAACCAGATTGACGCATGATTTGTTTTCCAATTCCAAAACAAACAACTGGGCAAGCAAAGTTCTGATTTGGTGATGAGACCAATGGAATCGAGACAGGGTTCGTTTGAGCAAGCCAATGCAAAATGCACTACGCTATATTACTATCCAAGGAGATAGTTGGATAAAAACCAATTTCACTCTCTAAAGGAAAAATTAGGTAAAACCACTGTTGTTCATAAAGGGCCCATTATCTATAATCTAATAAGTCATTAATTTAACGTACTTTCCCTCACTGTGCGTTGCCACAATGGAAATAGTTTTAATAGGTGAAGTAACTCCTTTTTGAATGTAACATCCTAACGAACGAACTGAGCACCTACTCACCCACAAACAATTTAATCATACCTTTCATTATTCAAGTCGCTTGAACAAAATTAACTGGTGAGGAACGGGACGTGCGGTAGATTACCGTAACGGAATAAAGGAGTTCTTTTTCTACTCGCGATTGAATTTCCGGCTTACTGTCTGATTTTTGGATACCAGCCAAGGGAGCATTCATAAATTACGTAACGCAAAAATTTCCCGAAATTGACTCCCCCTCCCACCATGTAACAAATTATCACATATTTCTCTATCCCCCCATTACGTAACTAATACTTCGAAAAAAAAATTTTTTTCAGTGAAATCATGTTACGTAACGATCTAGCTTACTCCCCCTTCCCCATATATCACAACATGTCACAACTTGTCGTACCCCCTCCCCCCTAAACGCGTTACGTAATTTATGAATGGTCCCCAACCAGCACGCAAAACCTGCGTTCCAACATTGCAAATATACCATCTCTTGGTAGCTCGTTCGTTCGTAGATCCAACTTTAACTCTGGATAAAATATTACCTGTCATTCGAAGACAAATGCGCGTTGAAATGCTTGTCATCGCAGACCGTGGCTTCGTTGGATTCTTTTTGATACGCCGCACAGTGGGCACAAATTGGAAAAGGTCAGTTTTGAAAAATGTTCAAAAAAGCATCGGAATAAATACACTTGTTAACTGGTTTTTTATTTATTTGCTACTTGTTCAAAAGGCGAATTAATAATTTTCACAAAGCCGCATAATTAGTCAAAATCGGGTAGAAACTACCGGAGGTTCGACGAATTTTAATGACTTGTTCTATAAAAAATGCAATATAGTGAAGACCCGTTTTATCAGCCCCTTAGCGAATTTTAATCTGATAAAATAGGGACATTGATAAAATCGGGACATATTTTTTTCTGTCTTTTTAATAAACCGATTCTCTTAAAATATTCTTCTTTGGTTCTTAGATATAGCATCGCAACCTTTTCTGATTATTTACTTTAAGTTTCCCTTAAGAAGGTCTGACAGTGCAAACTTTAAAAAAATTGATATTTTTATTTTTGCATTTTTCGAATCTCTAAGATAAGAAATATATGCCCAAGAAAGGATTTACTCGAATTCAACTTGGTTCGAGTCTGATGGTAGTTACCAACTATCAATTTTCATATGAAGCTGATAAAATCGGGTCAAAAAGCTGATAAAATCGGGGGTAGATAAAATCGGGTCTCCACTGTATTACATAATAAAATAGACAAAACAAATATTTTTAAACAGGCTTCTTTACGAATCATTTTAGAATACATCTATCCAATTTATTTATAAATTCAATTAAACTTAGGCCAGGGGACACTTTGGCCCTACTAGCATGCCTTCAATGGGATCAATCAAAAAATGACGCTCTTATCCATTAAACAACGCACCCCCTGGGCGCCATGACCGGGAACCCCAGTGATATGAGGAATCTCATTCTCTTCTATCATTCAGCACTTTAACATACAAACGCTTAAGATTTTCGCGATCATCCACGCAGTCACAGCCCGCGGCCTTGCAAAAATAAAAACACCCCGATGATTAAGTGAATGTTTCAGCTCTAATAAACTCATAAACGCTGTCTCAATCGGAAACCTACAAACCACGTTCGCGCAATACACGTCACGTACGGAAATCTGTACGTTTGGTCTTAGCAGGTCCATGCCTATAGCTGGACCGACAAATATTACGCTCATATTCACTAGACAACAAGTTCCATGGCGACATGACTGGGAACTCTAGTGATATGGGGAAACCTACGACACGAAACTACATACACGCGAATAGCTACACAGTTATAAATCGAAAGTTACATACACGCTAGCACACGCGACAAACACGTTAACATACAAACGTTCGAACCCTTTGCTATCATCCACGCACATCTGCACCCGCGATCTCACAAACTGGATAACACTTCGATGACTAAGTGAACGTTATAGCACTTACAAATTTACAAATGCGGTCATGCGAGTTAACCTATGAACTCCTGCGTTCGCCTGATCATGAATCGGTTACGTCCAGAAGTCCCTACTCTCGGCCCTAGTAGCCTAGGGCGATGACGCTCATATTCACTAGACAACAGGTTCCATGATGACATCACCGGGAACTCTAGTAATATGGAAGAACTCACTCTCTTCTAGCATCTGAGCCGTACACCGTAAATTAAGTATGGGATTCGCGGTACGCGCGCGATGATCCAAGAACACACACGTATAAGCAAATGGATACACGGTTAAAAAATCCAACTCGGAGAAGCGAAGCTACATACACGCTACATACAAACAAACGCCCACGCGATCGAACACGTTAACGTACAAACACTCAATCCCTTCGCGATGATACGCGCGAGCGTGAAGTCCCTACACCCGCACATATCTGAACCGTATAATGAGTATCACATTCAGAATCATGGCCCGCTGCGAATGGCCTTAAGCAGTGTTTTAGTGGGTGATATTTCTCGTCTCGTCTGCAATTGTAGTGAGTGATTCTGACAGGGAACCCTTCCGAGACCCTCTAGCTCTACAGCTTCAGTGGGACAACTCTCGAAAAAAAAATTAGCAAAATTTTCATTTTCCTACCTTTGATAAGACCTTTTAAATTTAAATTTTGGCAGTTTTTTTCTGCGAGGATTTTGCAAAAACCGTGTTTATTAGAAAATTCGCGTTAATTGGAAAATCCGCGTAAAAAACCGCGTTAATTGGAAAATCCGCGTAAAAAACGTCGTAAAAAACCGCGCAAAAAAAACCTCAGGGGATTATAAAAATGCTCAGATTTAAATAAACAATGTGTTTATTTTCTTCCATTCCCAAAAAAGCTTTTTCTGATACCTTTCATGGTAAGTTCGACCACTACTAAGTTTCAAAATTTTTCGATTACTTTTTAACTTTTGAATTTTTATATAAAGTTTATGAAAAAACATGTAATTCTCATATAAAACTTAAATTGCTTTGAGGCGCTCCAGTTTCGCTCAGATTTTTTTTAATTTTTTTTATATATCTTGGTTCATTTTTTGACCAATTAAAGCAGATTTAATAACACACGCCAAAAAAATCTGAATTTTATCGTTGACGTAATTGCAAACATGACACAATTTAACAAAATGTAATTCACGAAATGACGAAACATCACCGTGTTTCGTTTAATTTTACATGAAACATATACTTTACATGCGCAATGACATAAAATTACACGAACGAATAAACGCCATATGTGGAGTAAAATTACGTGATTTACGACATTCAACGTCATGTAAAATTAAAATCAAACGTAAAACTAAGTCATTTTTGATGCTCGTATATGTCAGGGTCAGGAGACGTAAATTTACAGGATTTTTTCTAGGTGTGCAAATAAAATTATTGATATCAAGCTGCCAATGACTGAAGCTAGCCAAACGATATCGGAATGGATTGTTAGTGTGTGTAATCGGTATAGTTCGAAAACAAAGCTGTGTGGTGTCCGGCGGGCTGAATTTTTTTTTACACTATTTCAGCCAAGAATAGAACCTCTGGGAACCTGCTTCCATGTCGTAAGAAGCGACTACCAACGTGCTAGGAGGTCCTAGGTCAAGGTATTGCTTCGTATCAAAGACTTAACCTGGACCTGGACCTTAAGGGGTTGGGAGGGTTTCAGCGTGGAAGGGGGACACTTTTTTTTGAGATTTTTTTGGGGGTCTGGGTGAGACGAATTGGTCAGAACTTTTGTACAGTGTAGTGTATCGTTTCAGGAACATTAGTGTATCGTTTCAGGAACATTTTGACGACTCGGTGACGAGGATTTTTATGGAGCGTCTCTCGAGAAGGCGCGGTTTGAGGTGTTGGCTGCCATTCGGGGACAACTTAATCGATTTACCTTTTTTATTTCGACTATGTTAGACACATTTTCTTTTTTACGTTTTAACGACATTCAATTAGCTAGAGATTACTGGGTAGGGAAAGTTATGAAACTTAGAGCCATAGTACTCAAGTGAGAGCAAGGATGTGAAGTAAACAGATCGGAAAACTAGAAGTGGCAGGGTCATTAGAACAGGCTTAATATCGTGCGGGCTTAATTTTTGCCTTCTGATAATGAGGGTCGAGCTTAGGCAGAATAACTACGAATCACCCGAGTTCACTATCATGTGTCCTGATAAAGGTAGACGTATCTATCTTTACCGTGACAACCGGCGATTTATTTCAGACTTTGCATGCGCATTCTGTGTGTGAGGTACCGGGCTCTTGCGTTGAGTTTTCGGGATGGTTGGGGGGGGGGGGGGGGGGGTGGTTATTCATAAAATGGCGGAATTTTTCGCGGAAAATAGCGATTTTTATTTCAGTTGTCCCAGGGGCTCAGCGGGGGAGTTGGGTGGTTTTTGCATAGAGTGTGTGTGCAGACTTTGGGGTTGGGTAGATACCGCTAATCGTGTTGTTCGGGAGACGTTCCGCAGGGGGCTTCGTCACCTAGTCGCTTGTAAATGTTTTTGCGTGGAGTGATTGCAGGGTGTTGTTGGGGTGATGCATTGTGGTGTGCAGAGGTTTATCGATTCGTTTCGCCCAGATTTCGGGAAGGGGTTCTCGGGGAGGGTGTTTTTTTCGCGTTGAGACACTTGCCTCCCTTGGTTTTGCATCATAGCCTTTATGTATTGAGTGAATCACTGACATATAGTCACCTTTTCTGATTCGCTATTCCCGATTGTGTACCAACGTTATAGGTTTGTTCTAGCGGTTGTAAAATAGCCTAATCAGTGGTGAACATTTCAACATTCCAGAACTTCACTTTGTCAGAAAATGTAGGGCTTTCTTTTATATTCGCCTCTTTGTCGTTTTATGTAATGCCCGCGAAAGAATAATTATTAAAATGCCTGTTCGAATGGCATTCATATTTCTACTGGTGGTCGCGCACCTGAGAAGTTTGATCTAAAATGAAAAGACATAGTGCGTGAGTACTAGCTAAATCAAAATATCTACCAAGTTGTATCCTGATTCATTTCGCTACCTGCTAACACAAATCCTATCCTGCGACACTTGTGAATGATGCAGAGAATTCCTCGGTCATAATAGTCACAAGTGTTGAACTAACATTCCTTCCCATCCCAAAATTGACCTGCACGGGCGTGGCCATCTATGTTATTGATCATACTATAATCTTAGTCTCTTTAGGTTGCACGTTGAGTATGGTGAGGTGTACTACTCTCAAGTATCATACAATTGGTTCAATATGCAATTTCAACAGGCTTTGATCAATTACGGAAAACTCACGGGCGGTCAACTAAGCTAAGGAATCGGTATAGCTCGAAAACATAAAAATATCTGTACCTTTGTTATACATAATTTTGTTTGCATTCTAATAAGTAAACAGATACCTTCACGAATGAAAAGATGAAACATTTCCAGTGTAAGCCTTTTTCAAAGCCGTATCAAACCACATCCCCCCCAGATTTAACTCATTTCGAGCACGTTTTGCTTTTGCGATGTCAGACCTGACACCTTTTTATACCCTTCCGAAATCCGGTGGTATGTTGTGAGGATATCAAATAAGCACCCCTTCTCGGAAGAGTTCACCTTCAAGCGCAATAAAGTTTTCTGCGAGGTGAATCAAGGTGCAAAACACAAAGAGACAGCTGACACTTTCTTGTCTCGGTAATATCGAACGGCTTTTTGTTAAGCTTTCTACCGTGAGTGCGGTATTTCGTTTCCGCTACGTAGGCTAGTTAAATATAGGTTTTTGTTCGAGCATCCCAATCTTTGCGAAGGGGTAGTTTAACGATGAAAGCAGCTAAATACTGGATTGATTCAATTTGACTTTCCAATCCCTACCATTATTAAATATTTAAGAAACGAGCAAATTTTATCTTAACTGAAAATAGAGCGTCGGGCTGGAGTGGAGCGGCTGGATCCAGTCCTTAGGGCTCCATAAGATCAATAGAAGAATTGTGATTCGTAACGTTTTTCTGTTCTTTTATTCTTCCAGAAGTCCAGAGTTATGAACCTATAAATCGTCCAATTTACGTCCATAATCATGTACATGTTTTAGCTAACGCGGATCACGCTGGTTTCAAAGCAAGATTCTGTTCCTATATACCAGTCGCCATAGATTGGATACTATTAGTTCAGAAGAGCTCTGTACGCTTATCAACTTGAGATCTGTCTTAAGTAGAATTTTATATAGACTTCTATATCAGAATGCCTTGTTTTATTAATAGTTCAATGGCACTGATTCCTTTTTATTTCAAATGAACAAACAATTAAAGTCAAACTAACCTTCGTGTCAGTAACAAGTAGTGCCGAAAACATGAAAAAACCCGATAGACGAGGTACAATCATCCAATCAAAACAATGCACAGTGGTCGCAATGGTACCAAAACGTGCGTTTAATTAATGGTGCTCTAGGAGTTGATTTTAGCGATTTGGGGTGTTAGAAACACTTTTTTAGAATGGAAGCCCCCTTCTTTTGATGTATATTGAATTGTGATTAATCCACCTAAAACTGAGATAGAAAATTTATTTTCACTAACTTTTAAGATAGAGGCACGATGTTAATGACAAAGTTATAGTAAATTCTACTGCGAGAAAACTTGTTGAACATGCAAACTCTCCAAAATGTAATGGTGTTGAGATAAAGCACATTGTTTGTGGGAGGCACCCAAAACATCATTTTTTCATTATAACTTTTTTCTGAGATTTTTGCAATTCTTCAAATGTTTTATGAAGTTGTTGAAATTAAGAAATTGCAGATATTTGTCGAAGACGTCAACATTTTTTATTTCAAAACTTATGAGTTATTAAATAAAGTGGGTTTAAAATACCGCCATTTTGAATGACAATTACTAAGAGATGTGGAAATATGTGGAAGATATTTCGATTCTATGAGAAAGACAGTGACAAGTACTATAAGAAAAAATACTACTTACAACGGGCATCCACCGGCCTGTATACAAAAAATACTTTCCGGCAATGTATGTTTTGCATTTTGTAACAAAATAAGTACAACTTTTTCAGCATAAATTTTTTAGCGATTTTTTTTTTGTATTGAATATTCTAAAAAATCATTGAGAGTAATAAATACACATATAAATCGTGAACTTTGAATTTCTGTTATCTGAAACTATTCATAAATTAACAGGATTTGGAAAGTGAACACTAGAGACGTCTAAAAAGGTTTACTGTATTTTCATGAGTATGAACCATAGCAAAGAGTATTAGATATCATTTTCACGAAACGACTGTGTAGTCAGAGTTGCTACTTAGGATCCGACTTGCCAGAAAATCTTTAGAAAAATATTTTCACCTATATATTACATCTCTGTCAAATTTTAACCCTCAAAAAGGCAAGGGGTCTGAGAGGCTCGGCTAGTTACAGTTCCCTAGTTTCAATGAATTTGTAATTCGAAATACAAATGATCGAGCATTTTCGGGCTTTCGATTCTCTCACTGGTAAAACGACAAAAAAGAGGATCTTGGTTTCATTGGGTCTTAGAAGCGACGCTTTATGAAGTCACAATTTTCGCTTGCCTTTTTGAGGGTTAATTTCAAATATTTAATCATTCAATGCGTGCTTGCAAAAGAATTATTGACAACTCCGGCCACGTAATCGTTTCATGAAAACGGCATATAGGGTAGACTAGCCCTTATCCATCTCATTAGTCGGGATGTCACAATATTTCGTTGATAAATCGACTTAGAGTGACTGGATTGCGCTTAAGTAAGTATCACCATCTTTCCTTCGTTCCTAAGAAGCAGTACAGTTAGAATTTTTGAGCTAATGCATTGAATAGAGATAGCAAATACTTCTCTAACTAATGAGTTCCAATGGGTGGGATGAATAGAGGAGCTAAGATGAATTAGGGCGCAGTAACCCTAATACTGTTTGTAATGGTTTTTATTCTTGTAAAGACAGCCAAAATTTTTGCGCATTTTTTAGTTGATCACTTTTGTTGTTGTGCTAGTTAAGGAATAATTCGTAAGTTGGAGACTACAGAGCTGAGAGTTTTGGATTCATATGTGTACTTTGACATTTCCAAAGATTTTTTAGAATATTCGTAGAATAGAATAACACATAGAAACAATTGCTATAAAAAGTTATGCTTAAAATGTCGTAATTATTTTGTTACAAAATAAAAACATGCACTGCCGGAAAGTAATTTTTATATACAGGCCGGTGGATGCCCGTTGTAAGTAGTATTTTTTCTTATAGTACTTGTCACTGTCTTTCTCATAGAATCGAAATGTCTTCCACATATTTCCACATCTCTTTGTAATTGTCATTCAAAATGGCGGTATTTTTAACACATTTTTTTAATAACTCTTAAGTTTTGAAATAAAAAATGTTGACGTCTTCGACAAATATCTGCAATTTCTTAATTTCAACAACTTCATAGAACATTTGAAGAGTTGCAAAAATCTCAGAAAAAAGTTATAATAAAAAAATGATGTTTTGGGTGCCTCCCACAAACAATGTGCTTCATCTCAACACCATTACATTTTGGAGAGTTTGCATGTTCAACAAGTTTTCTTGCAGTAGAATTTACTATAACTTTGTCATTGACATCGTGCCTCTATCTTAAAAGTTAGTGGAAATAAATTTTCTATCTCACTTTTAGGTGGATTAATCACAATTCAGTATACATCAAAAGAAGGGGGCTTCCATTCTGAAAAAGTGTTTCTAACACACCAAATCGCTAAAATCAACTCCTAGAGCACAATTAATTAAACGCACGTTTTGGTACCATTGCAACCACTGTGCAATGACGAATTTATCATTTGTTTTTGGTTGCACCTCATCCCCGTTGAACACAAAATAACGCCTCAGGCTGGCATTGCAATCTCAAATGGATCCAGTTCGCTCGGATCCCCTAACTGAAGGCAGCGGTGAAACAGCCTAGCCCCCCCCCCCCTCCCATACAAAGACGATTATTGTTGATTGTTGACACGCTCAATCGATTGTTTGCTGAACTGGCAATAATTGTGATGATGTAGGGCCAGAACGAAGGAACCCACGGGGGATTGGCATATGTGCGAAGCATAAAAGCATACCGGGAACCGATACGGGACGATGCTTCTATAGGGTTCTTCAAGTTGTATTAGGATGATTTATGGCACACTGCGGAGGACTTCCAGTGATCTTCTAGGCCGCACAGTGGCTCACAAACCAGGACATGTTGGGTTCGATTCGAAGTGAAATCTAAAATTGATTACTTGTTTACTGCCGATAAAAATAAATGGCTTTATAGAATGAAATGATCCAAATATATGTGCAGTGAAAACGGAAATTATCGTGCTGTGCATCGGATATTATCGTCACTCAACAAACGTGGATGCTTTATACTGATTTGTGCTTTTCAAAGCACATTCGCTACAGCCAACACATATACACAAGAGAAATTTGTGATGCGATTTGGAAAATGATAATCCAATCATGGCTGCAAAAAACATGGTTAAAGGGGGAAAGCTTTTACTCGAGTATCTCAATATGAATATCTGTTTACTTGTATTATTCGACGTTCCCATTTCTCGTATTATCGTCAACCTAAAACATCGTCGCATGAAAAGGAGAAAATGCCAAGCATATAAATTCTCCATTCACAGTCCACCATCCTCACTGGAGCGTTATCTTTGTGTATGTGTATAGCAGAAGCAAATTCGCTTCGTTTGAAAAATTATGATAAATTTAGGTACATGCGACGAACGCGTGTCCTTTCCTAGTAAATGGGGTCACGTTGAATGAGGTACAAATTGGCAGCTGCTTGACGAAAAGTTTGTGCTCCCAGACTGTCACGTAGGATCATTATAAGTCCGTAGACCTTACTCTCTTTTCAAGCGAGACAGAAACTGGCGCACAGTGGATCTAAACTGAATGAAATCGATCAAAAATATTTTCTGTGTTTTAAGTGTATGAATAACTTTAAAAGAAGGAAAAAATCAAGTTGTAAATTTCAAAAACCGCGTAAATTTAAAAATCCGCTTAAATTAAAGAATTCGCGTTAATGGATTTTATATGAATTTATATGAAAATTTGCTGTGTGACAGCACTCTTCAACCCGTAACTCCGGAACCGGAAATCCGATCAATAGGGCATTGCAGAAAAGCACTCATTTTCGAAATTTCTCTCTTTCATGTTGTGACAAATGTCAAAGTAATCTAGATGCCAAATTTCACATCATTTGGACAATTTTAGACCTCCATCCACTTCGCTTGAAGTTTTTGACATTAGCACTATGGGAAAATATGAGGAAAAAATGTATTAGATGCTGTAACTTTTGAAGTAGCACTCGGAAAATTATAATTTATATCATTTTTTGAATAAGAAAATCTTACACTTGTGATGAAAGTAGAGGAAGCTGGCGTTTTAAGAGTTCCATAAAATGACTTGTTTTCAATAACCATTCTGCTCTATGCTGCAAATCATGCATTTTTTGCAGATTTTGTGATGTGAAAAAATCTCAGAAATTGAACGGGAACTTTGCGACCTTTGTCAGAATACGTTGGGGTTGGGGTTGTAGGGCATTTTGTTATTCAAATTGTATCATTTTCTCGTGCAATTTTAAAGGCAAAAAGTACAAAAAATGCATGATTTACAGCAAAGAGCAGAATGGTTATTAAGAATAAAGCATTTTTTGTTCTAAATTCCCCAAAACTCCAACTTCTCCTATTTCTTGAGAAACGGAGATACTTTTATTATTTTTTCTTTGACAAATGGTATAAATTATAACTTTCCGAGTAATAGTTACAGCATTTAATATATTTTTTCCTCATATGTTTCCATAGTGCCCTTATCAAAAACATCAAGCGAAGTCTACAATTGTCCAAATATTGTGAAATTTGGCATCTGAATTTAGTCTGACATTTGGCACAATATGAAGGCGGCTTTTTAAATTCAAAAAAAATTGCTATGCCCTACCGATCACCTAAAAATTCGATAGCGTCATTTGAAACTAAGTTTGTGCAAATCGGTACAGCCATCTCTGAGAAAATTGAGTGACATTATTTGACGCACACATACACACACAGACATTTTGCGATCTCGACGCACTGAATCGAATGGTATATGACACTCGGTCCTCCGGGCCTCTGTTAGAAAGTCGATTTTTGGATTGAGTGCATAACCTTTCTTTATATGAGAATGGCAAAAGACAAGATTTCTATATAAACTATATCTATCTATAAACATAATATTTTCATAACTGCGACAGATATTACATCCAGAAATGCTCTTCACATTACTTCAGTGAATAGCAAAAAGGCACTCGAACATTTTTAATGCTACATATATCTGTGCACAACAGAACAAAAACCGGGCTAGGTGGTGTTATTTGTATGTTGATAAATCGTGCCTCTTTGCTTACATTTCGCCATGACCCATCTGCTCTGTTTCATTGCCGTCATTCAAGATGAGCTACATTAGCACTGCTACTGCAAGACTGTCAAAGTTTGCAAGCAGCCCATTATTCAAAAGTTAACGCGCAATTAAAAGAGAAAAATGATTTATTTTGTTTGAGAACTGCGTTTATCTAGTAATAGTTGTACCCATGGGATATGTGAAAGCAGTTGGTCTCTGATTACTACCGAAACCGAGTTCTTCCAACAATGTTTTTTTTTATTAATGTATCCTTTTTCTAGCGAAACTATGTCTTTTATGTCGCAATGACGCGTATTCATCGCTCGCTAAGCAACACACCGGTACCACCCACTGCCAGTAACTAGATGGATTGATGGGTAATGGATCAAGGAGGTACCTACTGATTTTGCTTTTAGCCTAAATGTCACTTGGTTGCCACCAACGCGACATCAACCGAACCCGGATGGGTGTATTATAAAATACGTGCTACCCCCTTCTAGTGATCACACCACTGATGGTTTCCGGAAGTGATTCGAACTCCACAGAAGATTCAGGCAAGCGAAAATTGTTTCGCATAAAATATTCAATTACTTCTTTGTTCGCTATTAAACTTCGACGTATCTTTTCTTGGTGGAAGTTGAGGCGGTTAGCTATGCGAAGCACCGCACCTGGCGGAAATTGCAATCAGAAGAAACGACACCGGGAAAAGCGGATAACACTGTATCAAGGTTTACGGCTCTTATTGAAAATTAATCTGCTTCAGAACAGTCGAGATACAATTGTGTACCGAGCTATCACTCACCGACTGTTTCCGATGGCTCATCGTTTTAATTGTGCCAATTAAATTTCTTAAACTATTTTCCGTACTATGTTGTGAAGAAGTCTGTTGTCATCGTTTATTGAAAGCGCTTTCTACAGCGACGGTAAATGTGGGTGATGATTTTACACCATCCTCGACGTCAGTCCTTCGAAGGGAACGGTGATGGATTAGTTGCTAGCACCATTCTATTCCCTAGAACGGTAGAAGGAACACAAGGTTTCAGAAATTGATTGCCTGTTTAGTTTAAGTGCCGCTTAGTTCTGCTCTTAAATGGCGAACTCTGGCAGGGCTCTTTACTTCCAGAATTTATTTGCTATTTTGTTAGGAGATATTCGGGTTTTAAGTTGGAGGTGACTTGGTTCTAAAATTTAATAACTAACTGATGTTATGTAATTCATTAAATTTTACGAGCGGCCAACTCGTCATTGAAATTGAAATTTGACCATAGTGCTCTCTCAATGCATCAATTGTCGGAATGATGTAAATAATACTACTTTGACATGAAGACCGAGAACATACAATAAACCACAGCCTTGGATCATTTACCTATCATTTCAATGACTCCAACTATCCGTTAATTCCCGTTTTCAATTGTTACTATCATTTCAGAACGGCTCAGTTGTAATGTTTGGTCGAGTGGCATCCTATCGCTTCGTGGATTCCCCTTCCGATGGTCGATACAATCTTGCCCTGTCCCAGTCTCAGCTGGATTCGGCCTGTCTGTACGAAAGGTAAGTTTGACAAGCAGCCACAGCTCAGCTAATGAAGTAATCATTGATGTGCTCGCTCGGTAGCAGCTAGCTTCATTGCGCTTTCAGTGTCGTCTGTCGTCGTGATAACCCATATATTAAAGGCTAGACAATCGATCGTTAGATGCCAACATCCTATAATTAATCAATTTATTTTGCTCACCAGTTTAATTGTTTTGCTAATGTGCTTTAGTTTGTTACTCATGTTGTTGTTTTATGCACCATTTTTATGTATTTTTATGTTCATCATTTGTTCGACATCATGTCCGTCATTTAAACCCACCCACACAAACAAACACAAAACTACCACAACCTCGCCGAGTAGTCGATCGCCCACCTCACCTACCTCCTGGAACGAAGAGGAAAGTCGCCCAATCAGCCCCGTAAGCTCCGTACAGCCGGTTCCGAGTCAGAAACTGAACATCTACCTGGATGCAACCGATGGCGGAAAGTTACTCGATCAGCAGCAAATCACCAAACCTCCGTCGTTTGATATTCAACACAGCAACGTTGCGACTTCTGCCATCCCAGCGGTGAGTGGCAACGTGGGGACGTCCCATTCTCACATCCATCAGACGCAAAACTTGCTCATGACTAGCCTGGACTCGGTGGATGTGGCCTCGACTGCTGGTGGCGTAGCTGTGAATGACGACGCCAAGAGTAACACCACGGCTGAGTTCAACGAGAACGATGTCGGTAACATCGAAACGGAAACGAAATCGATATCCAGTTTGAAATCCATCGGATCCGCCCAGGACAGGTAACGGTGCCAAGCTTCGGTCTCGAGAGCTCAACTTTTCCTATCGCTTCCCTGTCTTTTAGGTTACGAAACATACATATACTAATTCCTTGGTGAAGGGAATAAACATTTCCCGAACGTCGCTTTTCATTACTTACATAGCCGGGCTTGCATCCATCAGACTCTATCCATTTCGTCCTGTAGGAACACAATTTATGTCAATTTTATTACTTTTGCCTTTCTTTCCGTTTCTTGTTCGAATGCTCCTTCCGGGGGGAGCATGCTAATTTGCCACCCATAGATCATCCTTGATTTTTCATGACATCGGGAAAGCTCCCCAGTTGAGTTTGGTATGTTATCGAATTTGGCACGGGGTTTTGGTAATGTAGCGCGATTAGCATTATAGATTATTTATTAGTTTATTCCATTAAACCATGTTACATCGATATTTTACAAGCTCGTTTTTCATAAAAAAATATTTCAAGATTAAATAGACAACAAACCAAAGTCTGCATTCTGAATTTATAACGTTGCGTGGAAGTTTACAATGATGGAAAGATTGGTTTATTTATAAGCACTAACAGCATGTTTCCGTTAATATGACCGTTTTGCTAATGTAGTTTATAGTTGGTAGTTTTAAGGAATAAGTTATTTCGTAAAATCTTCGTTATGTTACGTGTTCAAAAAGCGTATGTACGCTTCATCGCAAAACGGATCCAACATTAGTATAGTTCCGCAAATAAATCAAACAAATAGTACGGAACAGTTTTAAAGGGATCAGTTACAAAGTTTATACATCTAGACCCCGATATGATTAAAACTAGGAGTTAGACAAACAGTCACCTAAATAAATAAAAGTGAACTATTTCTGCAATTTGGCACCATTTTCTAACCATGTGGTGCCAAAACTATTTACGAATCAGACCGTGGGGGAGTTGCCTAATCAAACCCATCCTGAATTTGATTCGGAATTTTACTTGGTCGGAATCTAAAAGGTAAAAGTATGAAAGAAAGCAAAAAACTAGCTATAGCTAGATACCAAATCCAAACAGTTACACCACTTGTGTGATCGCCTAAAGCAAAGACTATATATCAAGAAGACTGACACCTCTTTCCCTTCCTTGTACAAATGAGTAGCAACAAAAGTTACAACGCCTCTATTGTACGAAATTAGTAAGCTCATTGTTTTTACAGTGAGCTTTTAACCCATAAAAAGGCAAGGGTTCTCTAGTTTCAGTGTATTTGTAATTTGAAATACAAATGAGCGAGCGTTTTTTGGGCTTTCGATTCTCTCACTAATAAAACGACAAAAAATGGTTTTTGATTTCATTGGGTCTTAGAAGCGATGGTTCTTGAAGTCACAATTTTGGCTTGCCTTTTTGATGGTTAAAAGCTTAAAAAATCTGGCCTGTAGTGTATTGGCACTGTGTTGGATTCACGACTCTCTTTCGTACCTATCCACTAAAACACGCCTTACTCTTTTTTCACCCTTCTCCAAGTTTTCAGAACCTTGCACAAATAGTCCGGGACCCGCATTCTGTGCAGCGCTACGGCGATAGCCACCCAGGGGTGACATTACGCATCTCGAAACGAAAGATTTATTGTATGCAACCTTGTATGAAAAAGTCGTTTCGAAATGGTTCCATAATGTCGCCCCAGCTCTCACTATTGAACGCGTTCTTCGCGTCAATCGTAACCGTGGCGCAGTAACGATTACCCCTTTCTTTCGTGCTCACGATAACTGTGTGGATGGCGTCCACCGTCGAGATCCCTTTCCGGAATCCGAACTACCTCTCCAGCGTAGTTCGTCTACCTGTTGAGGATGACCCTTTCCATAAGCTTATCAAGAATATCCAGCAGGTATATAGGCTGGTACGATGATGGATATCCTGATGGTTTCCCTGGTTTTGGCAGCAACATCAACTTCTGAATCTCCCATCTATCCGGGGAGTATCCTTCATCCAGGCATTTCTGTAGAACTTTCGTGAACATGTCCGGAAACGCCAGGAAATGCGGTCTTAAGTGCAACTTAGGGGATACCGTTTGGATCGAGAACTGTTTTTTGCTTTCAACCCTTTTGCCACTATACAATTCGCACCTTCAAGTTGCTACCAGCTGCTACTGATACACCACCTCCAGTATTTTTTCGATAATTTCTAAGGTTCCATTCACAACGAAAAAGCTCATATCCGCCAGACAGGAAATCATGTCATCATTTAACTCTTATCGGAGACCACAAGGCGATATTCCTCAACGGTTGAATTGACACCACCAACGTTTGGGTAGTATGCTAGCAGCATCGCTGACCAAGGCTGGACATCGAAGAGCTTTGAGGAAGGGAAGAGTTTGCAGATGAATTATACTTGGCTGCTGCTGGTTTGAGGAAAACCCCTTGTCAATTTCACTGCGAAATCTGGCACGGATACGAAGTCCGAGCAATTGACGGTGAACTGAAATCGATGGAATGTTTCGAAATTGATGGATACTTGACGCAGTAGAAGGTTTGGAAGACCCTTTCTCCCCTCTCACACACAAAATCGGGACGACTAGTGAATGCTGGCCCCAGTAGCTGGACTGTAGCGGGGAAATCGAGGGGTTTCATAATACAAGCGGCGGTGTATGCCGGTGTCCGATGTAACCTAGTGATACTATCTGTCCTAAGAAATTCACGAACACTACTTCGGTTTTCCAAGTAGGCGCTTTGATTGCTTCGTCCTACAGATCACTCGAAAACTCGACTCGGAAGGAAACAAAATTAAGCCTTTTTTGACTGGGTGGATCCCCCGGAAGCTTGACAAACAGCCCCCTTTAAGCTACATGACCAGAATTGGCCGGAAAATGCGTCTCAATGCGGCTCGGAAGATTTGAGACGACCATCTACACGACCTCTCATAATTTTTTGGTGTTCACAATGGGAGCATTGTAATGGGTTAGCTCCACCCACTTGGTGAAACTGCAAGCACAATCATCGCACAGCCAGTACAAGTTCTTCTTATTTTTAATGTACAAGTTATTTTCCGGCGGCCTATTTATTTCAGTTACAGGCCAAACATCGACGCAAGAGAGGGGACTCCATTATCTGGACTAGGTATCGACCAATCAACTCATGGACCGGGGACCAACGGCTTTGCTTCCCCTCCAAAGAAAAGCGTGACAACAGATTCTTTTTCACCTCAGAAAAAATTCCAACATCAGCCGAGGTGGAGAACCCGGACCAACTGGGGTGCGTTGCGATCTCGCTTACCACCCTACCACCGGCGCCATCAGTACTGATTCTCAATGCAAGTGCGGTGTAAAACCGATCCACAATTGCCGCGACATACAATTTTCTCGATCCCATTAGCAGGAGATTCACATGTCTTACAAGAAGAACCCATGGCTACTTTCAATCCGCCTTCATAAAGTGTGGGACACTTTCTGCTACTCGCCTGCAGCTTGCGAGCTATGTGTAAAATTTTGTAGATGAGTTCCCAGTGAAGTAAACAATATCACGCGTTCAAAGAACAACAACAACGCGTTCACAACAGAAAATTAAATAAAATACACCAAAAATTCAAAACAAATGCAGCACGTCGTTTTAAACGGGATTTTTTAAAAACTCCCACTTTTGTAAACCACAGGAACTTTGAATCGGTTCGTCCGTTGAAGCTATAGAGCGCCTACGAAAAATGCTGTTTCGAGAAAAATGCATTAAAAGTTTATCGTTACGAATAAATGCATTAAGCTTCCGCCCACAATATTTTTATAATCCCTATCGAGGTTGCAAAACTTCCAGATTATACTGGATTCTTCCAGTTCCATCGTCCAGACATACAGATTAACTGTTGTTCAGTCCCATGATTGAAAGAATTTATCCCAATCAGGCAAAGAGACAATCAGGAATCAGGAATCAGTAGCGTCTGGCTCAAATGGCACTTCCCCATGTTGATCGGAGATTTGTGCCTTGCCAAGAATAGTCTTTTCATCATTTTCCTGATGGGAAGGATTGGGAAAGTGGTAAGGTTAGGGGTAAGGAAAACAACGACACATAACAATTAAAACAGAGCATTCTGCACCCCCGGAGTGATGCTGAACGATCTGCAGGTGCTACAACAGCAGGAATAAAACTTCCAACCCCCGGAGGGATTTAGAACCTCTACACAAACAGTGAGCGGGTATATCAACACCCTCGAGGGGATATTGAGATAACAGAACGACAACACCCCCGAAGAGATATTGTCATTCAAATACGGCTAAAAAACTATAGCTCTTTACCACACTGGGTTAGGAACAAAAGCATATCCTTAAATTTCAGCTCTCTGTACATAGGTTCATCTATGTATGGAGAACCAAAAATCCGGATGCGCAATTGCATTAATACAGGGAAATTGCATATCAAATGATATGATGTTCCGTAATCGGATTCACAAAAGATCACATGAATAATACTCAGCGCTGAATAGTAGCCATGTGATAATTGAGTTTGCAATGTCCAGCCAGTGCCCTGACCAGAATACTGCAGTTGTGCTTGGAAAAATGCAACAAATTTCTTGACATTTTCGGACTCACATCCGGCAGAAAAGCCTTTGTTTGAACGCAAGTTTGCAAGCTACGCCAATGGTTGGCATGTTCGAATGCAGCCCAAGAGCGAATCTTGTGCTTTATCCAACTTATTGACAGTGGTAGAACTGGTTCTGGACCAACGAAATCAGTCGCAGCGCCAGCTCTAGCCAATTCGTCCGGCCATTCATTTCCAGTAATACCGGAATGACCGGGTACCCATAGAAGGTAGATAGCATTTGAAATGCTAAGTTCTTCGATTTGAGTTCGACATGCGAATACTAATTTCGATCTCGAATCTGCCGAACTAAGTGCTTTCAGGGCAGCCTGACTGTCAGAGCAAAAATAGTTTCTTTTACCGTAAATTCCCTGTTGAAGTGCGGATTGTACGCCACACAGAATCGCAAAGATTTCTGCTTGGAATACGGTACAGTATCTACCAAGCGAATGAGATTGGTTTAATCTCATCTCATGACAATAGACACCAGCACCGGCTCGGCCCTCCAACAAAGAACCGTCCGTATAACAAACTACGTATTCTTCAAGTTGTCGCTCCATCCAGCCAGACAGCCATTCCTCACGAAGAGGAATTCTCACATTGAAAGTTTTAGTAGGAAAACTACATGTGAGTGTAAGGTCACTGGGAGCAAGTGTATATTCATCCCAAGTAACCATTTGGGGCCACAGTCTTGTGTGGCTAGTTACACGATCTATTGGGTTACTGTTCCAGAGCCCAGTAACCTTAAGACGGTATGCACAAGAAAGTGCTTCTTGTTTCAGAAACACATGTAGTGGTTTTATGTTCAAGAGTGCCTCGAGAGCAGCAGTAGGTGTTGTCGAGAACGCACCAGTCATCGCCATCAAGACCATCCTCTGAAGATGGTTTAACTTTGATTGGATTGTCGTGACTCCTTCCTTCTGCCACCAAACAAGGCACCCGTATGGCAGTATTGGTCTAACAATTGTTGTGTAGATCCACTGAATGTACTTGGGTTTGAGTCCCCAAGATTTGCCGAAAGCCCGTCTACATTGGCCAAAGGCCATGCAAGCTTTCTTGATCCTGAAATCGATGTGAGCTGTCCAATTAAGTTTTGAGTCGAGAATTACCCCAACGTACTTAACTGGATCTTCGACAATAATTTCAGAGTCAAAAAACTGCAATGGACGAGCTCCGGTTGTAATCCTTCGTTGCGTGAAAAGCACCATTGAGGTTTTATTTGGATTAACTGATAGTCCAACATGAAGACACCACCGCTCAACAACACATAAGGCTTGTTGCATCAAATCAAAAAGTGTGTTAATGCAAATACCGGTGATCATTATATGATAATCATCGGCGAAACCATACGTCGGAAACCCAAGCTCATTTAGTTTTCTCAACAAGCTATCGGCGACAAGGTTCCATAGAAGTGGTGAAAGCACACCACCTTGAGGACATCTGCAGACACTCAGTTTCCTCATCTCTACTAGTCTTAACGATGAGCACAGATGTCGGTTGCTAAGCATTGCGTGTATCCAGTTCGTGATATATGAAGGTACTCCATGATCTCGTGCTGCTTCCAAAATGGATTCGAAAGACACGTTGTCAAAAGCACCTTCAATATCGAGAAAAACTCCTAAACTTGATTGCTTTTGTGAAAAGCTATAAAAGCTTTTTCAATGTTGTAGACAACATTGTGTAACAGGATGGTAGTAGACTTCCCCCGCTGATATCCATGTTGCATTGCATGCAGCGGGTGCTCGCCCAAGCTACCATCCCGAATGTAGTGGTCGATTAAACGTTCCACTGATTTGAGAAGGAAGGAGGTCAGACTGATTGGTCTAAAGCTCTTTGCCTCCTCATAAGTGACGCCGCCACCTTTGGGAATGAATTTGACAGTTATTCCCATAACTGACATACTTCAACCCGCCGGATGCCACGCGGCCTCTAGGCTGGTTTTGTCCGGAGAAAGATAATAGAGTTATCAACCTCCTAGTGGACCACAGCCAGTTACTGGGGAGTTCGCCCGGCTCTTCCCAGGCTCCGTTCGCCATTGAGAATATTTTAAACCCCCTCAACAATTTTACCCATAGCACGGGTCGCATGACACTATGGAATTGGGGTTCCCTGTTTGGTGTTACCACCGGAACAGGTAGTGCGTAGTGTAATTCTTAGCCGGTTGAAACAACCACTACCGACACTACACGGCTTATCTAGGCTGTTCGGAGAAAGAAGCTGACATTGATGGACAGCTCCCATAGATGGCCGAACAGCCGTTCCATCGTCCAGACATACAGATTAACTGTTGTTCAGTCCCATGATTGAAAGAATTTATCCCAATCAGGCAAAGAGACAATAGAAAATTTAAATAGCAATGGAGAACCTTGCGGAGCGATGGCAGCGGCAGAATACACGGCACTGCAAGACCAACATCAATACCAATTCAAACGTCGATCCAACATTTCGATTCATATTCTTTAAGCAAAACTATGAAACGTTCACGTCTTCAAAGTTGGAAAGGTACCAACCGGAGCAGCAACCAGAACACGGTGACAAAACTTGCACAAGGAGGCTTTACAGGAAGTGGAAGTGGAAGATGACGATATTCGCCAAAAATCCCTTGTTTGGCAAGCGATCCACGGGTGTGACAAAATAACTCAGCGGTGACCGTCAACAGACAAATCTACAAGGACACCTCAAAAAATAACTTATTCACTTCTTCAGGTCTTGCAACGACTGGACACTGGATTTGGCATCATAAACTATTCGCGGACCGTGTTAGACTGATACTAAAACCTACACTCCGCCCTATCTTTTAAGCCGTCATTCATAACGTTCGTAAAATCTCAAAATGTTTTGAAAGGCCCTTGTGAAGGTGTCACTAATTGACCCAAGCTTCCATGGGAATTGGGATCCCATGACCAATCCTTCCGATTTTGCCACCGACAATATCGGCTTGCGTCGGCACAATCGGCTGACTACTCAATCGGTCGATTGCTTCATCGACTCGGAAGTATAACATGGACGTTTGCCGATGTGACAGCCGATTAAATATAACTGACGAAATCTATGAAACCAATGAAATCGATCGATTTGTTGATAGTTTAAAACTGGAGATTAAATCTGACAACTTGTCGGTTAATTAATCGATCGATGTCGAAGCACCCAATTTCGTACGTCGACTGGGAAATTTCGCAACTGTAAAATTTTCTATGGGGCTTTTCGTTCCGTTTGAAGCTGCCCTTACACGTTTAATATTTCTGCTTGTACTCTCTAGTATCCGTGTAAGGATAAGTATAATGATATTTTATTGTGCGGAAAGATGTTAATAATCTAGTTTCAGTAGAAGGCATTCAAAAAATAATGTGAATCGTTGCCTAATAGGTTCATCACTCTATATGACAAACTATACATTTGCCACAATAATTAGTTGGAAACAGGCTTTTTTATTCCGTCTCCTTTCTAATTTTTATATAATCTAATAGGTAATAATGAAATCGCTGTCAGATTATATATTGCAAACCATGGTGCTTAGTTCACCAGTTTGATTGAAAACGAAAGTTCATGTTGTGAAATATTGATAGTTAAAAATGATAAAAAATAATTTAAAGCAAGGTGCAGGTTACACGTTTCATTGCAAAAAAAAACGTTCCGAAAGTTTCCCCTTTCCTGAAAAAATACTTCTAACAACAAACACTTCTCCACCTCTATGCAGGGTGAGTACATTCCCCAAGCTGCAACCATCGCATGCAGCAGCATCCATCTCGAGCGAACCGGGTGGTCAGGAACCCATCCTACCCGCTGTGTTGGAATTTCCCGAACAGCACCAGGAAGCCTTCTTGCAGGCCGTCACCAGCGAACTTGATGTCAATTCACCTAACTTTAAGCTAGCACCAGTGTACACACTTTACCTATGCGCCAGGTACGTACCGGTCACTGCCACAACAAGCGGTTCGGGGTTCGTTTGCACAGAATAAACAAGTTGTTAATTATCCACACACACAGGTACCGCGCATCCACCCACTACCGTCCCGATTTGCAACCAACCGAGCGTGCCCACAAGTTAACAGTATTCCTCCATCATGTTGCCAATCTGATCCAGAACGTCGTTCAGGAGCAGTACACCGATGCCAAAATTCTGTCCTTTTGGATGGCCAACAGTTCCGAGTTTTTGCATTTTCTCAAATCCGACCGACACATTTCGGCATTCAGCGTTCAGGCGCAGGAGGTCCTTGCCGAGAGTGTGCAGACCGCATTCCGAAATTTAGTATCTATATTTCATGTGGAGCTTTCGCAAACGTTGAACCAGTTTCTGTCGGAAAATATTGACCACGACTCTGCCGCCGGTTTGGTGCTATCCGTGCTGGGCTCAGCGATGGCCCTGCTGCGACGGTGTCGGGTTAACGCCGCTCTAACGATACAACTTTTCTCTCAGCTTTTTCACTATATCAATGTGGTCTGTTTTAACAAGGTGGGTTAGACGTTAACAGGCGTATAATTGACATCGATATCGGTTGGTACAATAGTAGGTAATCATTTATCAATTTCGTCAACAGTTTGTCACAACATCCCACATGTGCACGAGCGCCTGGGGAAAAGCACTAAGCGAACGTCTCTCGCTTCTGGAATTATGGGCCGAGAAGCAAGGCCTCGAATTGGCTGCTGACTGCCATCTGGCCAAAATCAACCAATGTGCACAGTTTCTGCAGGCACCGAAAACGTCCGTCACCGAGGTTCAACAACTGGTGTGCTCCTGCTTTCGGTTAAATTCTCTGCAAATGGCAGCCCTGCTGTCGCAGGAAACAATCCCACGCAATCTGATCGATGCCACCGTACGGATGGCTGAGTCCGTGGCCGACGAGCTAAGCCGAGCTGATGGGCGTGAAATTCGGTTAGAGGAATCACCGGAACTACCGTTGGCTTTACTGCTGCCGGACGATGGTTTCAGCTGTGATGTGGTTCGCGGTATCCCTGCCGGACTGGTGGATTTTCTAAATCCGTTCCAGATGGCAAATATGTGCCGGCTGGCATCGCAGCCTACTAGCATCGGGCTGTGGACCGTTTATATGCACCAATTTAACGTGAGTATAATACATCCCAATTAAAACAATATGACTTGAATCAAAAATTGATTGCTTCAAATTAATCGTTAGTTCAAATGCTGTTAAAAATAGTTTTGATAATTTGAGACTTTTTATAAGCTGCTAAAAATGGTGACGTTTTGTACTTTCTTAACACCTAAACATGAAGCGTCTCCATCAATTGATTAGGCAAGAATTTTCTGTTCTATTTTTATTTTCAAGCCATTTATTTGATACTCATATAGCACACTACGCTCCCTTGTAGGTTTCTTTAACCTAGATTACACATTATTTCAAATTTGAGTACTGTTATAACTGCTATCATTAAGAGTTTTTTTTCTAATTCAGAACGTAAAAATCATTAATAGCTTTCTGAAAAATGTATCCCAATTTTCAAACCCCCTTTTATTCCCGCCTACAGCAAGGACGATCGCCCAGTGTAATGTCCAGCAAGTTGCCCCAGCCAGAGATTCAGATCATCAAGCTGCACAAAAACGCCAACGGTATGGGACTGTCGATAGTGGCCGCGAAAGGTGCCGGTCAGGAACGGCTGGGGATCTACATCAAATCGGTCGTAATGGGTGGGGCAGCCGATCTGGACGGTCGGTTGCAAGCCGGCGATCAGCTGCTGGAGGTAGATGGGCAAAGTTTGATCGGCATAACACAGGAACGGGCGGCTGATCATCTTGTTCGGACCGGTCCCGTAGTGACCTTGAAGGTAGCAAAGCAGGGTGCCATTTATCACGGGTTGGCCACATTATTGCAGCAGCCCAGTCCCGTTATACAACGCGGTAAGTAACGAGTTTTTTTGTTTGCCCTATAACTAACCTATAATGATAGCTTTCTGTCTGCACATGACTTTCAAAAGGTGATGGGTTAGTCATATGGGTGACATGCTAATCGCTGCATAAATCATAAGCTAGAGTATTACTAATTTGATAACATTTGCTAAACTTCCCATGCTGCTTGTAAATTGTCTGAAACACCTGGCAACCATCCGTGTAATGATAAAACGGTAATTAACATCACTACATACATTTGCTTTGCTACTGTTACTAATGCTTAAATAGAAGTAGAGAATGAGTTCACGTGTAACGTGTACGACAACGATGGGAACCAGCGGTACCATTTCGGCCGTTCTAATGAAAGTCTTAACTTTCACGGTAGTTCACGGTCTCTGTCCCGCCGGGGATCCTTGCGACGTCCGTTGACGTCAGTGATGAGTCACACCACATCCGCGCCTTATCTGTCTTACAACAACGATGCATTTCGTAGGATGTCAAACCCTGACATCGTACCATCGAGACGGTTTGGTTTGTCGTTCTCAAATGATGACATCCTGTCTAATGATCAACTGCAGCAGATTCATTTCGATCCCCGATACCGTGACTGTCGGTCGACTGTTAGTTTGAGTAGTTTTCACAACCGATCGAGAAGCAATAGTTTAGGAAGTTTAGGAAGATCAAATGGAGGAGCGATGAGTATTGGGCCGGCTCCCTCGACGGTGAGTGTAGGAAGTGGTCCGAAACCGATCCGCTACGATACACCACCGTCAATTTATGTGGAAGACTATGATTCAAGAGGAAGCAGCCATAGTGGTAGTCGGGAGATGATCAAGATTGAAGAAGCAGCCGAACCGGAGACGCTTATTACGGTTGAACTACCGGTTTTTGAGATCAAAGTGGATGCCCCCTCGACGGATTCGAATTTATCATTCGTGGCTGATGTGAACTTAGACGATATTCCTTTCATCGATGATGACGAGGACGACGAACGGGTATGATCCTTGAGCTTTATCAGGCTATAGGCCTATTACAGTGTTAGATGATGTTTTTAATTATTCCCAGGATGTGCCAGTTATCACACAGTTTGTCACGATTGTTGCAATGCTGTGACTTTTCTATGTGGCCAAATGCTTACTGCATTTAGATGCAGACAATCGCGCAAACATTTCTAAATTTTATTCTTTTGAATGATACAAATGTTTCCTTGGCAACACTGTCTGTTCCCTTTAGAGTTTTATACCGTTGAATTTTTCTTAAATTTAACGTGACAGGTTTCTTTTTTGTCACTAGTTTCTTGTGCAATTTATTTTAAATATCTAGTTACGAAGTTTTCAGAAATTAGTACTAATGTTGTCACCAACTCGTTTACCACTAGGGAACTAGATTCTACACCAACCCAGATAGCGACGAGGATCATTCACCGGTGCCACCCGTATATAAAGCACCCCCCACCACAGCAGCAGCAGCACCACCACCACACAGTGCAACGGTTGGCAACATCTCCAGCATTATGATCTATCCTGGCAGTCGGCGTGGTAGCAACTCTTCATGTCGAAAAACAGTCAGCTTCGATATCATAGCTGATGACAATAACGAAAGCAATAATAGGAATAAAAGCTACGGCTCGTATGGCAATGCAACCACTCGCACCAATGGTGAATCTGAGGATGATATCGATAATATTCACTATTTTGAGTGGTCTAGCAAGGGCACCAAGAAATCATCAAGTGAACCAATATTCAAATTTTGCCGAGTCAAGTCCAACGCCGTAAGCAATAATGATGATAGCAATAATAATAACAACAACAATGATATGCATGATGGCGATAAACCCAGGTACGGAGAGAATGCTAAAACCACCCACTACAATCAAGTGGAAGCCATTAGGGATTATGTGTCTCGCAATTACACTTTTGCGCCCCACTCGCCGGACGATAGCCTATCCAACAACAACTGTTGCTCGGTTAATGAGCGAAGAAGGAACGATACCTGTGGCGATGACAGTGAAACCAGCAACGGTGGGGACAATTGTAGATTAAACAAAAACATACATCTGCCCCAGGATTGCGGAGTCGGCGACAAACTCCCAACCGGAGTTAACAGAAGTGTAAACAATGGTGTCCCAGGTAAACTTTCCAGAAACGAGCGCTGTTTAATATCTGACATTCACTGAGAGCTGGAAACGAACGCGAAGCAAAAGCAACACATAACATCAAGCCAAAACCAAGTAGACTAGACTATTAATCGAATGAATGATGTAAGTGCAGGGCTCCTCGGGTGGTTGCACGTTATCACTGAATATTATGATTGCGATCCCTTTCTGTTTGTGTTTCGGTATCGGATCCATGGTGTATGTGTGTGCAACACAATCTCAGTTTCACTTCTATTGTTCGTTCAAGCTCTTTTTTCATCTATTGTTTACCTAATGCGTTCAGTTGGAGCTGGGTTTAATGAATTGGTTGGTCTGCTATTGCATCGAATTACACGTTAAGGATACTACTGAAATGTAAGTAATTTGATAATTGGTTCATTAAGCCGCTGTCGGTCGGTCGGTAAAATGAAGGAAAAAAATGAAATTGTATTTATAGTGCCACAGCTTCTTACGAATCAGAGTATGTGGGCTCAATTGGAATATTCCCTATGTTGTTCGAAGATTTGTGTCTTTCCATGTCGTCTCATCGCTTTCCTGATAGGAAGATAGGGAAATGGTAAATGACAACACAATCACAACACAAAACTATAAACAGCGTGGATTTTTCACTCCCGAAGGAATAATGAGCCTTACCGGTAAAGCCTATAGCTCTTTACTCTACTGGGTTCAAACAATAGCATATCCTTGAGTTTTAACTCCCTGCACATTAGTTCAGCTATGTGTAGAGAATCAAAAATCTAGATACGCAATGACATTACTGCAGGGCAGTTATGTACATATCAAATAACATGAAGTTTCGTAATCGGATTCACTAAAATCACACGAATATTACTCAGCGCACTGAATAGTAGCAGAGTGCCTTGTCTAGAATAGTACAATTGTGCGCGGAAAAATGCAACAAATTATTTGACATTTTCGGACTCAAATCCGGCAGAAAAATTTGAAGACAAGTTTGTAATCTGCGCCAAAGGTTGGCATGGTCTGATGCAACCAAGTACTGGTTCTGGATCAACGAAGTCAGTCTCAGTGCCCGCTCTAACCAATTCGTCGTTCTTCGATTTGAGCTCGTTATGCGATTGATAATTTCGATCTCGTATCTACCAAATTAACTGCTTTTAGGGCAGCCTGACGGTCAAAACAAAATGCCCACAGAAGAGCTGGCATAAAATATCCTAAAAAACTTTACTTGTGAAAATTGACTGAAAAATGGCGGAGTTGTTCAATGTTTAAAAAGGATACATCCAGCTGACGCATCCTGTAGAACTGGAATGATTCCATCTTGTTCCGGAGAATATATTTTTAATCGCCCATTTGATCGTTTCGGTTGCCACAAGTCTACGAGCAAATGTCCAAGAATCAGAACTACCTGAAAGGAACTCCGCGGTAGTGGTGATAGCTCCGTACAACCTGTGTCAAAAAGACAAATGAGTTCTACATCTTTGTCAGATTTATATTCCCCATTATCAGTTCTAATCGAACGGACATGGTACTGACTCTTGATTTCGAAAGTAACTTATTTCAGCTACTAGCCTCGTTGAGACTTGAGAGGCTAGTAGCTGAAATTGTGCAGAGGCTTTTTAACCACTTTGCTCAGATAATCAAAAGGCATTTCTGTAAACTTTTGGAGCCAACTTAAATGCCTCCGAATCGTCTCTACGTCGGTGATTCCAAGATCTTCTACAGAACTTTTTGAGTCTAGCAAGTTCGGTATTCCACCAAGGGGTTCCTCTAGAAGCACTTGGTATGCTACTACCATGAGTGAGTTGGTTTTATTCACGGTCTCATCAAAGTCTCTTATATATTCAACCCATGAAATATAGTCGCCAAGTCCTTTTCGTAGAAGTCCCAGTTCGTAGATTTTGAATTACAATATGTGACGAAATCAATCGAGACGTTGGAATGATTAGCGATGATGTGTTTAATATCAGATATCGAGGTTCGAGCTTGTTCGGTACTAGCTATCGGATCATACAAATGTTGAACTATCTGCTAAATTGAGATATGTGCTGCTTACGTAGTTTATCAATTCGGTGACTCTCAAATTGATATCTGTGCTGCCCCAGATGGTGTGATGGGCCTTTGCATCACTGCTGATTATGACCGCCAATTTCTACCACAGTATGATACAACACTTTTGAAATCGTCAGAAGGCGATGATTCAATATGCGACAGATATGCTGATCAAGAGATCTATTGTCTGTGTTATGTTTATGTTATCACCAGTCAAATTGGCCATGACAGCACAAATACCGCGAGTCGTCAGGTTGAAAATAAAACATGCGTCTTGCAAGTTTGCTTGTGCTTTCACGTGGATTAGTCAACAGAATATATTGGCGTAAATGGCACGTTCCCCGTATGTAGTCGGGGATTTGTACCTTGCCGTGTGTTTTCATAATTTCCTGAGTGGAAGGAAAGGAGAAGGAGATGTGGGGAAGTAGAATTGGAAGGGTGGGAAAAATAACAGCACAGTATGTCTCTGAGTGTCATTTGTCCAAACATGATGTCGTCTATGTAAGGACGGTCGAAAATTCGAAATCGCAATTGCGCTACTGCTGGACAGTTGCATATCAGATGATAAGGGGTTCCGTAGTCGGATTCACAAAGATTGCATGAATAGTTGCCATGTGATAATTGAGTTTGCAGTGGCCGGTTGAAGCCCTGGTCAGCATGCCGCTGTGGAGCTTCGAAAATTGTAGGAGATTTTTCGAAATCACTGAGCACGGTTGTTCTAGAAACACCTTTGTTTGGCGACGCGTTTGTAGATTTCTTCAATAATTACGGTGCTCGGACGAAACCCAGGACCGTATTTTTTCCCTTATCCAACTTATCGAAATTGGCAGGGCGGACTCAGGACCAACGAAGTCAATCGCTGACCCTGCCCTGACCAATGCGTCAACCCCTTCATTTCCAGTAATACCGGAATGTCCGGGCATCCAGACAAGGTAGATAGTGTTGGCCAGAGTTAAAAATATTCAAATTCATTGAATGAAAATTGATCATATTCAGCCGCATTCATTTTCAATATTCAGTGACGCAGCTGAAAGCGTCAAATGAACAAACCGCCCATTCATCCATGCACATTTTCATTCGTCTACGATTATTATACGAAGCGACCGTGCAGCAACGAATCAAACGCATCAAAGTAGGCACTGGCAAAATGAAAGCGATGATGATTGTTGTTTTATATGCTTTACCGGCATTTGAAAACATTTTTCTTGATAATTAGTGAAATGAATATATTGTACGATATTCAACTGAATGAATAACATGGATATTTGAATGAATATTTTTTCTATCCACCGCGAGTCGCATCAGGTTCATTTTCAGCCGTCAATAAAGAGCTTCGATTATTTGTAACTCTGGTGTTGGCAATGTTTAGTTCTTTGATTTGGGTTCAGCACGCGATCACTAGCTTGGACCCTGATTTGTCTGAGCTAAGGGTCTTGGTTGCAACCTATCTATTGGAGCAGAATACAGAATACAGTACAATATCTACCTTGTGAGTGAGATTGTTCCAATCTCATTCCACGACAGTAGACACCAGCACGTCCCTCCATCAGGGAACCGTCAGTGTAACAGACCACTTGCGTTTGTTGACAATCACTCCTCTCGAGAGGGAATCTTCACATGGAATGTCCTGTAAGGAAAACTACATGTGAGTGTTAATATCGCTGGGAGCAAGAATATCTTCACCCCATGTAACCATTATTTAGTCATTTAGCCATTCTTGTTGAAAGATAGGAAGATGGGTTCCCGTAAATGGAAATACCAAACACCAAACTCGTTCGAATTTGTTATAAATCAAAAATATCGTTTCTACTAATTTGACAGTTTTATGCAGTTTAGGAAAAATCGAGTCGTCATTTTCAAAAATTATGTAGGTCAAACAATATGAAAAAAGAGCTTGCAACAAAAATAACAATATTCCTTCTTTAATCGAACGTATACATGACGTCATTTGATCTCAATAAATATCCAATATCTTACCGCATGCAACCTTTTGCTATAGTAAATGTATCAGTAATCAAACAGTTCGTTCGTTTTTTGTGCAAAAATGTCAGAACTCGGTTCATTGTAACTTCCAGCATAAGCATAATTCCCCAAAGTACGTGTTCTCACACGTCACCATCATTACAGCTGAGCTCAGACCACGTCCCGTGACGTCACCCGTTCCAACCGCATGTGCACTTATGAAAAAGCTCATCGAACAGGACTTCACCCGTTCAGTGCTACCGTCAGCAGATGTCTCTACACCCGGCACTCGACTGCAGTGGCAAACACCAAAGCCAACCGAATCGATCCAGTTCGGTCACGGTAAAGTAAGAACTTTGACTAAATTCTTTGATTCGCTGAAGGATCACAATAGCAATTGGTTGGAGGACAGTAACGAACAGTTAAATCTAGCTAAACATAGAACTGTCTCTTCATCTGCTCCCAACCTTTGTTGGTCTGAAAATTCCACCAGAGAAGGCAGTGCCAGTAACAAGCTGTCATCTGTTGAAGAGGAAGAGATCATGAATCAACTGAAACAATGGAGCGAATTTGGGTCAATTGGCGAGAATCTGGATACGACGGATAAATTTGATTCAACTAAACCCTGTGAATCGCTCGAAGCACGTGACGATAGATTAGATAGGTGTATAAACAAACCGAAAAGTGCCTTCAACTTAAACAACTACCACATCGTGGACTACTGGAATTCTTCTCCGCCGGATGGATTCATTTTGAAAAAAGTTAAAATTTGCAAGAAAAACTGCACGAATATCGAAAATAACGTCATCAAACTTCGACTCCTGTACAGCGGAAGCTGTCCGAATTTAAACTTCGCTCCACCATCAACCCGCCAACAGAGACCATTCAGTCCCTACCAAGAATCGTCCAATCAAACGCTGCGGCAGTTAAAGAAGCAGCAAAATTTGATTAAAATTCTGAAATCAATCAATCGGAAATACGCACCCGCCCCTGCCGTCGTACCGGTCACCACGCGGCGGGACGATTGGAATACCAATCACAGTGCAATGCCGCAGGATGACTGCGAAACGGAATCGACCCCGGACGAAAGCTGACGCGAGTCGACGTCCAGTATGACCAGTACGAAAATCCTCCTGCTGTACAGCTTTATGTAAACAACACATACACGCACCATTTTCGCTAGTGCTTTGGCCTTCATGCAAATAATAATTATTAATTTATTCACGAACAAATTATCGCTTGTTGATGCATCAGAAATTGCGATTACGCAGAATGCGTTCACCGCTTCAGCTTCCTCCTACGTGCGTGATCCGTTAGAAGGGGAAGGGCGTTTCACAGATCAACAATGCTATTTGAATTATAATTTTGAAACTTGATAAAAAACCGTCTGCCATGCATATCTGCCGATGCTGGTGTAGTGAGGTGATAGTGGGTTAGAATCGACTGAAACATTTCGTTTCAATCCTCAGGGAATTTTTCATAAAATTAGTCTAATTTTGGCGTTTATCCGATAGCAGAGAATTATTCAAAAAATCAGCGGAACAAGTTGTAAAATTAGCCGTCAATGCAACAACTCTCAATCGATTATTCAGAAAAGAAAATTTGCATAAAGGTCGTGCAATTTTGGCGTTCTTGTTCCGCTCCGAGTAAAGTGGTCGATGAATTATTTAAAACATCATCGGAATTAGCGTTGAAATTAGTTCCTTTTTCCCTCTGTGATTTGGTACAATTTTATCTTTCTCCTTGGTACCACAACTGACATTGCATTTATCACTCATATGCGAGAAATAATCCGCAGAATGCACCACTCCGATAATGTGATTTCCACATGAAAAGTTACTAGCACAAGTTTTCCGGATACATCGCACAGTTTTGTCGGATAAATAAATCTGCCGGAAAATGAGTTAGTGAATTTATCACGGTATCCCTTTTGTAGTCTCTGTTTCACGGGTACTTTTCATAAACATGCAAAACAAGTCGTTGTGTTTTGTTTTCTAGCTTATACAGTGGAAATTTCGACATTTTTGTGTATTTCTACGAACATAAAAAACACCTCCGGTGAGCGAAGTAATATTCATTTCAATTAGACAGGAAAATTTAATCTGACACTATTTGTGGAGCCAGATTATTGTACGACTCATTCGTATCCGGGAAAGATGAACATCGGATAAGCCTTCTAACAAGTAAGTCGATGATAATTGCCACACTTTAGATTGACTGGTAAATCGCCTATAGAACGACTTTAAAGAAAAAGTGATAGTTTGGCAAACTTGTTTACAGAGTGTTCCCACTCTACTTTTCCAACTAACGGCAAGTTACGGCGGGTAGCCTAGAACAAAGTTTAACCCACCTAGCCCCCTTTTGGTTTATTGGGTTCGAATCCAGTTTCTTGTTCTGTGGTGGACTCAAAAAGTTGATGTAAACTAGCTCTCCGATCTGTCCAAAAATGAGGTTCAACATTTTCATGCAATGTTTTATAGTTAGCGAAATAATATCAAAGTTTCTCAGTGGTATTAATTTTGTAACCCGTCAGGGTAACAATTTAGCACTGGGTGGAAATATACCCTTTTTGTGTATACACTCCGTAGAGTGTATTTGTTTACTTATGGCGATTTCGCTTGAACCTGAAACTGAGTCAGGTTCTAACCCCAACTGCTGTCAGTTCATACATTTTGACAGCAGTTGGGGTTAGGAACTGACTCAGTTTCGCTTCAAACGAAAACCACATTAAAGTTATGCTCACCGCTGTTCGATCCCTGTCAAAAAATGCGGACGAACATGGTCAGACGATTTAAACAGTTTGACTTTTGACTCAACTCGCCTGTGCTAATTGCCCCTCGGAACAAATGCAATTTGCGAATGCGATTTAAAGGCAATTTCAATACTTAGACAAATTTTCTGGCGGCTGAAATGGACTTGGTTGTTTTTTGCGTTTTTTCAAACATGGCGCTTCATTTTTGGCTTAAGCTTAAAATTGTTTTTTGAACAATTGGTGTGTTCTCATTTGTATTTTGTTTGTCTAGTGTACTTCATTTAGCCAACGAATGTAGAAAATTGTGGAATCTTGTGTAAGTATAGTAGAACAAGATCTTTGTCTTAATGAACGTCAGATTGTGATAAGTTTTGGTGTGCAATACCAATTTCACCTTTGATTCTTCCTATAAGTTGGTTGTGATTACCTAGTATACTGGTAAGTATATGTGAGTAGATAATGAATCCGAAAATAAGTATTATTTTTAATTTTCATATTAGGCAATAAATGGCGATTAAATGGCGCGTTCCGTGGGAGATTTAAAGGCGGCAAAAAATGACGGCGGCAAATCTCCCAAATGTTGCATTTGAAATAGCCCCCTAATTGCCAGCAATTTGCTGGCAAATTGAAGGGCAATTAGCGCATCCGAGCTGGCAAATAGCCCCCCGTTAGCCAGCAACTTGCCCTTTTTGACTGGGATACCGTTCACATTTAGTTTGTAAATTTTTATATAGTTTCGCGTTTGTGAACAGTTTTGTTTGTGAAGATAGGTGTAGTAAATTTTGTTTGACAATTGTAAATAATTAACATAGCGCTTAGATAGGCCACCGCTCTCTTACTGCTGAAATAAGTGTACTGGCTATGCTGCGCATAGGTGATGACAGCTATGCGGCGGGACGGTTTTTTTTTTGTCTTGGTGTTTTCTTGGTGTCGAGTGCGAAAGGCGGCCATCGTGATACGCCAGAAAGTAGAGGATAAGTCGAACGAGCCTAGCTCTCCTCTATAGGTAATAGCCAAGGAGAACAAAGCAGGGCGGACAAAGGTTCCCCCTGGGAAGTGCACTGCGGTGACTTCCGGGATCGTTTACGGCGGGTAGACGATCCGGCGATTCGTCGCCAACGTCGCTAGGGAGGTTCCAACAAAGGAGCGAAGCTCACCTCCCTAGCTAAAAGCCAAGGACCGCTGGCGGAGCAGCCAACGACATTCCGGGAGAACTCGGCCGTTGTAGTCCCGGCCGGTCGGAAGAAACCGCCCGTCTTCCCGCCAACGGTATCAGCAGATCGACGAGATCCATCAGTACACAGTGTAGCAGAGGAGGAATAAAATCGGTAAACTTATTAATTTATTTTATTTGTTCATCTTTTTTGTTGTGAAACGAAAATCCGAAATTATGTAGAAGCATCTAGGCCGCCCTGAAAAGAAGGGTACGCCGGGCAAACAAGAACCCGAGTAGTGGGCAAACCCCTACTTACAATTTCAGCTTACATACGTCGATTAAATTTTAGTATGAGTTTGAGTAAAATGTCCGACATTTGCGATTGACGCCCTCCATCAAAGCCGGCATAGTTCTTTCCGGTACGTTTTGCTCAGTTTTTAGCTTTCTCATCATTTTTTGTCCGTAAGCTGTCTTTTGACCTTTCGAAGTGGGTGCTTCGTTATGACCCAATAGGGTTCAATCGGACGGAGTTCAGGCGGGTTTACGATTGTCGGTACAAAATCCACAGAATTAGCTGCATACATCTTCGACACGGCTTTCGAGTAGGCCGTTCCTCTATCGAAGCCGAAACAGCAACGGGTTTTGTTAGCAACGTCATGTAGAGTTTCAGAGCGTTCTGAAGTTTTGCACTTTGTCGGTTTTCAATTTGGATCGCTGCTTGACCATCTGGACGTCGAAACAACATGTGGTTCTAATGACAGTTTCTTAAAATAGTTAAAAAAAATTGTTTATGCTCTGCTACGTGGAATGTGAAAATCAAACTCAGATGGAACTCTGTTAAAAGTCCGCTGCCAACCAATGACGGCACCTTTAGCTCCATAGTTAGTGCGGCGAAGAGGTAATCAGAGGAATACATTATTGCAGAGAGCTCCAGGGTGAACGTTCACATTCATCGCACTGAGAAGCCCGGGGCAGCTCAAAATATATAAAATCAAAGAATAGGATAGATCCCGCCGCACTTGCAATGTATCGAGTCCGATAAGCAGTCCACGACTATCGTAACTTGGCAGCTGGTGTGGGTTGTTCGAAGGCAAACCAAACAAATCTTCGCTGAACTATATTCCAACTGATCAATATTCCAGTGTTAATGGAACGAGGGAGCAGTAGATAGACTTTCAGCAGTAAATATCTGAAAAGTTCTTGGATATTCTCATTATGAACCCGAAACACCGTGATGCTTTTGCGACAATATAGCTAATATGCTGCTTAAATGCCAATTATTCATTGAAAAAAAAGATCTTTGACACAATTCGCACTCTCAATCGTGGATTCTGCTAGACAGTATCGGAATCGAATAAGATTTAGGGATTCTGTGGTATAACTTAACGTCGTTTGCGAATGATAACCGTGGGCCTTCTAAACAAAAGATAACGTCGATAAAGCAGGACAAAAATCAAAGGACCGAGATGGCTGCCTTGGGGAATACCAAATGAAGCGAAAAATTCTTCACCATCTATCCTGACAGCCAGACGACGATTACTGAGATACGATTGCATCCAACGGAAAACAACGGTACCAAAATCAAGTCTATCCAACTTTGCTATGGCAATTGCATGATTAATTCGAAATCAGATGAAAGATCCGTATAGGTTATGACAATTTTCCACATAGATCGTGAACAACAGAAGATTCGTAGATGTTAAACGTTTCGGTATAAATCCATGTTGAGTCTAGGTGATGTATTGTTTGCAGTGATGACAGATGAGTTCTAACACAATTATTTCGAACAGCCTAGGAACTGCACTTAGCGTAGTGCCGCGGTAGTTGTCAAGCTCTTTGTTATCCCCTGTTTGTAAAATGGAAACATTAAGGAGAATTTCCATAGGTTGGGAAATACTCCGGTTGTGATTAACGAATGAAAAAGATAACAAAGAGGCTCCAGTACACCGACAGAGCTTTTTTGTAGATCATCCTAGACGGAAGACCCGTTTCCTTTCTCTTCGTATTAACAAAAGCTCAGAAGCCCTTCGGATTTCGTCTAAAGTTTTGTTGGATGTTGAATGCGATGTTCACTTATCATTTGTACAGCAAGTTATTGTAACTGCGGTACTCATTACTGGCTTTTGCGAAAAAGCACTTGAGAATCGGATATCGTCGATTTGTGTACGCACGTAGAGCTTTGGCACGGGTACGTTTCAGATTCCGAAGCATGGCATTAGACCAGGCAGGCTTTCTGGGAGGTTGATATTTTGGTATGGATTTTTCAACACAGTCAAGGAAAAATCCGTTATAGAGATCGACAGCATCTACATCCACTTGATCAAGTAGTACAGTCCAGTGGGATAAACAATTGGGAGCGGCGTTGTGCTACTAAAACAGTTTTGTGAACATTTCGACGAAGCACAGCTAAAGCTTCTTCATATTATGGTGCATTAATGATAGAAATTTATATTTCTAAAGCGGGATCATAGTTATTCAAAGGAACGATCACACTGGGAACTTCACTCTCAGAACAATCAGACAGAGTGTTCCCATTGACGAAGACAAGGTCAAGAAAACGAGGCTGATGTTTGGAAATAGTGTTTACTTGATTTATTTTTGTGAAAAGCTATCTCGTCCATAAGTAAGTGGCTGGCATGATTAGGCGTATCCCCCATACGTTCTAGTTGGTTGAAATCACCAAGGACTATCATCACATCGTCTGCCTGCCTGAGAAGAAGCTCTATAGAGTTTAGATGGAGCTCGTAATAGAGCAGTCAAATCGTTTTTCTCGAGGAAAGTAAACAGCTCCAATAAAGTAGTTCTTCGTTTGCGTACTAATCTTCGTCCAAAAAGCTTCAATGCTTGATTACCTATCCACAACAAATTCACAGTAGTCAAGTGCGGAAGAAACAGCGATCGAAACTCCCCTGCCGCTACTTACGAGTGCCTCGACCCGCACGATAAACCCGAATCCCCGAAGAGCTACATCTATGTAGTACGCCCATCAAGCCAAATTTCTGTCAGAACGTAAATATAGTACTCCCCGTCAACACCAGCCAAGTACAAGTCCTCGATTTGCGTCCCTAGCCCTCTGACATTTTGTTAGTACAACCGCAAAACGTAAGCGCCACGTGCCAAGCGTCCCGACATATTGCAGGGACGTGATATCGTCGCTGTTGTGCTAAGTGCTATTGAGCTATGAGGTACAGTTGTGTTCTAAAAAATAGCAGCGCTGCATCAACCTTGAATGCTACATGTATTATTCATGTGTGTGTTGCAGTTTCGCAAACCAAGCGTATCAATATGTAGTGGTGACATCCCCCATCAGAAACGAAAATTATTTGTTCCGCTTTTGATTTCATTCTGTGTATATTTTACATCAAACCTATTTATGTGTTCGCTTGAGGCCGTTTAAAATAATAGCAGTGGTTATCATTTTTTTAAACTATTTGATTTCGTTCATACTTTTATTGAAGATTTTCCATTTAATTATTCCGTAAGTGTATGGAAAACAAGATGGAATGAAAAAGTAAAACTTTTTTTCGTATATATTGCAGAAAAATGGGTCGTGGTAAACATTGTTTCGAAGAACAGCGAAAACTGATAAAAACCTTGATAAAACAAGGTAAATCGTACAGAGAGACACAGGAAATGATGATAAGAAATGCTATAAAATGGACTCCCAAAGCTGAAAACCGAGGCCGGAAGCGCTGTACCTCCCGCAGGATCGACTGAAAAATTGTTAATCTGGCACGAAATGATCCAATGACGACTTCTATAAAAATTAAGGATGATTTGAACTTAAATGTTAGCTCTGTTACTGTCAGGCGAAGGTTGCTGGAAGCCAAGTTGTATGCCCGTAGTCCCCGTAAAGTACCGTTATTCGCAAAACGGCACGTTTTAAATCGCATTAAGTTTGCTAAAATGCACATTGACTGGCCCATACAAAGATGGCGGAATGTTTTGTGGACAAATGAGTCAAAAATAGTGCTCTTTGGAACAAAGGGCCGCCGTCAATACGTCAGACGTCCACCGGGAACAGAATACGAACCAAAGTATATTGTAAAAACAGTATAACATGGCGGAGCGAAAATTATGGTGTGGGGATGTTTTTCTTACTATGGCGTAGGTCCAATACATCGCATACCAGGCATCATGGATCAACATGGATACATCAAAATACTCAACGAAGCTGAGTTACCATATGCCGAAGAGGAGATGCCTCTAAAATGGGTGTTCCAGCAAGACAATGACCTAAAGCATACAAGCAAACGTGCTAAAGCTTGGTTCCGGGAGAAGAAGATTGAGGTTATGGAGTGGCCAGCGCAATCTCCAGATCTTAATCCCATTGAAAACCTGTGGGGAGATGTAAAATACGCTGTTTCTGAAGCAAAGCCGAAAAATGTAGAAGAGCTATGGTCTGTAGTTCGTGATTCGTGGGCTGCAATTCCTGTCTTTCGTTGCCAAGTCCTTGTAGACTCGATGCAGAAGCGATGCGTGGCAGTTATTAAAAATAACGGATATGCTACAAAGTACTGAAGAATAGCAATGAGTTTCAGAACGAGCGGATCGCTGAATATCTTTAAACCATGATTTTCTTGTTTTAAACTAACGTGCTGCAATTTTTGTGAACAGTGATTTTTATAAATATCTGAAATTTAAAATACAGAAAAATAAATTTTGCGAAATAAAACCTATATTCAAGTGGGGTTGAACTAGTTTCATGTATTGACTATGAAGTACATTCGAATTAATACGTACATTTACAATTGTTCTAGTTTCTATATTTTGGAATACCCACTGCTATTATTTTGAACATAACTGTATAGCGAGAAACATGCTGAAAAATTCTGTAATATGGCTACGTCCGGAGATTGGCACTATCTTGATGTATTAGACGTTTTTCCACGTAAAACTATCTGAGAAACACATTGGCATAATCATTTTCAAAATAAAAATACACGAATTGTGAGAAAAATGCAGTTTTAGTTTTAATGTGGAAAATAGAGTATATTTAGCAACACTGTAACCCAAAATTATTATTTTTCTAGATCCCCTGACTCATTTCCTTCAAAATTCATCTAACCGATTGTTTATAGACCAAGTTAAGCCAAATAAATGAATAAAAGTTATAAATTGATGCTTTATTTGTATGGAAAATTTTTCATGCTCGATTATGACACGCCATACAAATTTTGTCATCAACCTATGACACGTGTGAGTGCGACTTTTGTTTTCATTTTCAGTAAAAACTCGCAATATAGTCAACCGATCTTCGTAATATTTGAGAGATTAATATAGAATATATAGAAGCATCAATTGTCTTCTCTGAATTGTTTCTACCTTTTTTAAGTTTCAAGATATTCAATCTCAAACTTTACGTTTTTCGAAATGTTCGAAATGCTAAATGGCGCTTGTCATAAGATAGCACAACAGCGACGATATACCCAACGGCATGCTAGAAACCAAAATGACTTCAGGAAACGGATCATTATTTGAAGCAGAATACTCGCCTGAGAAAGGAGTTCGGAAGAACCCCTCACGACCTCCGGAACAACTCAGCCGGTTGCTGGGCCAGAACGGGACACGGACGACAGCGCGGCGCGTTCGGAGGCTTCCATAGTACGGTACAACAGGTGTCCCGGATTTGTTGGAGCAGTCTCGGCGAAGATATGGTGGTATGTTGTTCAAGAAAAGAATTCGGAAATCGGCGTTTTATTTCCCATCAGTTACTTTGTCACCATGGCTTACTAAATTCTCAGTATGTTCATCTGAATTTTGGAGTCGGTGTTGCTCAGGTCCACAATTGGGTTTTATGGACATGTCGATGAATTCTCGAAACAGTAGGCACTCGGGCCAAGTAGCTGGAGTAAGCGCTATCTGTTTCAGTGCTTGACCCGATCTGATCTCATATCACTGTTGAGCTTGAGCTTGTGCGATCACCCCTAGCTGCTACTCCGTTATCGATCTGGAGCAGCTGAAGTTGCACAGGGGATCAGTAGATAATTATGCTTAGGAGTAGCGAAAACATCTTTCAATGTGCAACTATTGGTAATCCTAAAATGTTTATTGATCAATACCGACGCCGGCCAGACCCGAACGTAGATCGCGGAAGGAAAGGGAAGGAATGGTTTGTCCGATACTTGCTTTTGCTAGAGGCCGTATATACTACTGCGCACTCCACAAGTATCACGGGAGGAGGATATTTTGTTAGTAAGTATAGAAGTTGGATTTTAGTTCTTCTTTACCGACGCCAGAGAGGACTAGATATCGATCCATCAACTCATACATAGACTGGGGACCAACGGCTTTACTTCCCTTCCGAAGGAAGACGTGACCACAAATTTTTTCACCTCAGAAAAATCTCAAGGACCTCGGCTGAAATTTGAACCCAGGACAACTGGTATGAGTGGCGCTCACGCTTACCATTCAACCACCGGGGCCGTCAGATCTGAACTCATGTCACTGTTTACTTCAAAACCGCGGTATGCGGCCAATTCTGTGGATTTTGTGCCGAAAGATCTAAACCCACTAAACTGTCCTGAACTCCGTCCAATCGATACTTAGAGCCACGATGAAGCGTGAACTTCAGAAGACCAAATAAGAGGTTATGGACGAAAACGGTAAAAAAAAACTCCAAGGGACAGCCCTATGGGGTTGTACGAATTGCAGACGTAGGACTGCAATACGTGAAATATTTAATTTCTTATTACATTTGGATTAATAATTAATCAAACATTTCTTTCTACAGTTCACTTCATGAATCAAACCGTCTTGCTCATCAGGTCATTTTATTTACAATGAGCGATCGAATCCGATTAAAGAAAGCAGACAGAAAACTGCGATGGAAAACCAAACTAATATCTGGAACTGCTTTAAATTTTAAAAAGTTTTCTATTGTGTGCGGTAAACAACCAGACCGATGCTTAAAAATCTTGTTTTAGACAATACAGTCACAGTTCTTGTATAGGACAAGCTTTATAGTTTTATTTTGCCGTTATTGTAATTTTCCTAAAGTACACATAAATGTAGCGAATGCAGTGGTCTTAATCATATGTCGAAGCAAAACATATACAAGAATTGAAAATAGTTTTATGAATGGACTTAGATGCATTTTTGCAGCGATTTTTTGAGTAACAGTGCAGTGCAGCTCAGATTTCTATCATACACGCAACACTTGGATATACCTACACATTCGCCTCAAACAATAAACCCAAGCGAACGGTGTACCGTGCTTGAATCAAAAAGCTGTGTCAGTACAACGTGTCCGTACACGAATGGAAGATACGCACCAAGCAAAATGAGTCAACGCTGGTGATGATGGGTTGTGCGAAAGAGACAACTAGTACCACGACGCTAGTCTCTGCTACACTTGCTGTGGGAGCATGCAGCGCAGTGCTCTGCTCTGCCTGCTGTCCAAGAGTTAACTGAGCTTGCCCGACCAAATCTGCTCTTTAAATAGTCGATGGTGACGTCATTCATAGAAGCGTTGCGCGTTAGGTACATAAATCTGTCGTGCCAGACTAGGGAAGCGCAGAAAATGCGTGGTATTTTAACTATGTTGAACATTATTTAAAATTTTAATGCCGTGATATCAAAAATCTTTGGGTTTATCTATTGAAATCTATTCTTAGAAGTATTTCTGAGCGATATGCGCAAAACAAATGAAAATTTACCGTAAGATGGCTGAATTATAAGCGTTTAAAATTGGACCACTTTTCGTTACATACCATTTTTGTTGAATTTGCAACGTGCACCCCCATATCGAAAACAAAGACGTAGTCCTACGTCAAAACTCAGAAAACATATTGGAAACGACCTCACAAACTCTGAGGGAGGTCGTCAATCGCAAATGTCGAGCATTTTACTCACATTCATCCAAAAATTCAACCAACATGAACTTGCCAATCAAACTAAAATGTCACCATAATTATCGACTCACCCTTTGGTTCCTTTTTCGTCGCGTGGGTCTTTGTTCCAATGCGTATTACCTTCGTGATTAGTCGTGATTTGTATTTTTATAGGCATCTACCCCCGTAACCCCACATAACTGACCCCTATGACAGCATTGAGTTATGTTGAACTCTCATATCACTTCTTCCACAAAAAGCGTTAGCACCCAGTAGACGCCAGTCTACGGTTTAAATGTCATCAATAGACGTAAGGAGAATCATGACATAGGAGCTTGATGAAACTGGGAACTATACACCATGGGCCCTATTCTCACAGTCACGTCACCTAGTGACTAGAGTAAATTTTGTTCTAGTCACTAGGTGACGTGACTGTGAGAATAGGGCCCCATTTGTCGAAAAAAGTTTTGATAATCTTTGAATATCCTTAAAACGATATTTGAATTCATGAAAAGTCCATTGTCATAATATATTTTTACTTTAGAAAACTGCTCATCACGAAGATGTAACTTTGCATAGAGCCAACCGTCAGGGTCAAGTTTGTCGCGTTGATTTATTTATAATATATTATTGATAAAGTCTAAGTATGAAGAAAGCATTGTTGATCTGTGATGATAGCGTAAAAAAATTGCTATCTATAGTGGTATTCTGATACAAAACACAGTGAACTAGAAGTAGGTAGTAAATCGACAATTAAAAATTGTCCACAGAATCTTCGAATGTCGAGACTCAAAACCTATTCAAAACTGTAGATTTGAACCAATAAATCTATGTATTATTTGTATGTAGAAATATTCTTGCCTATTAGTTTAATGTTGATCACTGTAGGAAGTTTAGCTGCATTTCCAGTAGTTAGTCTAAACCTCGATTTGCATGCGACTTTGTTGGATTATTTGTTCCACTACTCACGAAAAGTAGTTTATTCTTCAAGTATACGCAGCTAGTGACAGGTATGCATTAAATAAACGATGAAGCATTCATCCAAATCCATTCCAACTAGATATCTTTTAATCCCAGCTCATACATGGGTTTGGTTTGGTCTTCCACCATTCCTTTTGCTGCCAATACTAGAAGAATCACCTATCACACCTATGTCGTCAATTAACACCACTTTCGGTTCTGTAACTAGCAAAAACCGGCTCCGTTCAAAATTTGTTGTTCCCCCCCTCAAATCCAGGTGGCAGACGAATGTCCGAACGAGACATGACACGCATAGGCACCAGTGACCCCAGCAAACCACCTCTACCTTGCCCTTCTGGACAGCAATTACTCAACAGCAAATCGGTTCCTGCGCTGCACCACGTTGGCAATATCGGTAAGGAGTAGCGATGTTATAGATGACAATCCGGCTTCACCGGAAACTTGCGAAACGGATGGCGTATGCTTACTTGCAATGTTCCATTTAGTATCCATCATCTGTGAAGACGTCCATATGTTTTTGTATTATATCCGCACATAAAACACAACTCATGCGCACGTTTTGAATTCTGCATTTTATTATTTAGCACGGATTTACGAACTAATAACAGGTTGCACCACATTCTATAGTAGGTGCAAATACACCACGCGGGTCTCGAAGCATTGCGTATTTAATTATTTACTGTACTACCCATAATCGTAAGTTAGTTCCATGTGGATAACGAATACCATAGAACATGGGATAAATGTGCGATTATGGGTTGAGTACAAGGAAGAACAGAAAAATGTATAATTTTTATTCTCGTAGGTGCCTCTGCTAGTAAATCTCGTAGCATCCACAACCTTGCGGGAGGAAGCAGTCAGGATCAAGGTTTTTATCAAAATCTCAGTGTTTATCGCGCGCAGAATCAAAGTCATCCAAACTTGGGTGAAAGGTAACCTCAAAACCTTAGCCTTAAAATTCAACCAATTTCGATAAATCAATTTATTTTCTGCTCTAGACCTCCAATGCCACTCCAAACATCACTCAACTCCCCGGGTGCATCGATAAGCAGTGGCAACAGCCAGCAGCAATCAATTCTTAGCCGTCCAGCATCTGCCTACTTCAACAGCAATAACAATGCCAATCCAAACACCTTGTTGTTGACAACACCAACCAACTCGATGTCGTACGCAGCAATGCCTAATCAACAGCAACATCACCCGCAGCAACCTCTTAGCAGTAACATGTCACATCCGAACCTAGTGGCAACCGGTTCTAATACGATGAACAACCGACTTCAGAAAATGCAACAGCAGCAACAACAACAGCAACAAATCGGCATGAACAACTTCGTACGGGATTCACAGGGACAGCAGAGTCTCAGACTGAATCAAATGATGGCTCCGTCTATGCCCAATATTGCACATTCCTTCCAGCAGCCACAGCCACCACAGCAGCCCCACCAGCATCCGACGCAGCATCCATCTGGTTTATCGGCTAGTCAAAGCATGCAAAACGTTAACATGATTGCTGGTGGGTTTGGATACCAAAATGGTAGCCCCATGATGTCCCCTCATCTGTATCCCAACGAGCAACAGCAGCAACAACAACAACATGCCTCGCTACTTCGTGGTCAAGCGAAGCTAGCAGAGATGAACGAGTTGATAAAACGGCGCAATCAAGCTGTGCCTCCTCAGCAGCGTTCCCAAAATCCAGATTCTTCAATGATGCCATCCCCCTCCATGCCGCCGCAGATGCAGCAGCAACAACATCAAGCCTTTAGCGGTGCTAGTCCTCATCCCAGTACTCCAATGAGCTCTCACAAACAAATGCCCCCGTCAACGGCTCCTAAGCCACAGATCCGTCCTGGAGCTCCCGAGCTGCAAGAGCATCCACCACTTCCACCAACTAATACGCATCCCCTGTTCAAAACAGCACCCGGAAGTGGTCCCACCGTAGGCGCATACAGCTCTTCCGAACCGCCAAAGGTAGGTTTCTATCCGACAATGCCACAGCAGTCAAAAAATATAGCCCCAGGAAGCAACCCCTGGGAACGTGAGGAGAAGGAGAAGGAAACTGAAGTCCGCCGAGAACAAATACGCGCTTGGCGCGATCAACAAATCGCTGAATTACAAAATTTATCGCATCGATCGCCCCAACAAGATGACCAACTTCGTACTCTCATGCTTGAGCGGGACTTTGAAAAACGTGCTATGGAGGAAGATACTGATTTCGACAACGATTCTTCTCCGTACGGGAAAGACTCTGCTGCTGTTCACGAAGTGTTGAGACTCACACAAGCACAGAACACTATATCAGCACCTCTAACCAAAATGAAGCAAGTCGACGTCAAGACGTCATCCATTCAAAGCTCTGAAACCACATCAAACGATGGTCAGCAGCCTGCAAATTCCGTTGCGAACACCATCGCCAGCTTCCAGCAGCAGGTGGCCTCCGCTAGTGCCTCTATTCAACCGAAAAGTATCCTTAAACACAACAACAGTACGCCATCGTCTCCATCGAAGGGTTCCGCTAAATCAGCCAGTTTTGCACATCACGATAAGCAGCTTAATCTCAGTGAAATTACTATAAACAACACTAACGCCAACCAGTTGATAACTCAAATGGCTTTGGACATGTCACAAATGAATCTTGGAGAACAACAGACAGAGGAAGAACCATCCGAGTCGCAATCAGCAATTAATGGCTACCTCCAAGACACAACCAACAACAACAACCAGGGAATAGTTCCGCCTCCACCACCACCGGAACGAAACAGCTCGTATGTCATAATGTCCCAACAGCAGCAAAAAATTAGAAGCAGTGCCACAAAGCTTACTTTCAACAGTAATGTTGCAACGCCGGAGCATCAACAACAGCAAAGTATCCTTAATAATAACAACAACAATAACAATGGAAACAGTAACACTTTGGGAAGATACAGCAACAATCTTCTCGCAACCGCCCCTACTCATACGACAATGCCCGCTAATTTTGGTGCCGGACAGATCAACAATGCCGGCGGTAACGTCGTTGGTAATACTGGAAACATTAACAGTAATAATAACAACAACAACAATATGGCAACACTCGGTGGATCTTTCCGGGATAACAAACGCGTTTCGTTCCACGACGAAGATGCCATTACGGCAGCCAATATGATGAATAACAATGCCGGCGGAGGAGGTTTCTTCTCCGGGAACAGTAGCAACATAGGCAGTAGCTACACGGAAGCGGGACATCTGATCGGGAGCAGTGGTGCCGGCGAACAGGGAGCGCTGGGAACGATTATGGAGCGACCGGATCCGGATGTAAGTAGATTTTTTTTAATTTTTATAAATTCTAAATGCATTCAAGAATTTATGAGGGGGCTATTAGAAGACAGGCTAAAAACACCTTCTAAAAAATCATGACATTTTATCGCCAGCATGTTAATCACGAGTATTCAAGGTGATTTGTTTCAGAAGGTAGTAAAGTAGCTGAGTTCGATATTTTTTGAAAAGGAAAAGGGGTCATGCAACAATAAAAACCCGTATTGATCAACATTTATGCTTTTTTCGCAATGCTACAAGCTGCTCAATTTTTACATCCTCAATACAATTCTCCTAGAATATTTATAGCTCCTTAATTGCTTGGAAAAGATAGTCGAAGACAGCCTAATTTAATAGGCATTATCAGCTTTCAATATATATTGCAAGACAACGAAGTTATATCAAAACTTAACTTTGCATCTTTTACTGAAACTGTCTTTGGCACACAGCTTCAACGGAATCCAATCAAACCAAATGTTTTAACATTGAGTTCTACTGATAATACTAACAATTGTGAGTGCTCAAATGAAAGGTGATAGCCCCAGTTATCTAGCTTACTTGTTTTTGTGAACAAGTCTTCTGAAAACCAAAAATTATAGTTGTTTGAATTTTCGGTGCTCTACAGACACCATAACCAGGAAAGGGTTATGAAGCGGTTTGTTTGCGTTACAATTGGCTGTGTGTACGATATTTGTATGCCTTTCAATATTCAAATGTCAAAACGGTACAATACCGACGTAGCTAGACGAGTCCATAGTTCGGTTTGTTTACTACGAATTTTAGATTTTATCTCAAGAAAATTACCGATTGTGGAAGAGACAATCAACTAGTTTTTCAGCATTAAAATTGAAGAGCTTAATACGTAAATTGTTACAAGCATCACCATCGCGCTATCTGTGTCCTGAAACGATTCTGTCACGTTCGCCCGAATGACATTCGCCCGAAAGCCATTTACCCGAAAGACATTTGCCCGAATGTCACATAAACCCGAATGTCATTCACCCGAATGCCACGAACACCCGAAAAACATTCGCCCGAACGCAACATAAACCCGAATGCCATTCGCCTGAATTCCATATACCCGAAAAACATCGAAATGTCAATCGAAAAAAAATTAATTTATTAAGATGAAATACAAATTTTATTACATTTGATGCTATGAAGAAATTAACACTAAAGCTATACCAGTCAAATAGTTAATGGTTTGTATGATTTAATTAGGGTTTCCAGTTTTAGGTCCTTTCGTGAGTTATTTTTAGACTTTTTAGCTGTTGGTACCGCTTGTAGTGTACGTAAAACATACGTACTATGATTTTTCTCTTCAAGCTGCAACTGCTTCAACACACCATAGAATTTCCACGAGTTAACAAACCGTTCCATTTATTGTGCTAGTCTTCCACATTATTGGTGGTTCTAGGAATCTTTGTCTTCATTTTCGAAAACTGACCACGAAGCGGGGGGCAAAGAACGGTTATCGAGAAACTTTTTGATTAGTTTCCTTCCTACCAAAAATACAATTTTTACTAATGTAATCCAAAAAATCGTCGAGAGCCTTTGGACAACTTTTCCTCAATTCATCGAGTTCCATTGGAATACCTTAATGGGGCAAGAAAGCCAAAGCAATAACTTGTTTGTAAATTAGTTGTATTCGGTGATCTTCCGAATATTTTGTCTGATGACCAAGTTGTTTCATTTTTCTTTGGTTTAGATGGAAGATTCATCCGTGAATTAGGTGGAAGAATCATCCTGTCTCGAAATCCAATATTACGTAGAGAGCTATTTGGTATATAGATTCAAGAAATTGCTCTTGTTTTGAAAGAAGGAATCAACCCTTATGTTTGAGTATACCGGGCAGACGAGTGGATCAACAGTTTCTTTGCAAACTTATTTGGCATGCAGATCCAAAGATGTGTCATGTTTGAAAGAAGCAATCAACCCCTAATTGTGGGAAAAGAACTGCTCATGTTTAAAAGAAGGAATCAATCCCTAAGTGTGAGTAAACCGGGCAAACGAGTGGATCACCGGTTTGATTGCGAGGGCTATTTGGTATACAAACTCAAAGAACTGCTCATATTTAAAGAAGGAATCAACCCCTATGTTTCAGTAAACGAAGCATACGAATGGATCACAGGTTTGCCGAGTAGGGACCTCCGCTTCAGTTCCTCGACCTCGGTAATTGTGGCAAAGCCGCATCACACTAGCTTCGCCACATAACATTTATGAGCTACTATTTACTAACATTGTTGTGCCAAATGGACTTCCACCATGCAAGATATAATTACTAATTTAATTGATTCAATTCGTTAACGGAACATCTTAATATATATTTACCTCGATCGATGGTGTTTCCGAAAGATTTCTTATTATTTTGTCCGGTTTATCACAAGATTTCACCGCTCGAGCTGACAACTGCGTCTTATATGCATCAGTTTGCACCTGAAGAGCATTTGTGGCGTTGGCAACAGAACCTCAGTGACGTCGAATAGTACACCCAAAAGCGATGTCGCATAGCCACATTGGTCAGTGTACGGTTGACTAATGTGGCTACGCCACATCGCTTTCTGGTGCACTGTCCGACTTCGCTGCCGCTCAGTCGGCTTTAAACTGGCTATAGCCCCTATGTTTGAGTAAACCGGGCAAACAAGAGGATCACAGGTTTGCTTATAACTCCGGCGATGGGTGGATCAACGCCTCGTCCAACGGACGGCTTTGCGTTGCTTCGGATCCTTGGCCTCGGATATGCGGTCAAGCCGCATCACACTAGCTCCACTCTATAAGCTCACTTGTTATTGTTCAGTTTATCAAACTTTGGTTAAAGATTTCACATTTCCCGCACGGATTTGGTTTAATTGGGTTAAAATACATCCTTTTGGCAAAAAACCGCATTAAAGTCGGACTTCACTAAAGTCACTAAACTAGACAATTACCGATTTTATATTATGCTTGAGTGAATGTGGTATTCGGGTTAATGACATTCGGGCGAGTAGTCCATTCGGGTTGATGGCATTCGGGTAAATGGTCCATTCGGGTTAATGACATTCGGGTAAATGGTCCATTCTGGTAAATGGTTTTCGGGCGAACGTCATTCGGGTAAATGACTTTCGGGCGAATGTCATTCGGGCGAATGTGATAGAACCCCTGAAACGTAGCTAGATTTCTCAATATGCCGAACAGTCAAACTAGTTGGTAACCAATAACACAGGTAGCGCTGCTGCTACAAAAACGAACCAAACCTTGCTGTTTTATAGCAACACCGCCGCATCGTACGCTATAATCTCAAACGTGTCTTCGCTGTGTTCACCCTTTTTCCTCTCGGCAGCGCTTCATCGATGAAACCATGCCAGCCATGCTGCACACACCGACCACCCCCGATGCGGAAAGCTGGAACATGCCGATGCAGGCCACGCCTGGTGTGATTGGTGCCCAGGAAGTGTATCGGTATGTTAATTTTTCAACAAATGCTCACTTCAAAACACACTAAAAATTGCCATATTATTTCCTCCCCCCCACAGTGATCCTCGCACTCGCCGGCTGGCCGAACAGCAGCAGAAGCAAAAATCCGAACCCGTACCAGAAAAGCTGTCGTTTAAGGAGAAAATGAAAATGTTTGCCCTAGAGTCGGGTGAAGATAATACCCCGAAAGATAAGTTGAAAATATCCCGCGCTCAGCGAGACATTGATGCAGTCCACTGAAGTGGTTCAAACTAGCTGTTGGAAGGAAACCCCGGAACATAGGCGCCGTCGAGCTAAGGTAAAGTACATTTCCTCTATCCCTCACATTGGATAGGCTGGTGCGAAACGAATCGGTATTAAGTGGTTAGTATTAAAGAAAGGTAGAAACTGTTTTTTGTTTGTTTTAGTATTTAACCGCTGTGAAAAGTTGATTTTATTCGTTTTATGACACTGAGTGATGATCACGATCATCCTGTATAGATTTAGCTGAATCGGAAGCAAGGATTTGAATATGCTAGGGAACACTATTTGTTATTACTTTTTTAGAGGTGTATAAACAAAGTATAAAATTGAAGGACTATTTGCTGAAGGTACATGATGATTACATTATTGTAATTTAATAAAATATACATCTCACAACATATTGCCTGCTACATACAAACAAACCCCTGGATTAGGACAAAGCATGGACATGATAACTTCACTAGAGGAACCCATTGGACCAAAAAAACAAGATATATATTCATTCTTAAAACATTTTCTAGAAAGTTGTATATGTTAAGCAAAAAAAAATAACTAGACAAAGTAGAAAACAATTTAAATATTAGATTTTATTCCCGGACCTACAAGTGTAGCGAACAAACTGTGGTAAAGCGCGAATCTTGTTCAGAGAGGAAAGTCCTTTTTTTTCTACAAACAGATGTGACAGTGATTCGTATCGAAGTCCTATTTTTGACTAGAATGTTAGCTATTTTGTATCGAAACTTATTCAAATAAGTGACCTAAACCCGAGATGCGGTAGCCAAAACCGTACATATAAAAAGTTGAATATAACCTGTCTCTGCGTGGGATTGACGCGTGAAAAAAAGAAAGCATTAGTGATTATGGCACCCTGAGATGTTTGGTCAATTTTTGCCTCCTCACACTTTATTATTACTTGCTAACCCAACCTGCTAGCAAAAGGACACACCACTGGGATTTGATACATGTTTACACTTAGGAGATCAATGTATAGCGATACAACAGCATGTTATAAAACCTGTTTCCAAACATTGCATTTCATGGTTAGACTATCGACTATTTAAGTGACAACACAAGCGGGCGAAACATTAGGGACTAGAATAGGAATTGAGCGAACTAAAAACACAGAAATGCAACCTGTTAGGCAGCGAAAGAAAGCTAAGGCAGGTATGATTTTATTTGTTAATATGTTTTTATATTTCTGATGATTAATCTTATATATAAAATATATACGAGTCCACTAGCAGATATATTCTGGATTTTTTTTATCAAGGTGAACCCCATTTCAGACTACCGGAGACAAGTATTTCACAAAAAATAAGGTGTTTTAAACTCTTCACATATTTAAAGAAACTGAATCCTCCGATAGTACGAGATTTGTTAATGAATACAATACTATAAACACACATAGAATTGCACAGGCGATAATAGCAGAACAAACATAGTACATTTTCAAGCAAAAAAGCATATTTCTCAGATAATAGCTTATAATTATGTCTCATATAGTAGAATTTTATTAAGAAATCAATACACACAGCAACTAACATACACTTTAACGGAAAATACAGCAAACATGTAAATGTTACTGGAATGCATATTTCTTTGCCGAAAACTCCAACAGTGTGATATATACAAAGAATCAGTGTTCAAGACCTGCAAATCGAAATAATTTGAATTGACTTGAACCTCTTAGGTTTGCTCCGGTTTATATGGAAAATTCGTACGCGACCGTAGTAACCAACCTGTAACTCCGGAACCAAAAATCGGTTCGGAATGACATTCAATAGCAGTCAATGTATCTTTCATTTGAAATCAAGTTTGCAAAAATCGGTAGCTGCGACATTAGCTTAATAACTTGTCAAGTACCCTGGTGGCACCAAGAACCGTCGTAGGTGGCCAATGTAGTCAAAACAACTTTGATTGGTCATTAGTGATCTAGACCAGAAAATCCAAGTAATTTTGCATCCATTGACCCCTATAACACTCGCTATCTTCTTCGAATAGAAGGTTTATAGGAATCATTTCAGCTATCACGTAGACTTCATCTAACACTTTTTGCGGTGTCATTTGCATAGATCAATTGCTGGCTCTGAAAGTAACTCCTCAGAATCCTACAGAGGTACTCGGGAACCATCAATCTGTGCAGCGAATCGAAGATTGCAACCCAACTAGCACTGTTAAAGGCGTTTTTGTTACTTCCTAGGTAACAACTCCGCAATAACGTTTACCTTTTCCCTTTTTCTTCTGCGCAGCCCCCATAGTTTCCACGACCATTCGTATGGCGTCCACAGTAGATCTACATTTCCGGAAGCCGAACTGCACATTAGATACGTCAGGGATTCTCAACTCGTAGCACCACTGTTTTTGGGTTTGGGAAAAATTCTGCCGTCGGGGAACCCTCCGCTGGAGTAGACTACATCTAACGCCGGGGGTCAGTTGAGTAGTATGCGACGCAGCACCGGGTTCGAGTCATCCAGGTGCCAGCGAACCGGACGTCAGGTTCTACCGGAATCGCTGGACCGATCTCGACACTAACGGGTAGCTGATGAGTAGGATAGATCCACCGTCGGGGACTAGTTCGAGTAGATCGCGTCAAACAGCCAGTAGCGGGTAGTTGGGGCGCTAGGTAAGCGGAAGCTGCGTTCCATCCGGAAACACTGGACAGACCTCGACACGTACTGAATGGCCTGGCTAAGTCCACGACCGGGGACTACATCGAGTAGATTGGGATGAAGCGGGGAGCTAAGTGGCTCACGAAAACGAACATCGGTATCGGTAGAAACCTACCGCTGGGGAATTCACAGTAGGGTAGATTCACTATCGTGGACTATACGACTATATCGTGACAAAATGGGAGCTGGAAGCTAAATGGCTCAAGGAAGCAGGAATCAGTGTTGAGAGAAATTCCTCCGTCGGGGAATTCTCATTCGGAGTAGGATGAGTCCACCGCCGGGGACTATTCGAGTACATCGTGATAAGGCTGAGAGTTGAACAACTCACGGAAACAGGAGCCAAATGGCTCGTGGAAGCAGCGTCTAAATGGCTCACTGAGGCAAGAGCTAATCGACGACGTAATAGATGGATACAAGAAGCAAGAGAAGAGTCGAGAGTTCAATCAAAACGCCAAGTTCGAGCCATTTCATTTCATGGATTGTTTTTAATGGTTAGGCGAAAAAGAGTCGCGAGTCGTACACAATGCCAATACACTAGAGGACAGGCGTTTGAAGCGTTTTAAACCTTACTTAAAAAACTACTCAAAAAATCCGAAAGCATCTACGAGAACACGAAATTTACATATAGCTTCTATGGCTATTATGCGACTTTGAATTTCCAATAGGCTTTCACTTACCAAAATATTTTTAAAATTTTTAAAAATTTCTCACGATTAAACTGTTGAAAATTTTGACTCGCTCTTCTCGACAAAATGACGGCATCAGTTCAGGGTTTAAAAAAATAATAAAATGTATTTTGAAAGTAAACAATGAGAGTCTCATGGTTAGATACAGTATTTAAGTTTATCCACCCTTTTACGAAATTGCAATTTTCTTCTTATTATTTCTTATAGTCTGCTTAGAATTCCATTGCGTATTGTTTTCATACCATGAGTAATAATTTTTACATGGTCAGGTTTATCCTGAGAACAAAAAGATGCTCAAGAAAAAGACTCAAAAAAGTTTATCCACCTAATTTCTCGTCATTATATTTTAGTGTGTATTTAGCAGTTGCTGTCACTTTTTCGAATGTAAACATCGGATAGTACTGTTTTTTGCCGTTTAAAACATTTTGAAGCCAAAAGTTTAGTTATACCTAAGCTGACCAACTCTGACGAAAAAATCCGTACACCATACCGCAACGAAGCGAAATCGTTCATCACGCTCAGGCAAACGGTTTTCATAGTGTACGGATTTTTTCGTCAGAGTTGGTCAGCTTAGTTATACCCCATCAAAATACTCAAAAATCCACAGATATCATTGAGTATCCGAGAATTGATAGTAAATCATCATAAATCCGGCAAAAATATAACCACGTCGCTGATATCCGTCTTGATTCATAAAGACACGGTTGCAAAAATTGTTCATTAGTTGAAGAAGTGCTGTTCTGTCGTTCCTACGAAGCGTTCTGGATGTCCATCGAAGACAAGTTCTCGGATTGACCGAGCTATCGTCAACAAAGTAAAGCAGAAGCAAATCGAAAGTGAGTTTTCTATTTATGTGACACCGTAGACAATCCGAAGTAGACTTCATCAGCAAGATTTTGCGGATAGAGTAGCTCTGCAGAAACCATGAAGAGTAGGTCGGTTCGTCGCGTGTGAAGTGAAAAACTCTTCCGTAAATTGCTGTCATTTCGGGACGTTTTTTGAGTGTTTATTAGCTGGGAAAAAATACCAAAGGATCGTCGGACAATATGGGATACGTCGAAGAAAATAGATTCCTGACGTGGGACGACTCGAAATACCGTTTTTCGAAGATTTTTCTTCCTCGCAGAAGCATTGGGGACCATTCATGAATTACGTAACGCTTTTAGGGGGGGGAGGGGGTACAACAAATTGTGACATGTTGTGACATAGGGGGAGGGGGAGTTAGCTAGATCGTTACGCAACATGTTTTCACCGAAGAAAATAAATTTTTCTGGAAATTTGCTACGTAATAGGGATGGGGGGGATCGAGAAATTTGTTATATGGGGAGAGAGGGGGGTTAATTTTGGGCAATTTTTGCGTTACGTAATTTATGAATGGTCCCTTGTCAGGAGAGGAGACAAACGGGGCGTACGAATACCACGAATACACCTCCGCGCCCGCCGCTCATCGCTTCTGTACGAACGCTGTTGCTGCTAACGAGAGTGCGAGAAGAACCAAGCTATTACAAAAGTGAGACGGACGAACCCACTGAAAAGTGCGTATGCACACTACACGGAGAGCTTTATTTGATCATCGATGGCAGTTTTTTCCCTGGCTCGTTCTTTCCGCTGTAGAATTTGTGCGATGGGCCTGTTCACTCGTTGGATGCTTGCTGAAGGTGTATTCTGTGGGGTGCATGGGAGTAGCGGCGGAGTGTGAGCGACGTGAGTAGGGGCTGTGTGGGCTCTGCGTGTTTTTTGGGATTTTCGATTGATTGACACCGGTGTAGTGGATTGCACTGGTTTTGCACTTTCTAGCAGAAGTGTCAATGGAACATACCCAGTTTTCTGCACTTCTGCTAGAAAGTGCAAAAACGGTGCAGTTTCAGTGCACTCCACTACACCGGTGTCAATCAATCGAAAACCCCATTTGTTGAGAAACAGACATATGCAGACCTTCTATGTTTTCTATTTCGGTCTCTTATTCTACTGTGATTTTTATGTATTTTCTGGAATATATTTCTGAGTATTCGTCGGGTGGATGGACCGAGTATGTCCAATGCGAGCGGTGCAGATAGAGGGATATGCTGTCGAAGATGTTGAAAAAATTGGTATATTTTTCTATACATATATTCAAATTTATATATCAATTATATTATATTCAATTAAATACACTAAATACGTGTCGATTTCTTACCTCATGTAAGGAATCGAAAGTCCTATTGTAATGTTAAAATCCATTTGATACAAACATTACATTAAGGCGGGGCTGGTTGATGGAACGATTGCCTCGGAACACGGTTTGCCCCGTATACGAAATGGGTAATCGGAAAATCAATTGAGCTATCACCTACCCAAATCCTGGAATCAAGTTATTTGCATGCATGCATATAAATGCATGCAAACATCTTTTTCCGCAGCCAGCCAGTGGGAGATGGGATAGGTTCCACACACACAGAGTAGCTCTGCAGAAACCATATTTATCAGAGCAAAACGGCTGCAGTGGGCAAAGGATCTTATTTCATGGACTGTCGACGATTGGAAAATCATTTGGTCAGATGAAACGAAAATAGTATTATTTGGATCTGATGGTATCACAAGAAAGGTTGATCACAAGAAAGAGTGTTTGAAGCCTAATACAGTCAAACATGGCGAAGGTCACTTTATACTGCATTGTTAATTATCAATATACTTAAACTGTTTTTTCGTTGCTTTAGCAGGTACGGTTATGATATGGGGATCGATGGCTTGGTCTGGCACTGGAGAATTCGAATTCATCAACGGAATAATGACAAAAGAAGTTTATCTGGATATAGTGAAGTGAAAACTTTTTGCAAGTGCGCGTAATCTAAATATAAGCCGGGCATATTCGTTCCAGCAAGACGAAGATCCAAAGCATACGTCAAAACTGCAGTCTCCTAACCTTATACCAATAGAACATTAAGGTTCAAGAACATCATCCAACAGGGATTCAGCAATTGCGGTAAGTAACTGAAACTGAATGGCATAATATCGCAAAAGAAACTGCCCAGCTTGTATAACCTATGCCACGACGATGCCAAGCTGTTGTACGTAGTTCACCTGGGTTCGATCTCGATCTTCGCAACTTTTCTAAACCGAAAAAAGAAGCGAATGACCCTAACGTTAAAACCTCTATAATTGAAACAAAAACCCTTTTCTGGAAGTAATTTGTGTGTTCTAAGTAGGCTCTGCTATCACGGAATAGTAAATCCAATGATTGAAAAATAAAAATGCAAATCCACATTAATATATAAAACCATACACTTATTTCTTTCGTCGAACAAATTGCACCAAATTCAATCTCATTTCATAATTACCCTCTATTTACTTCACGCTTCAAAGGTGCATTAAGGTTCAAGTTACCTTTTTTAAGCATGTGTTAGAATTGAACGCTTGGTAGTGTGCGTAGGAAAATTTGTGTTCAGCTTTCCCACCGGATTATCCATTTAAACCTTTTTAAAACTCTAAAAGAAGAATATCAGTCGATTTATTAGATCATCACGATTCAATTCATGCAAAATACCTGCTGGAAAAACCATCGGCTTAGCTAAATGGTGCTTTTGAAAAAGTGGCTGTGGTTTTTTCATTGCGCAGTTGTGTTGCGTACCCCAGCTCGGTGTGGTAGTGTGATAAAAAATCACAGCCACTTTTTCAAAAGCACCATCCAGCTAAGCCGATGGTTTTTCCAGCAGGTATTTTGCATGAATTGAATCGTGATGACCTAATAAATCGACTGATATTCTTCTTTTAGAGTTTTGAAAAGGTTTAAATGGATAATCTGGTGGCAAAGCTGAACACAATTTTTCTTACGCATACTACCAAGCCTTGAGGTAACTTGAGCCTTAAAGTCCTATCGCCGATAGCGGAGCCTCTAATAAACAAATGCAGAAACGGATTCGAGCAACGAGCGGGTGAAACGAATACAATTAGAATCACCCATCAAAGAAAAAACTGTCGGCACAATAAACAGATTAACATAGTCATCCCAGCCTACTGAGCCAGCCAGTCCGCCTCGGATTTTGCGAGGTGGGTAGAAGGTAAATTGAAACGGATATAACAATGAACTCAAACTCGCCTGTGTGGTGCGCGGCTCTGGTTCGGTTGCATTTGGCATGGTGCATGGCGTGGCGTCTGGTGCTAATGAGGAAAAGGAGAATTTCTTCATGCTAAGGCAAATAGAATAGGGAGTCTTGTACCCTGCGTGTCGGCGAGGTTCGTGTACTATAGGGATGTCATTGTAAAATGAATTGACATTCTCAGGCACCCCCGGGAAAGTCATGTACATTCGGACTAGAATTAATCGTGGGTCATTTTAATACGTAATTCAAAGTTAGATTACCTATCGTAATTTGTGCTAATACATCAAGCAAATCGTATGTCAACTGCCTTCAAAAATTATATCGATCAAAAAATCGAGCATCGCCAGTTCACAAATTATCGACCGACAAAAGAATCCCACCCCGAGCAGAGACGGAAAGAAGTTTCCCAAATATTTAATTTACTGCTCTCTCGCGGCTAATAAACCGGATAGCCTAGACCGGAGCTCATCGGAGTGGGAAACTATTGAATTAGTGTGTGCCGGTTGGAGGTTGGTTCATTCAATCCGTAGGCCTCTCTGTGATCCTATTACGCATTGTTATTAGAATTCGTGATGCACCGAAAACGAGTCGATTTTTTTCCATCGCAGTAGGTATGTACTCCGAAGCTTGCCCCACGGGAGTGATGAGAATTAGAAGATTGGTTCGTTGGCTACTGGCCGCCGCCGGACCCTATAGCAGAAGATGGGGCTGGCCCGTCGGGCATGTGGCTCATCAGGATGACTATAATTGCACTAATAATACTTTCCAGGTTTTCCCCGCAGTTCTGTCGAAAAATTGGCCAAAAAGATATGCTTCTCTTCGAAAGTATTTTTTCCCCATTCATAATTACACTTTATGAAATATAATCAGAAGTGTATGATAATTTAGTTAATTTATTCGTTTTTTTAATAGCATTCGGTAGTTTGGCTGACGCAGGCGGTTGCTCCGAGCGCAAGAAGTCGACCGAATGGAAGCCAAATGTTGCGATTCGCTGCTGAGCTGGCTGGCTGGCAGAGGCATTATAACTCTGCACCCTGGCGAAAGTCATAAATTGTATGGAAAAACTAGGGTGAACATTTTTCCAACTATACCACCCCGCTCTCGATGGTCGGACGGGCGAATGATTCTAGCCGAGCACTCCTTTTAATTTCTACTGGCTAGTCGGTCGGATGTATATATGGTAATTTTATTGCCATCATTTTATTGAATTTAAATAGCATTCTGGGGCAATTGTCGTCGGAAATGGGCGTCCATAAATTGATTACTTGTGTGAAGTCCAGCGCAAACGGCGGCGATCAGCCATGCATTGCAAATGTTTGATGTGTGAAATCAATTGGTGATCTTTGATCTGTTGGTAGGGAATGAAATTTCGTTTGAATTTTTTTCTGATCACGAATGCGTTATCTTGAAAAGGGTTTCTACGCAGAGAAATTTTAAATGGTTCAAGATGTCTTTGTCTATCTTGAACCATTTAAAATTTCTCTGCAGTGGTCTAAAGACGGCTCTGAATATAGCGTCACTCGATACAACGTACAGAAATTCAATTTTTCCCCTGAAGGAAAGGAAAAAATCAAAACGATGTCATTCATTTTCAACTGAATCGACAAAGGCGAATGAAGAGTCTACTGAAAGCCAAAATAACGCAGTTATTGGCGCCGGTTCGTAGACGGGTTAACGAGAGAAACGGCGATGAGCACTCTTTGGAGTACGGCTCGACGTGTGCGTAACCGACCAGAAACGAGTACCAACGAGAACACGGAATATTCAAACCGGTGGATATTCGCTTTTGCCAAGATCTGTCCGGACTCTGTTCCGGTAGAGAAAACGTACCGCGCCGCGTTTTCACACGATACCGAAACACCGTTACCGATGGTGGAGTTCTCACTTGCTCTGTTATCATGCAACAATAACGCACCAGGGTTAGACAGAATCAAATTCAACTTGCTGAAGAATCTGCCTGACACTGCAAAAAGGCGCTTGTTGAATTTATTTAACAAGTTTCATGAGAGTAACATTATCCCTCATGACTGGAGGTAAGTGAAGGTCATCGTCAACCAAAAACCAGGAAAACCAGCCTCCGACCACAACTCGTATCGACCGATTGCAATGCTGCACAGTGGGGCCGGGCCGGTCAAAACCTCCAAAATTTATTGTCGATTTTCATACATTTTATATTTTTTTCTAAATGTACATTACCTAAAGCTGTATTCGCCAAATTTTTGAGTCAATCGATTGAAAAATATAAGTGCTACATTTTTTTTGAACCGCACAGGGTCTTGAAAATCTGTAAGAATTTGAGTGACAAAAAGTTTTTGTTCATTCTAATTCATCTCGCTTTGATAGGTACTACAGTAATAATTTAACAACACATATTGGCATTTCTAATAGAAAATCATCTCAGGAACTCAATGGTGTATTTCGATTTGAGAAATAATGAGTATTTAAAAAGTTACCAATAAAATCAATATAACTATGTTGTTCAACGCGGACTTATTTACATTCAGAGTGTCATCTCTTTATCGGTAAAAGCGTGTTAAAGGATCTCATCTAGTACAACTGACGTAGAATTTTATCTAATTTCCAAAAATCATAGTGCCATCTTGCGCCGAAGGTTGATATTTGGACATTTGTAAAATTAGTTTTTTCATGGAGACGCATGGTATTTCTTGATTTCATGAAGTTTTGCATTATTATTCGCCGGTGGATTTCTTTTTCTGAACGATGCTTGTAAATTCAGGGTTTGGGGTGATTTCCTTGATACAAATATAAGTATGCCCTAACCGTCTTGCAATTATGACTCGTGTTTCTACATTTTCACAGTTGTCTGCAGTATAGAAAAATTCAAATATATGGAAGCCAACGAGGCAAACTAACTGCAACTATTATTATATCTTTCCATGAATCCTATCTCTTTGGTAGGTATTAGTCGTTAGATTTACTGGTGGCCGATGAAAGGTAAACACGTGAGTGTGGGAAGTGTTCTTTTTTACCCGATTTTAGTTATTGGTCAATAATGCAACATTTATTTTCAAGTGCAAACTCCCTATTGAATCTATCACAATCAACAATCAAATTCAAAATCTCCCTCAATAATTCACTTCCAAATTGACGAGTTTCAGGCAAAAACGCTCACGCCTCTATTTCAAAGCATACACTTACAGTGCAAAGTATGCTCAGGATATTTTCGTACGAAAAACCATGTTAGTACCCACAAGGAGAGATTCATATCATCATTGGAATTGAAAATCAATGGAAAAGTATTGAGAGGCTTAGCTGCAGTATGCATCGTATGAGCAACTGTGAATAGAACATAGTACGGCATGATTTGAGATCTTCATCATAATCAAATACACCTGTCAGCTTTTAGTAGCTTTGGCGATAACTATAAATAAATAAACCAATAAAACAAAAATTTAAGGCATTCTATCAAACACCTTAAGATATGCTATCCTTTACAACTATTCTAAACGCATACGATTATAAATTAGTACACAAGGATTATCTCTTCAAGAGCTATGAAGGGATGATTTTTTCTACGATGATATTCAGATTGGACTGAAGATCTACAAACAAATGTATAAAATTACTTCATTTTTTATTCAACAGATTTCGATAAATTGGAACCACCCTAGCTAAATCGTTACTAAGGACTACCCTAGGAAATCAAAATGTTTCTGTTCACTTACGAAGCAACTGTTTTGAGAAGTTAATAAAATTCACTTTTGCGAAATTTAAAAAAAAAAAATTAGAACCACCCTAGGCTATCTAATTTTCATTTTGGCGTCCTAATTTAATCAAAATCGAGTTCAGCGCACCGAAATTACCCTTAGATGATATTTTCAGACATTTTAAACTACTTTTGAGGTTTTGTCCAGTTTTTGTATGGAGTGGATCCACTGTGTGCTCTCCTGTATTCGGAAGATGTTCGAGAAAATGATCTTGTTCCGCCTCGACAATTGGGTCGAAGCAAATGTCTTACTGTCAGACCTAATTTGGCTTTCGCAAAGACAAAGGGACTTGCGTTGCTTTCTACAGAAATCCAAATGGCCTATGCTAACAAAGAGCAGATGGCATCAGTCTTTTTGGATATTAAGGGGCTTTTGACTCAATTTCTATCAACAGTCTGTCAGAGAAGCTGCACCTGCATGGTCTTTCGCCAAATTTAAATAACTTGCTAAAGCTGTTGTCTGAAAAGCACATGCACTTTTCGCATGGCGATTTAACAACATCGTGATTTAGCTACATGGGTCTTCCCCAGCTATCATGTCTAAGTCCCCTACTCTACAATTTTTACGTGAATGACATTGACAATTGTCTTGTCAATTCATGCACTCTAAGACAACTTGCAGACGACGGAGTGGTCTCTGTTACAGGGCCCAAAGCTGCCGATTTGCAAGGACCACTGCAAGATACCTTGGACAATTTGTCTGCTTGGGCTCCCCAGCAGGGTATCGAGTTCTCCACGGAGAAAACTGAATTTGTTGTCTTTTTTAGGAAGCGTGAGCCAGCGCAACACCTGCTTCTATTATATTGGGTGTAACGTCCAATCAGGTTTTCACATTTAAATATCTCGGGGTATGGTTCGACTCTAAAGGTACCTGGGGATGTCACATTAGGTATCTGTAACAGAAATGCCTACAAAGGATTAATTTTCTCTGGACAATAACTGGAACATGATGGGCTACCCACCCAGGAGACCTGATTAGGTAGTACCAAACAACGATATTGTCGGTGATAGAGTACGGGTGTTTCTGTTTCCGCTCCGCTGCGAACATACACTTCATCAAACTGGAGAGAATCCAATATCGTTACTTGCGCACTGTCTTGGGTTGCATGCACTCGACACATACGATGAGTCTCAAAGTGCTGGCGGGCGTTCTCCTACTGAAAAATCGATTTTGGGAACTCTCATATCGATTGCTAATCCGATGCGATATTTTGCCACCCGTTGGTGATTGAAAACATCGAGAGGCTCGTCGAGCTTAATTCTCAAACACGATTTATGTCCTTGTACTTCGACTACATGGCACAGAGCATCAATCCTTCTTCGTACAATCCCAACCGTGTCCGTTTCCTAGATACTTCTGATTCTACTGTGTTCTTCGACACATTCATGAAGGAAGAGATTCGTGGAATCCCGGATCACATACGCCCGCAAGTGATCCCCAATATATTTTATAATAAATTCAGAGAAGTTGACTGTGACAAAATGTTCAACACTGACGGATCAAATCTCGATGGTTCCACTGGCTTCGGTACCTTCAATGATAATATCATCGCTTCATTCAAGCTCAATGATCCTGCTTCAGTTTACGTCGCAGAATTAGCTGCTATTCAGTATAACCTTGGGATCAACGACACTCTGCCCACAGATCACTATTTCATCATTTCGGACAGCCTCAGCTCTTCCCCAGTTAAGCTCAGCCGGAAACGAACCGGAATTCTGGCTGGTTCCAGTTCGTATTCCGGCTCCAGTGACACAACCGATTCTAGTTAGAATCGGTTGTGTCACTGGAGCCCGTGTGCGATGGGTCGTGCGATGAAGCCCAAAAAACGATTCCCGTATTTTCAGGGTAAGATACACAAAAGTCTTTGTTTACGCTATCTGAAAAATCTTACCAGATTACCTTTGTTTGGGTCCCCTCGCATTGCTCTATCCCGGGCAATGAAAAGGCCGGCTCTTTAGCAAAGGTGGGCGCAATAGAAGGTGACATCTATGAAAGAACCAATTTTTCAGTATCTGTCGTCAGAGGACTCTCAACAGTTGGCAATCCTCGTGGAGCAATGGGGAACTTGGACGATGGCTACATTCCATTATCCCGAAGGTATCAACGAAGCCTGACTTCAGGGGGATTTATGTGGCTCGGGATTTCATTCGTGTAATGTCCCGGCTCATGTCTAACCGCTACACGTTGGATGCACATCTGCGACGTATTGGGCTTGCGGAGAGTAGTTTGTGCGCTTGTGATGAAGGCTATCACGACATCGAGCACGTTGTCTGGGCGTGCGCCGGATATTGTGACGCCAGGTCTCAGTTAAAGGATTCCCTTCGGGCCCGAGGTAGACCACCCAATGTCCCAGTTCGAGATATGGTGACAAATCGCAATTTCCCCTATATGTCTCTTATTTACATCTTTATAAAAAACGATAAACATCCCAATTTAGCCCCTCTCTTTAATTTCTCGTTTCTAGAAGCTTCTTGTCCTACCTTGTGGACCTGACCAGTGCCACTATTCCTGCATAGAAAGAAACTGAAGCGAGAGCGACTCGGGGTCCGATGACTCTTGAAGGATGCCCCGCGGGTCCGAAGAATACCATCCGCCAACCCGGTACTCGACGACCTACTAGACTGAGGCGCTAATCTGTGTCGCTGATGATTCGTGTGCGAGCAGCTGAGCAGTGAGCACCTAGTTCGAGTAAGCAGCAAGTTGAACCGCAGTAAAACCGGAAAGGGAAAAGCGCAACAGAAGATCGGGCAACAGCTCGAATGCCAACCGTTTTTCGAAAAGCCCTCAGCAAGGAAACCAAAAGAGGCAAAAAGGACCGGTCTTCATCCTCTCCGAGAACACATACCAAACTCTGAGCGAGCAGGACCAGACAGAAATGAATAACAGCGACATGCAAGGATTCGGTGAAGATATTGGCGAACCTTGCGAAAACAGACACGAAACATGAGAAGGCAAACAAAAACTTCCTCCTCTGATGGTGAAATCCGTCCCACTTGAGCAACTAGTCCGGGGCCTGAAGGAGGCAGGAATTACAGCAGAATATAAACAAACCAAAGACGATTACAACCGTTCGAGTGCATACCTAAAAAATTCCAAGGCTGAGTTTTACACCCATGACGTGCAGGCAGAAAAACCGTTCAAGGCGGTGATTCGTGGCCTACCTAACATGGACAAGGAGGAAATTGAAGCAGAGCTAAAAAACCACTACAAATTAGAACCGATTGCGGTGTTTCCCATGACGCGACGCGAAGACGGCAATAGAACGCGAAGAGACTGCCTGTACTTAGTACACTTCAAAAAAAGGATCAATAACACTTGGTGCCCTTCAAGCAGTGCGAAATATCAGCTCAATCATCGTTCGTTGGGAAGCATATCGCGGTGCACATCGTGACGTCACTCAGTGTCAAAAATGCCTACACTTCGGTCACGGAACCAAAAATTGTAATCTGAAACCTCGTTGCCGCCTCTGTGGAGGGACCCATGCATCGGAGTGCTGTACAATATGGCACCCCCCGCGCACATATCATTGTGCAAATTACGCTGGTGCACACCAAGGTAGTGATAGGCAGTGTCCAAAACGTATCGAACACAAGCAGATCAGAAAGCAAGCTTCATCATCAAACCAGCCGGGAAGGAAGCGAGATAAGGCCCCACGATTCACGACTGACAATTTTCCACCGCTCCAACCAGCATCGTCTTCAGGGAGTCAACCAGCTCCGCCAGTAATGTTTGAGAACCCGATCCAACGTACAGCTGCACCGGAGGAAAATCCGCAAATCCCACCGGGCTTTGCCTGGGCTACAAATAACGTTTCCCCACAACAAACCGCAACAGGACAGCTTGCCGCCACTTTAACACTAGAAGATCTCCATGCAATGTTTGCAGACATATGCGAAAAACTACACCAGTGTCAAACACAAATGCTCCAACTTGCCCAAGCATTCATTAGATATGGCAGATAAACCGTTACGCATTATGCAGTGGAACGCCCGCTCAGTGATTAGCAAACGTGAAGAGCTGGCCTATCCAATACAACGAGAAAATATCGACATTGTAGTACTGAGTGAAACCCATCTCAAACCAGACAAGAGTTTCCATCTACCCGGATATACAACAATACGCTTGGACCGAACGGGAACCAGAGGAGGCGGTGTTGCAATTGCTGTCCAAAACGACATCAAATTTCGTTCCTTACCTCACTACCGTACCACAATAATCGAAGCCGTTGGAGTGGAGATCGAACTAGCCACTGGAAAAATCGACATCGTTGCTGCCTATTGCCACCGACAGTGTACACTGGAACTGAGGAAAAAGTTTCATAGCGACCTCATTAAACTAACTCGAACAAACAGAAGCTTCATCATCGCAGGAGACCTAAACGCGAAGCACTAAAGCTGGGGAAACCAAACTTGCAACACCAACGGAAGACTACTATTCAGAGACGTGCAAGCGGGCCACTACGTCATCAGCGCACCCAACGAACCCACGTTCCTGTCACAGTCCGGAGTGCAGTCTACTCTAGACCTCTTTCTCACCAACTACATAAACATCTCTGATCCTGTCACCATCTTGGAGCTTAGTTCTGACCACTATCCAGTGGTATTGGAAGCAGACTGTACCACGGTTAAACGGCAGAAGCAGACACGGAAAGATTTCACCAGAGTCAACTGGGTGGAATTCCAGCGCATCGTAGATCGATACATAAACGACGAAGACGTTAACAGGGAAATCGATTTGCTCATCCGAGCAGCAGAAGAAAGGTGCATCAGAACAGTGGAATGTGTGAGTAACCCATTACAAATAGATAATAGAGCATTACAAATCATTAGGCTCAGGAATATTTATCGAAGACAGTATCAACGAACAGGTAGCTTTCACAAAAAACAAATGGTAAAACAGTTGTGCAAAATCATCGCGCTGCGAGTTGAAAGTGCTAGGAACGATAGGTTCGAACAAGATATAGCCCAAATGGATCAATATTCTCGCCCCTTTTGGAAAGTTGCCAAGGTTCTGAAAACTAAACCCCGTCCCATGCCCCCTCTTAAAAGTGGTGAACAGATTCTCATGATCCCAGTCCAAAAAGCAATGGCTATAGGTAAACACTTTGCGTCGTCACATAACATAGGAGCCAACATGCCCAGCCCAAACGAGCCAATAGTTGAGGACACCGTCACAACAATAAACGATACCCGCTGCTATGTCCCTGGCAGTCAGGTGATCAGAATCTCACAGGTTCGTACTGCTATCAAAAACACGAAAAACATGAAGGCTCCCGGATTTGATTGCCTCTTCAATCTAGAATTAAAAAATCCAAGCGAGCGCACTCTGACCCACATCGGAAACATACTCAACCGCTGTCTTGATCTCCATTACTACCCTACCGAATATAAATTGGCAAAAGTAATTCCAATCCTCAAACCGGGCAAAGATCCGTAAGCCCTGAGTAGTTACCGTCCTATAAGCCTCTTATCATCACTGAGTAAGGTGTTTGAAAGACTCATATACGCCAGAATCCTCCAGCATGTTGAAAGGAACAATATCATTCCAAAAGAACAATTCGGATTCCGCAGAGGGCATTCACCAGCTTCTCCGAGTAACGAACGCGATTAGAAGAAACAAGACTTTAGCTAAATCTACTGCAATGGCACTCCTCGATGTGGAAAAAGCGTTTAATAACGTGTGACACGATGGGCTGCTACATAAATTATACAGCTATAATTTTCCGAACTACCTGATTAAAATAATCCAGAGCTACTTAGCTCAGCGTACCTTCCGGGTAACACTCAACGGCATCCTTTCGGAGCCATTCTCAGTAACGGCAGGAGTACCCAAAGACAGTATACTTGGCCCTATCATGTACAGCATCTTCACGGCGGACTTCCCTGCGCTCCCCGAAGACTGCTCGCTTTCCTTCTCCGCGGACGACACCTCAGTAATGTTGAAAGGAAGAAACACGTGTACTCTTACTACGAAGCTCCAAAACAACCTCGCAATCCTAGTCAACTACTTCAACGAGTGGAAAATCAAAATAAACCCCACCAAAACCCAAGTCAATCTATTCCCATACTCAAAATCCCCCCGTTTGATTCTCCCGAATAACTGCAGAGTAACTTTGGACGGAGTAACAGTGGATTGGGCCGACGAGGCCGTTTACCTGGGACTCTCCGTTGACCCCAAATTGCTATTCCGGTCACACATCGGGAAAATCCAACTGAAGTGTACGAAACTAATCAGAAACCTTTATCCTCTGTTAAATCGGCGATCCAAGCTAAACACATCTTTCCAGTACTCGCCTACGCATCTCCGGTCTGGGAAAACACCCACAAGAAAAAGCTACAAATAATACAAAATAAATCACTCAAAATGGTCTTGAACCTCCCACACCAAACGCGAACCACAACTGTCCACAGAGAGGCAGGAATACAAGTTCTGGAAGACAGATTCAGAATAAGAAAACAACAAATTCAAATATAAGAGTGCTCACTCAGAATGTGAGCTTATAAGAAATCTAGCATGAAATAAATTAGGTTAAGATAGGTTAAGGGGAAAAAATATAAATAGCACTAAAACAGTGGGAAATCAAGAAATAGTCCAACAGCAGAACATATATTTAAACAGAAGAACAAAGATGAAATGTTAAGTAAAATCCCTTGAAATGTAAAATATACAGAAATGTAAAAATTTAATGCAAATAAAGAAAATTAAACGGAACGGAAAAAAACGGAATGTGTCGCTGATCTTCTGTTTGCCCGAAAGTTGCAAATTTTGCTCTTCTTTCCCTGGCATCTTACACGTCTTCTCTCCCCTGTCCTTGATACAACTGCTCCTAGACCAATATTTGAAATAATTTGAATACCTTGATCAAGCATAAGTCCCTGTTAAAAACAAATTTGTGTTCTGTATTTTAGTTCTAAGATAGCTGTAATTTTTATTCTTTGGTAAAACTTTTGTCCCCCATCTTGTAAAGAAGAATTGCATCCCTAGTTTTAAGATAGCTGCGTGAAATTTCTCATAGAAACTTTTTCCCCGTCCCCAAACTATATTTTTAGTTTTAAGATAACTGTAAAATATTTCGCAAAAAACTATTACTTGTATATCAAATTGGATTCTTTGTTTTAAAAATTTTCATAAAAAATCTTGTATATCGAATTGTATTTCTAGTCTTAAGATAGCTGTAGAATTCTTCCTCTTAATATAAAAAATATCTGAACATTGTAATCTCCTAGTTTTAAGAACTTAAAATGTAAAAATAAAAGAATTTGGCACCGACAAGCTAGCGCACTGAGCAATACGTAGCCATCCTAGCTTAAAACATTCAATAAAAATTTAAATAAAAACAAGTGCTGCATCCCTTTAAATTCTTAATGAATAATGGCAATAAAACTTGTTAAAATTAAACAATCATAAATTCTCCCCTCTCCGTTTAGCGCTCACATCTTCTCACCCTTGATCATACACCGATACTTAAGATATATGTATCCTTTATCATGTGCTTCTTTTCGAACGAGGTCGTATTATACATAGGATTTGAATTGCAGTGACGCGAAGGCAACCATTGGCCTATAAAGTATCCAGCTACGTATAGTATCGTCAGGGGAAATTTTATCGATTTCGAGCCTTTCTAGGATTTATGACCAAACAGCCGGCAACGATGGAAGGGCACAGCTTGAGTAGCAGTTAAAAGTTGACCGAAAGTTTCATCTACAACGTCAAACAACCAACAGACCGGCCAAAGATGGGCCCTGTTGGGTCGTAAATAATTCCAAGAACAAAAGGGGGTTAATTAAATAGGAGAAAAAAAATATCAAATTCACGGAAAGGTCTGGCGAGAGGGCAAGGATGATTTCAGGAACGATTATTTTTCGTTAGAAGCCTTAAAATAAATTAAGATGGGTACGATTTGGTGTGGTTTTATGAAGGTATAATTTTCATTGCTCTGTGATTTTATACAATGTTGTGTCGTTGGAGCTATGATTCTACATGCCTAGCGGGTCCCATTCAATTCGATGAGATACCGCATTTTTATTTATTTCAGCATTCCTACGTGCATTAATCATCGGACCCTACTTTTTTTCTTAGTTCGTTAGTTACTTGCTAAAATAAACGAACCAAATATAAAAAGCGGCAACTGAACACAATTTAACAAATGCAGGCGGCAAAAGTCATGAAGAAGAATTGCGTGCACCATTAACGAAAATGGTATGGAACGTAATTGCTACTCCCATTTCCGGTTCGCTTTCTGACTATGGGATAGTTTTAGTACAAACTAACCGGGACCTATTTGGGTAACTCATGAGCTGATACAGTTCCGCAATAGCAGACACAAAACCTCAGAGGAACACAACTCGCCCAGAAGTAATATTTAATGAGGCGTGTAAAATGTGGTACCTATTTGGTTGTTGCTTTAATGGCATGGCAAAATGTTTCCACTGCGGCCCAAATTACAAGCACTGGTAGGTCCTTTGGTATGAAGTAAAATTAATTCAAGGTAGCTAAAATTGAAAAAAAAACTGTTTGCATCTAATCAGTGATCATTGGAACATCGATCGAATCGATGAACTCGACCCTTTTCCGAAACCGCCTATCCATCTGACCGAGAACAATTCACCCTCCTGTTGTCTGTTTATGTCATTAAAACCATAATCCTCACCCAGGAATTTAACTCCCACTACCGACCATCCGGCACGTTTTTTCCCATGTCAGCATTCATTCACATAACCCCAGGGAACGGTCGGAATCACTAATCGAACACGAGGCACCCCGGTCCCTCGCAACGCTGCCAAAGTATAACCCCTCACAAGTTTCGGTGCCACTTGCCGGTACTTACCCAAACTGTCCCAAACAGGCCGATTACCGAAATTATGCGGACGGTTTTTTTTCGCTCTTGCTTTTGTGAAATCTCTTTCCGAGGGGTGAATGGAATTAAAATAAAATCATTTGAATACCATCGCATCATTAGAGAGCGCATTTTCCGACCTCACCCCCTGTCCCCTCTTCCATCCTGTTGTTTTTCAGTGGCACTACTGGCGTGCATAAATTTACAAACTTGTAAAACGTGTCTCCCATTTTTGCACCGTAGAGCAGCGAACATTTCGGAATCATTCTCTCCTGGTTATTGTTTAAGAATATTAACGGTCGAGAGAATAGCGTTGACAGTCACGCAATTCGACTGAAACTTTTGACTGTTTGAAACAGTCGGCGCATAATAATTTCGTGGTTTATTACTGTAGGCGTAGCGCGTTCCCGTGAGAATTACCGATTGTTCCTTCCATTTCCTGGCTAACTTTGCTTTTGAAAAACTTTATGGTTGTACAGTACTAGCACTGTAGGGGAGCACTGGTTGTACAGCACTAGCACTGTTCACACACAGGGCCAACTAAACTATTTACGTTCAGTTTTTGTTGCGGACATCCCGCATAAATGTGTACCATATGCCAACCATTGCATCAAACGTTTCAAAACCATTTTCAATACGGTTCGTTCAACAATAGATTGACCATTGCATGGTGGAACATAACCAGTGTCATTTTTTTCTATTCTCGACCATACAAACAACGGGTTGTTAAGAACGGTCTCCATACCTAAATATGTTTTTTCCATATACATTTTGACAACATACCATTGAAGAACCATACAGTTTATGGTGACATGCATATTTTCGATCTAGCGATGCATAGAAAATTAGGTGCGGAAAAAGCCTCTTCCCTTCACTTTTCCAATTCTATCGATTGATGAAGTTTTATTTTGTTTCAATTGAGCTATTGTCGTATTATTGTAAGACGAGGATTTTCGATCATGTTAAACTACAGGTTTTTGCAACAGGGTAAACAGATATACAAATGACAGAGACCACCACAGCACTGGCACAACAGTACAAAGTGGTATAAAAAAAATTCCGAAATGGGATACACGGAAGATATTGGAAATGGTAACTAAAATGAATATGTAATAAATTCCCAAAAAGGAAAATTGGACTAAACCGTTTTGCGTGGTAAGGGCACAAGACCTAACTTTAATTAAGTTTGGTTTTTTTTTTGTGTTTCGAATTCATCTCGTCAGTAACTAGCACCATCTGGGTGTCTAATTAGACGATGTATCTAAACTAGTACCCAAATTAGCACTAGTTAAACACAAAAAATCCAAACATTTCACAAGACATACACGGGAAGCAAATATAGCTCTGGAGTCACCTCTCTGGCGTCGGCAATGCAGAAGTAGAATCCAACATCTATACTTACTAACAAATGATACTTGCAGGGCCGGCGGAATGCGTGGGTGGTATGGGTAGTACTACCCACTCGAAAATTACCGAGGGGGAAATTAAAACCTGAGATTAACCACGTATGTGTTTTTTTTTCGCACAAAATTCTTGCGTTGGAAATCCTCGATGTAAAACAATTGCTTATTTTTATTGAGATATAAATTTCTTTGCTTTGCAATTAAAATTTCTTGAGAATAATTAGGATTTGTTTGAAATTTGGAATTATTTATTATATTTATACTCATGGAAATACATTTTGACACATGTACATCTTAAAACAATGAGTTCAGATCGATAGACAAAAATATTAATATACAATTTTATTCAGATTATGGGATGCAGTTAGAAATATTTTTAAGGACAATATAAACAATTTGTATTTTTTTAACATGAATAATCATTTGATTAAAAATTAAAGCAAGGAGAAGCAATCCCTAGACAATCAGTATACAAATAAGGAAGGCAAAAGTTTGTTGATCCCAACATCAGTAGCAGAGACCGTATCAGAGAACAATCAGAAAAAAATGACAAGGAAAAAATGAAGCTAAACTTGTAGTTTTGTGGCAAACGGAAGATCACTATCAGGACATCTTGAACCGGATCGCCAACTGGCCTCCTTGGATCCGCTTGGAGCTTTTGGGATCACATTTGCAGGTACCTGTTAGTAAGTCAACCAAAAGAGAAGATATAAATAAATTTGGAGGATAGCCAGCATATCTCGGACTAGAACCATGCCGAAGGGATTCGTTTAACGCAGATCTGGCACTAGAAAAAATCGTGTAAATTTACGTCTCTTGACCATGACTATACGAGCATCAAAAATGAAATAGTTTTACATTTGATTTTAATTTAACACGTCGTTGAGTTTTGCGAGTCACGTAATTTTACTCCACATATGGCGTTTGGTTAAAATGTGTAATTTTATGGCACTGCGCTTGGAAAGTACATCTTTCATGTAAAATTGAACAGAACACGGTTATATTTCGTCATTTCGTCAATTACGGTTTGTTAGATTGTGGTTTCGAAATACCTCAACGGTATTTTTTTTATTTTTTTTTTGGTGTGCAGAACACTAGGCGCACGACCAGACAACATGTTTAATGTCGCGATAGCCATCACCGCAAGCGCAGAGAATGCCGGAGATGCGCATTCAACGTATAATGATTGGACATGACCCGAGATGCCACCCGAAGGAAGTCAACGACGTTCATCCACCCTTTTTAACCAAGGTTGGTTGATGCCTTTGGGATTCCTAAACTTCCATTATCCCACAAAATTTGCCAATTTTGGAGCGTTCTCTAACTCTAAATCTAACTGAAAAATTCGTTAAAGCTGTGCGATGTTTCACAAATATTACCTTCTAATGCCTAAGTGTCCGCCTTCTTATTACAATTCAAATCTAAGTGTCACTTTTCTTATTACCCGGAATAGATCAATGCGAATGAACTCAAACTATTATTTGTATCAGGCAATCCGGAACGATTTCAATATAAAGAATCTAGGCTCCCATATTCTCTTCGGGAAAATTAGAAACATGGAAAATGCTTTCCATGCTCCATCGATCGAAGCGCCTACTTGGAACTGTAACGATGTAGACATGGTCGTAGGTAAATATAAAACCATAAGCTATGTGGGGAAAATGCTTAGCGCGAGTATCTCTTCTGTCAGATAAATTTGTGTGTTTGAAGAACAATTATTACGTTTACATACATTATTATGATTTCATCGCGAAACGTCTATCATTTGAATGTGAATTTACGTGGAATGCTGTTGTCGCCGATAAAGAATTCTTAGTCCGATCAAAGGTCGAATCGAGTACACGACGTAGGGCCCAGCTGCTAGACGAAATATTGTTTCTCTCGTTAATCCGTTGACGAACCGGTGCCAATAACCGCGTTTTTCAGTTTGCATCAAGTTTTTTATTTGCGTTTCTAACGTCCCGTATATTCGGAAAAATTTGGGCGATCTGGCGTTCAAAAAGTCCTCATAGGACCTTTTCGCAAACAGTTCTGAACACCCTCTGCCCACAACGGAGTGGGAAAGCGTCCACATGCAGTAAGATAGATCGGTTATCAGCATGAAGGCAACCCCTTGACATGCCGTGGGAGTTGAAATCTTCTCAAACCAGTTGAGGTGCGATGTATATGGAAAGAATATCAATAAATCTTTGCCTACGATTCGGATTTAACAAGCGACAACCTCAATACCTGGTACCGGGCAAAAGCTAATCCGATTGAAATAATAGCACGTTTTGATCCCCAAAACGTTCCTCAATATTGTTTTCAGCCATAGCGAATAATGCTAAAATTGAAGAAGATCTACGTCGGAAGTAAACCTAGAAAAATAATATGACTGGAATATAGAGACACTTGAAGTTTTGGATGTCCCATGTGGACTTGCCGAGACCAGGAGCCAATGTCTTGAGCTTCTCCGCATTTTCCACACCGTGCCTTATTTCTACAATGGGTTCTTCAGTTCATGCCCCGGGTTACAAAAAGGCAAACAAGTAGACGAGCCCCGTTCAAAAGAACAAATTTTGGAAGAACAAATCCGGCGAAAGGCTCGAAACGAGGCTGAGGGAAAATAAGTTTTCTAATACTCCTCGATTTTTACTGAACACAATTTCTTGCATACCAGAATTTACACTGACTGAAGCACAGGGATCTGGAAGGAACCACCCCCTATTTCGCAATCAAGGCCCTTCTCGGAGACTACACCATCAATCTCTACTTCCCGGGCGGGTACGCAGACAAAATACTTTTTCGTACACGTCTTTGGTCCGGAAGTAGACCATCCGGGGGCCCGTTGTACTAGATATAATTTGTATCGAAAATGAGACTTATTGGTATTATTTTTGCCATCGGAGAAATATTCAAATCAACCTCCACTAAGCCTGAAAGACTGTCAGTCGGTCGTCGGAGATACCCATCGGCTCACACTCAGCTAGCTTCAAAGCACAGTCAGAAAAAAAGCCGACTCGGAATAGTGGTGGCGTATTTCGGTCGTAGTTAAATTGATTTTTTTTTTCTATCACGAACGTCAACAGCAAGGTAGCGACTGCACTAAACATTAACAGTCCTTCCCATCATGTACGGAAAGCAAGATAAATAGTTTGAATCCACGCATCCGATCCGAGAGTCCGGATCCAGACTCTTGTCTGGATCTAAGCACCAAATCTGGGCCTGGTTAGGGGAAAAGGGGATGGGCTAGATCCAGGGACTGATCCATTACCGGGTATTGGTCCAGATTCGGGAACTTGTCCGGATCCGGAAACTGGTCCGGATCGGGAACTAGTCCAGATCCGGAAACTGATCCAGATCCGCGAGGTCCAAATTTGGGAACTGGTCAAGATCGGGAGCTGTGTCGGATCCGGAAACTAGGCCGGATCCGAAAACTACTAAAATTTTTCTTTCACTATCCAAGTTACCCTATAAAAATCCGAAATTCCGCCTATTTCTGCCAAAATTGGTGCAGATTCCAGCCTGAATTTTGGTAGAAATCCACCAGAACTCCGGCTGGTTTGACTCGATACTAAAATTAATCGATCGAATTATCCTACATCGGCATTCCACCGTTTACTACCTTTGCGGTAATATGAGTTTAATACCTCAATGCGCAATTGCGTGGTCTGTTACCAAAAAGGCAATAGAATCTTTACCAAAAGTAATAGAAACATACCCGTTGGATTTTGGGTGTATTATTCAACATACACATTTTCGCTGAGCCGTCGGTCAAACAGCCCTGTTAACAAAGAGTGTTTCCAAATAGCCACCAGGGAACTTTCATTTTCACTTACGAGGAGAAATCACTTCGAATCTTACTACCCACACGGGAAAAAGGTGTTCCGCCGGCCCTGAACACTTGTGGAGTGCACAGTAGTATCCGGTATTGGTCAATAGAACAATTTAGAATTACCAGGAGTTGCACATTGAAAGATGTTTCGCTACTCCCAAACATAATTATCTATTGATTCGCTGTGCAACTTCAGCTAGTCCAGATAGATAACGGAGTAGCAGCCAGGGGTGGTCGCACAAGCTCATGCTCTACACCAGACGCCTCCCCCTTTTATCTACAAGTTTTTGAAACAGAGTAAACAGATATATGAATAACAAAAACCACCAGAACAAGACTAACCTGTGACAAAAGTACAATGTAGAATACAAATCTTCAGTACAGGATATACGGAAGATATTGGAAATGGTAACTAAAATGAGTATGGTAGTTTGGTTGTATTATATTGAAATCAGTAGTATTTTAGAATTTCTACCGAAAATTGGTTTAAAACCGTGTTTATGCATGAAGTGCACAAAACCTAACTATAATTAGTCCAGGTGTTTGCGTTTCGATTTCAGCCCGGTGCATTCGCCAAGTGCCGTGGTTGTGAAGAGACGAAGTCGAAACGCAAACACCTGGAATAATTATTTAGCAAATTTAAGGCAATATTGTATCTTTTATTTGAAGTAAAATTTGCAAAATCGGAAATTGGAGCGACATTTATCCAGAAACTTGGAAACAAATCCTTGGTTTCATCTGGCATAAATATTGCTAAGAAAGCATCGATACCGATACTTTATAGCCCATGTAAGTGTAGATACAAAAATACTCGATTATTTGAAAAAAGTATTGATACCGCCGGTATCGATACTCGTATCCTCCATCCCTAGAATTATTCGTTATCCGCATGTCAAACGAGCAACATCATGATTATAATGTCCAGACGGTACAATAAGCGGTAGACGTTATGGATTTGTGGAATTAATCAGCACGCAGTTAAGGTGTACTTGTAATTTTTTTCAGTTGATGGATTAGTAGCAAATAGATTTTTTTTCGCATAGTTGCTAATTGTAATCGATTAAGAAAAACCTGTTTTAATCCACCTAGCGGTGCAATTGTGCCTTTCTCATTTCTCTAAACTATGGCACGGAGGCTTTTTATGTTCAACATACTTGTGGAAATGTCCATTACATTCTTAGTACACTTTGCACTTATACACAATGGCATGCCAGCCACGAACCTGATGAGCTACGTGTCGACGGTGAAACACTTGAAACAAAAAAATATCATACTCCATTAGCCTAATCAGCATTAGATCAATGTTATCTGCTTGCTAACTCATTTTGTCATGCGGGGGTGGGTATGTGAGGAGGACGAAAGTCCCATGAACGAACGACTCCCCAGCTTAAATTGGTATGCTTTGTGATATAGTGGTGGTTTAAAGATGATGGGGTTGAAAGGGAGGGGTATGAGGGCTGGATGGGGTGGTGGTCTGAGGGCTGATTTAAGGAGATTTTTAAAGGAGGGGAGTGAACAGTAGAGGGGGGGGGTGTAACCCCTCTCCGTAAACCATCAACTACGCCCCTGTTAAAATCCAGAAACCTTATGCGAGTCGAAAAAAATGTATGCCGGGATTAGGTTGACGTTTTTCAGAGTGATTGCATAACCTTTCTATATGAGAAAGGCAAAAATGTGCCAAAATCCAAAAAAGTGAATCGTCGTCAAATTTTTTTTCGAGTTTGCATCAAATCTCGACGTTTCATGCACCTTGAACACATTTAGCATCAAAAATAAAAATTCTATTTGTAATTTTTCCTATAGTTTTTATGAGAAATTTCTGTGTGGCCGCACTCTGAAACCCGTAATTCCGGAACCAGAATTCCGATCGATCCAAAATTCAATAGCAGCCGATAGGAAGGTTACACCTTTCATTTGAGACTAAGTTTGGGCAAATCGGTCCAGCCATCTCTGAGAAAAATGAGTGACATTATTTGACACATACGCACATACATACACACACACACATACACACACATACACACACATACATACACACATACACACACACACATACAGACTTTTTCCGATCTCGACGAACTGAGTCGAATGGGATATGACACTCGGCCCTCCGGGCCGGGATTAGGTTGACGTTTTTCAGAGTGATTGCATAACCTTTCTATATGAGAAAGGCAAAAATGTGCAAAATCCAAAAAAGTGAATCTTCGTCAAATTTTTTTCGTGTTTGCATCAAATCTCGACGTTTTATGCACCTTGAATACATTTAGCATCAAAAATAAAAATTCTATTTGTAATTTTTCCTATAGTTTTTATGAGAAATTTCTGTGTGGCCGCACTCTGAAACCCGTAATTCCGGAACCAGAATTCCGATCGATCCAAAATTCAATAGCAGCCGATAGGAAGGTTACACCTTTCATTTGAGACTAAGTTTGGGCAAATCGGTCTAGCCATCTCTGAGAAAAATGAGTGACATTATTTGACACATACGCACATACATACACACACACACATACACACACATACACACATACATACACACATACACACACACATACAGACTTTTTCCGATCTCGACGAACTGAGTCGAATGGGATATGACACTCGGCCCTCCGGGCCGGGATTAGGTTGACGTTTTTCAGAGTGATTGCATAACCTTTCTATATGGGGCCATGCATAAATGACGTAGCATTCTGAGGGGTAGGGAGGGTATACCAAATTTGTGACGAAGTGTGACGAGGGGGAGGGTGGGGTCAGAAGTTGTGCGACGTAGCATTAAGTTTAAAACGCATTGTTTAGATTTAATGATCCTCCTTTTTCAAGAGAAATAAATTTAAATGCAAATAAGTTACTTTTGATGCGGTTTTTCATGGGATAAATTTTACGATTCGCGGAATTAAAAGTTCGCAAAAATACGAAAAGATTTTGTATGCGGATTTAACTTGCTACATTAGTTAGCTAATGTTTCTAACTAATAGACTTAGTTTGAAAGCTGCATTAAATTTTCACTTCGGATTCAACCAAACAAAATTTAGTAATTTGGATGAACGTATGCTTCTTAGAATCATTGGCAGCTGCAGGATTGTGAACTGAGAGAACTTCTCTTCATGCTCCCCTTGACATATAAAATTCAAAACAAAACTATCAACACTATATTTGTCATGAAATGGGCTTATTTTGCACGTGATTTGCTGTTATAATGAAAATGTTGATAAAAGTTGTCAAACATTTTGAAAGGACATGTATTTAAAATAATTTGTATTTGTAATTTTTTTCATCCCCCGATCGCTTTGCATGGGACAAGGGGTAGGGGGTAGGTAAATGCTACGTTATTTACGAGGGGGAGGTTAGAATTTCGTGACCAAATGCTACGAGGGGGGAGGGAGGGGTCAAAAATCGCCGAAAAAAAGCTACGTCATTTGTGTACGGCCCCTATGAGAAAGGCAAAAAGCGATCGCAGCAATCGTCGACTGCAGACGCAAGTAATTTTCGCTATCCGTGAAAATTTTTGTTGCCATCCCGTATAAATAAATACCATTCCAGAAATCTTCGGAACCATTTCCTAACTATTCATATAATACTCACAATATTGAGAATACTACTGATACATTTCACCATTATAATTCAACTATTATACTACCATACCCATTTAGTAACCATTTCCAATACCTTCCGTGTATCCTATATTGAAGATTCGTATACTACATTGTATTTTTGCGCCAGAGGTTATACTGATTTGGTGGTCTTTGTTATGCGTACATCTGTTTACGCTGCTCCAAAAACCTGTAGATTAATATGATCAAAAATCCTCGTCTTACAATATAACGGTGATAGCTCAGTTGGATAAAGCGGCAGTCCAGTTAGTCTCAACCAAGCTCTCATCAGAAGATTGCGTGTAACAAAATGAAATTTCATCAATCGATAGAATTGAAAAGTGAAAGGGGAAACGTTTTTTTTCTGCGCCAATATTTTATACATCGCTAGATATAAAATATGCATGCCACCATAATCTGTATAGTTCTTGAATGGTATGTTGTCAAAATGTATATGGAAAATCGCATATTTTGGTATGGTGACTGTTCTTAACGACCCGTTGTTTGTATGGTCGAGCATGGAAAAACGACACTGGTTATGTTCGATATTATATCAGGCAATGGTTAATCTATTGTTGAACGAACCATATTGAAAATGGTTTTTCGACGTTTGATACAATGGTTGGCATATGGTACAGATTTATGCGGGATCGTCTTTCAATTGTGATTTTTTTGATATTTTGGACCATTTGCGGTTGTCCAGATTGAATAATAGAACCTGCAATTCCAAATCCGGTTTCATCGTAGTACGATTCGTTTCGTCAAGTCAAGCGAAAGGTGCGCTCCGGTCATCAAATTGAGTTGAAGAGCTCTGCTGACGTGTAGCCCATTAAACTTCTGGAAGCGACGTCCCGCATAAATCTGTACCATATGCCAACCATTGTATCAAACGTCGAAAAACCATTTTCAATATGGTTCGTTCAACAATAGATTAACCATTGCCTGATATAATATCGAACATAACCAGTGTCGTTTTTCCATGCTCGACCATACAAACAACGGGTCGTTAAGAACAGTCACCATACCAAAATATGCGATTTTCCATATACATTTTGACAACATACCATTCAAGAACTATACAGATTATGGTGGCATGCATATTTTATATCTAGCGATGTATAAAATATTGGCGCAGAAAAAAAACGTTTCCCCTTTCACTTTTCAATTCTATCGATTGATGAAATTTCATTTTGTTACACGCAATCTTCTGATGAGAGCTTGGTTGAGACTAACTGGACTGCCGCTTTATCCAACTGAGCTATCACCGTTATATTGTAAGACGAGGATTTTTGATCATATTAATCTACAGGTTTTTGGAGCAGCGTAAACAGATGTACGCATAACAAAGACCACCAAATCAGTATAACCTCTGGCGCAAAAATACAATGTAGTATACGAATCTTCAATATAGGATACACGGAAGGTATTGGAAATGGTTACTAAATGGGTATGGTAGTATAATAGTTGAATTATAATGGTGAAATGTATCAGTAGTATTCTCAATATTGTGAGTATTATATGAATAGTTAGGAAATGGTTCCGAAGATTTCTGGAATGGTATTTATTTATACGGGGTGGAACATGTTGTTGGCAATACAAAGAATGTAGGAAGGATTTCCATGCTGGATACTGGTGAGACCGTTTCATGTACCGTTTCCAAGTATTCTAAATGTCATGGCAATATGGCCTGTATTAAGCAATATCATTTTTCGAAGTTTTTTTTATATGAATTTATATAATCTCCAGCTCACATTTTGTTCGCCTTTTGATAACTCCGTCATCTATGAAAACTGTTTCGGTTCCGAGCGCTTTTCCTTAATTCTACAACGGTTTCGTGACTTTTCTATACGTAAACGGTTTTGTGGGGTACATTCGTACCCACACTGAAAAAACTACACACTGTTCTTCCATGTGTTTCACACTTCAATTTGCGCATAGTGTCAATCTTACCTTTTTCAAATGGAAAACACTTCATATTTTTCAACGCTACACACCATGTTTTCAAAACATAAAACACTTTAATTTAGAGCGCAGTGCACATTATCTTGATGTTGCAAACGTATCAAAATAAACATATCAGAAAATGATTATCAACCAGTGAAACTCGGAAATCACTTGTTTCTAGCATAGTTTTCAAATGTTGTACTCATAGAAATGAATAGAAAAGCATATTGAAAGCAAATACTTTATTGTTGTAAATAGTATCGCCCGTTTCACAGCAAATTGGACTATCAAATATGCCCCTTAAAGTGTGATGATTGAACGTTAATGTGCAGTTTTATCCCACTTTAAAGGAGTCTGCACAGTAGCCCAATTTCATGTGAAATGGGCAACATTACATAATAATAATAATAATAATAATAATAATAATAATAATAATAATAATAATAATAATAATAATAATAATAATAATAATAATAATAATAATAATAATAATAATAATAATAATAATAATAATAATAATAATAATAATAATAATAATAATAATAATAATAATAATAATAATAAAAATAATAATAATAATAATAATAATAATAATAAAAATAATAATAATGATTTAATCGTTGAGTGCAGGGTCCAAGTATATTTGAAATTTCAACTGCAACTCTTCAATATCTATCAAGGAAATAGATTGGATTTGTATTTAACTTTCATTCATTTTTAACAGAATATATCATTATAAACTTAGTTTAATTGTTTGTAGATGATTGAAGTGGTTCACTGTTTTAATAAAAATTCACAAACATTTAACATTTACATTTATTATTTCGTGATTAACATCATTCTTAAATCATAGTAAATCATGTAATTTCGCTTTCTTCGTTAAAATAATGATACTTTTTCCGATAGTATAGTCTATTACTAATTGAATGAACCATTAGAGGCGGACCGTCAAAAGCGGATAAAGCAGTAATTTTATAAAGTTTTGTGCATCGAAGTACTTCATAAGCCAATAGATGATCGTTGAACATGCCACATTCCCAAAGTTTTCCCGATATGTAATATATGGAATCATTTCTTAGAACCTCTTCTATCTCTATGAGCTCGGTAACTTCATGTTCGGTAAGCGTTAGGAATAAACCATTCCTATACTCAATGCCATTTATCTTGCAGTTGAACGAATGCATTATTTCACTATTGAAATTGATGGACTGAGATTGCACAATTTCAGAGAAGTAAGATCGTTTTCTCAAATCGATAGGTTTAAAACTATCAACAGAATCGCCCTTGAAAAACATTCCGTTCAATAAACTATAACTAAACTGTAGGGCAGCTTTAATACATAAGGTATAGGAAATGTTCTTTCTTGAAGACATGATGTGAGCATATTGCTTGAATTGTCGATGTTTTGCTTCTAATCTGAAGCACATCAGTTTACAAACAGGCCCACTGCTTTCTATAACGTTCCCATAGTGAACTAAGTGATGATGCTTTGGTTTCAAATGATCGTTTTTGAAGCAGGTTAGATACATTTCATGGTGCCGCGAAACAAGCATTTTTAACCGCTCTATATCGGATAGTGAAAATGATGGTAATAAAGCATGTTCCACCAAATTTATGAGAGCTTTAACATACCCCCATACATGATCATCAACAGGGACATATGGTCCAGCAATAAATGTGAAGTAATGGCAAAAGGCTTGCATTTCAGCCGCAGTTGTTCTTAATTTAACAGATTTTAATTTGTTTTCATACGACTCTTCAATATCGGGCATTCTTGAGAGTGATTCGTTCAATGCTTGCTTGCTTATCATTCTTCTGCGGGTATTGAATTGATCTAACGTAAGATATTTTTTCGTATACAATATATAATTTAAAACATGCGTGAAACCATATTTACAAATCCCGTTGCTAAAAAGATCGTGCATTGCATCCACTGATTTATTCTCTGTGATTTTAAAAGAAGGTAATTTGTTAAACTCGGACAGGCCTCTTATTCCTGTATCTTTCTGACTATGTAGGGCAAGATCTTCAGAATAGTTATTCTCATTTCGAAGATTTTCTGCAACTTCGGTAACATCGTATTGCAGTACCTCTCTAGGTCTCTTACAGAACCTGCAGTAATACTTAGCATTAAACCCTCCTGCTAGCATAAGCATACTATGAATGCCAAGATTATCACCTTGTAGTACTACTAACGGAAATCTTACTAAAATCTTCTGATTGTCTATGTTCAGTACGATGCCTTTCTCTTCGATGTCCGTAAACTTCTCTATAACTTTTTGCATTAACTTGTTCATGCCTATCTTGTTAATCGCCACTTTTTTAATTATTCCCGCAACAAAAATATTATTTAATCTAGATGCGAATATGTCTGGAATAACTAAACACGTGTAGTACATTCCACATACAGCGTCTTTTTTATTATGCGATGACAGGTTGTCATTTATTTCATATTCGTCCGAATAAAAGGACAATGGAAAAACATGCTCGCAGGGATATTTTTGTTTGATTTTTTGCCATGTTGAACCTTGAATATAATTTTTCATTCTTACATCTAGATTCAGATTATTTATAAAGTTCAATGTTTGTTTGAATACACCTGGGCTTTCAAAAAATGCTTTTAACTGAAATTCTATGTCCATTAAAACTATATGGTGTTTATTTGAATCTATAGTCAATAGATATTCAGGATCACGAATAAACATTTCTGTCACGACGTCATGTTCTGCTGTTATTACTATCGGTGGGCGATACAATCGCTTTTGCTCAAGGTGAAGGAAAAATTTATGGTCCGAGTTTATAAAATCAAATGTGGTTTTAATTTTATCAATATACGTTTTTAGTTTATATTCGATTTCCGCGTCGTCTAATGTCACAGATAACATCTCTATGCTTTCAGCTATTTTACAAAAAACCTCCTGCGAACCCTTCTGTATAGATCTAACGTCCTTTCTCGTTAAATTATTTTTCTGATGCAATTGCAATGTAAAGTTAACCGCCGCTTTATCAATTTCTGCTAATGTCATTTCGAAAGATCTACTTGGACCTTCTAGTTCATCAGAATCATTGCTGCCTGAATCTAGCCTCAAACTGTTTACGATGATCGATGCTTTGTTGCCGCCTATTTCATCATGAGCACACTGATTACATCCGGCAGTAAATGTATGATTAAGCATATGGCGCTTAAATGAATAAAACTTATTAAAAACCGATAAACACGACGGGTAAGTACAACGGATGCGATAGTTTCTCGGAACTTTATTATACTCGATCAGGTGATGAATATATTGATTTGAAGAATCAAACTGGTGAGTACAATCTTCGAGGAAACACTCAATCTCCATCTTGCTCAATTGATTCCAAAAGTCTCGTGGAGTCTAAGAATGCTTCAAGTTTTTCTATGCTTGCGTACTTTTCAGCTATCTTCAATTTGTATACGTGTCGAGCTATGAACATCCATACCAATTTGCTTATTTTCGAATGTTTCACAGCCAATACCGCTGTAAACTTCACGTACACATCGACTGCTCGTATGACCGATGGTAAGGTATAACAGAAATCGTTAAAATACACTCTGTATACTCCGTTCAGTTTAGTGCTTTCACCAAAAAATATCAGCTTTGGAGGATTCGGGAGAGCTAGATCCTGGTACTTTTTATACTGACGCTTTAACTTAACGACGGCGTCGTCATCTGAATCAGCAAAAATAATTGTATCTTCCTGACCGTTAATTATCGTTGGCTTATAGCTCACGGTTACTTTTTGCGGATGCAGCACACAGTTCAGTAGTATCAAAAGAGCACATATTCTCGAATCTGTAATGACAAAAGGAACTATTACAACAATTTCCACTAGGGCAAATACGAAATAATCGATAACAGTTTCGTTCCTTTTTCACACCCACAGTTGGTTAACTGTGGTTCAGTAGGAAACCCAACGATAATTAATAAAGCTATACTTTTGCACTACCTTTGTCACCACTTTGTCCTGTCCAAGAATTCGGTTCTACCCCTCGTTTTTAATCGTACTATCATTATAACAGATTTTTCAAGGAACAATATAAGCGGGTAATAATATATAAGGTAATAAACTATGCCTTGATTTACGAGTGAGGCATCCTTCATAAATTACGTAACACATTTACGTACAACAAAATGTGACATGTTGTGACTTTACGTGAGATGTTATTTTTAAAGAATTTATTACGCAATACGGGATGGGGTTATAAACAAATTTGTGACAATTTGTTACATGGGGAGAGTAAATGTTGGGCAATTTTTGCTCTATGTAATTTCTGAATGGTCCCTTATACTGAATTAGTAATGAGTTGGATTCATAGCATTTTTATCATCACCTTCGTCTGCGACGCGATCGTTCAAAATGTTGAGTAATTGAGAGGACGGCTCGTCAATCGATCGTTCTTTTATGTATTCTCCTAGTACATCTAGAATGTGAGACCAGTTGTCACTTTCACAAGAAGAGCCCAAATTTAACAGCTGATAATCTATATCGACCTGTAGAAAAAAATGTAGAGTACCATTAAATCGTTCTCATGAATATTTTTGACATATTACCAATTGGTATCCGAATTCGGTTGAAATCAACCGCCAAAGATTCGCTTTAGAGAGTTCGTTGATTGCTTTCGGTTTAGTGAGGTACTCAATTCGTATAGGGAAACTTGCCCTCCATTTATCTAAAACTGTAGTCCAGGGAACATCATTAACTTTCAACCACTGCAAAGCTTCTACAGCGAAAACGTCATCTAATTTTTCGTTTTTTCGGTTCTTAGTTTTATTGATACGTTTCTCGTGCTCAGCATCGTCTTGCTTTCGCTTTCGTACTTTTGTTTTCAGTGTATTAATTTTGTTGTAAATTTTTCCTCCTGGATTTTTTTTATCACCTCCTCTCGGTAAAAAATACGTTTCCTATTAAGAAAAAAAAAACAATATCGCATCAGACATAAACACACAAGAAATCGGTAGAAATCCCAAACCAGACCATTTGCGATTTGAATAAATGCTTTTGGATTTGTCGATTTCGATTCACCAGAATTATATAGAGCGGCCAAATTTAAGCCAGAGAACAGACGTCCATCTTCAGCATTCAACTTGTGCAAAATATCTAACGGTTTTGAAGGTAGTTGGGATATCCACACCAGGTGCGCTAATGTCTTCATGTTTTTTTGTGGCTGAGTTCGACAGAATTGACAGCGGTTGTTCCTCTACCCAGTCAAGCTAGTCCGGAACCGGTTCGGACTTTCAGCATGAATTCCAGCTCAAATGCATCAACCGTTAGAGTCAGAATCGGTTGTTTTCTTTGAGCAAGATTCCATACTGAATCCATTCTGGATTTCGAACCGGTCCCGGAATGGATTTGACGGATAGTTGGGATAGGTTGGTGTGGCGGCGCTAGTGTTTATCGTATATTAATTCAAATGTTTACACACGTTTTTTAATTTTTTTAGTTCTATCATGGATGTCTGTTCTCTGTGCTTTACACGTTTCACCGTCATGCAAGACTAAATATGGGCCCATATTATTGGCTCGAATCAAAACTCGTCGAAATGTCAATTGACGATAGGTTCATCCGGAGTGTTCATTTGTGTTTACCTTTTGCTAGCGTTGCCAATTTTATTTTGTGTCCAGCACCCAATGTGGCTACGCCACATCGCTTTTGCACGTGCTGTCCGACTTCGCTACCGCTCAGTCGGACTTAAACTAGGGATAGCCCCTATGTTTGAGTAAGCCGGGCAAACGAGTGGATCACAGGTTCGCTTGCTTCCGACGGCGGGTCGGTGGCCACCTCGCCCGGGCCTCGGTTATGCGGCTAAGTCGCATCGATATGGCACCCCTTAAACATTCTAACTTGAATCGGTTGTGTCACCGGAGCCGGAATACGAATTAGATCCAGCCAGCATTCCGGCTGAGTTAAACTGGGAAGTTTAGTAAAATTTAATCTCGAAATAAATTTTTTTTGGCAACGCTCCAGCACCCCGTTGATTTCACCACCTGGGCGCCAGGTTGACGATATGAAATGAACTTTGTTTACTTTCGACAAGTTTTGATTCGAGCCAACAACATCCAGCCACTAAATATTTTCCACAGGTAATAAGATTCTTTTGACTCACGAGCAACTTTTCAAAAGGGCGTAAACGTTTCTACGTACATGAATTTCAAATTTTTTTTGTTCGATTACTGTATTTTATACAGCAAAACTATCTGAGAACGAGTTACAGGGAATGAATACTTCTGAAAAAAATATACACTGAAAAAATGTTGTGTCATTTTTCAAAAAAACAAAAATTTATGATAAAAATTTAAATTGCGAAAAAACCCATTTTTTAATTTTTTTTTATTTTGTTACCAAAAACCTAAAGAGAAAAGAAGCATTTTGAATGTGATTGCATGATGGAGAAAAAATCGGTAAAAAAGTTTTCCTAACAATAACTTCGTACATGTTTTTAAATTTCATACTAATAGACATACAAAATTGTAATTCTATTACAGAATATAATTCTAATCACCATTTAAAATCAAAATGCATTTAACCAAAATCTTCCAAAATGCGATAGTTTTCGAGATATTTGAAATTTTGCTCCTTCAAAAACAATTAATTCGTGTAATTATGCTCTTTTTAAAAGTTATTCGCGTTACCCCATCAAAAAATGTCAAAAATTTAATGTTTATCGTTTTAAAGACGTAAAAGCAACTTTTTTAGTGTATTTGGATCCTGGAGAAGCTTTCAATAAAAAAGTTTTCCTAACAACAACTTTTGACATTTTTTTATAATTCATACTATTTGCAGTCAAAAATACAATTTTCTTTTTGAATATGATTCTAAACGCCATTTTAAATTGAAATGCTCTTAACAAAAATTTTCTAAAATGTAGTAGTTCTCGAGATATTTTAACTTTTGTTTTAACAACACAATTATTTTGTTTTATTACGATCTTCTCATAAGTTAGTCGCGTTTCTCCATCAACAATAATAAGTTTGTCAACTTTCCTGCAACTTTCTCTTTGACATCAAGGCGATATTGTGAAACATTTTAAAGTTACATGAAAACAACCAACATATGATTCAGCTATATAGTTTAATCAACAGACCCTATGGTTTAAATATATTTCGAAGTTATTGTTAGAAAAACTTTTTTACCGATTTTTTCTCCATCATGCAATCACAATCAAAATGTTTCTTTTCTCTTTAGGTTTTTGATAACAAAATATAAATTTTTTTAAAAAATGGGTTTTTTCGCAATTTAAATTTTTATCATGAATTTTTGTTTTTTTGAAAAATGACAACATTTTTTCCAGTGTATATTTTTTTCGGACAGAAGTATTCATTCCCTGTAACTTGTTCTCAGATAGTTTTGGTGTATAAAATACAGTAATCGAACAAAAAAATATTGAAATTCATACACGTAGAAACGTTTACGCCCTTTTGAAAAATTACTCTTGTATCCAAATATTCCAATTGCCAGAGAATATCATGGAGATTCATACAGCGAACACACCTGCAAAGTTTCGTTCGAATCGACGATGGTCATATTTTGCGGTCGGCCGGTTTCTCATGGAATCCCTCATCTTTCGAATGCCATATGCCAAATTTATGGTCATTTTTTGCTAATAATGGTTTTAGACACACCGTGGCCTACTAGAAACTAGAAGCATATCGGATTTTTGAGGAATAAAGTATCCAAACTATACAACTCTATCCAGAATAATGGATTATCGTTTTTCCCAAGTGCTCAGGGGGTGCTGGCGGAGTTTCAGTACGATCACGGTAAAGCACTAGTTGCACCTATCCGATCCGATTCAGTGACAGTTCAGTACCCTGCACGGGCACCAATATTCTTTCATTTACACAAATGCGAGCATGAAACACTTCTCCGACACGGTACCGTGCCTGACAAGTGTGAATGATCGTATTTGATGTGTATGAAAGAATATTGGTGTCCGTGCACGGTACTGAACCGTCACTGAATCGGATTGGAAAGGTGTAAATTTGGCCTAAGAGGTTAGAGCTAACGGTTCAACTAGCGAACAGACAAATAATATTATGCTATACTGTGTTAGTTACCTCTTTCTCCTGCTTAAACAACAGTACAATTACTTGAGCATACTTCTTCAAATCTAGCTCAAGAAGTTTTGGTTTATTGGCCAAATGCCAACTGGCGACAATTTCCGCCAACTCCAGCTGTCTACGTTCTGAGAGTGGTCCTTTTCCAGCCTGTTCCAAAATTCCTTTTCCCGTTAAGGAACCTTCTAACAGATTTCGCAACGTTCCAGGAGTCAGTTCAATACTATTATCCAATGATCCGTTTTCTTTGTTGTGGCTATTATTCTCATCATTCTGAAAAATATATAAAACGTATGCTTTATTTTTGGTAGTTTTATAGATTTACCATCTATTACTGAAGAATCGATTGGTGATTGTAGTGGCTCTAAGTTGTCAGCGTTTTTTGATGGCATCAAAACTGCTTTCCCGGTTATCGCAGGCTATAACAAAAGTAATATTTGAATAATGTGAGTAACCTCTACGTTATTGACAAAATTACCGTTACCGGAGAGGATAGTAAAACCCTCGGAGTTTCCGTTGAAAAGTTTGAGCTGAATGAAGGTGTCTCTATCGGTATTTCTGGTGGAGCCGTGTCCGGTACGGCAAGTGAAACCAACAGCGTTTTGGTTGTTTCCTCTAATGGCACCCGCGGAAACGTTTTTACCACCGATCCTATGTCCTCTTCTGCTGCTGCTTTTTCCGCAGTATTTGTACTGCATGAAGGCTACAAATTTATAATTGTTAAAAATCGATTGCTTAAAGCAGCAATCTTTACTATTTTCTAATCTTCACACTCACCTGGATTCGAACCGTCGTGGTTGCCGAATCTATGGCCAGCTTCGGAGATTCTGTTTCAAACACCGATAAGTTAGCGCAAAGATCATCGTATGATGCGATGCTTGCCTCAGATTCTGATCGGGCTGGAGGATACTGCGAGTAAGTCCTTTCTTCCTCGATAGTGTGATGCTGCGCGAATATATTTTTGTTAAGATCATATAAATGATATGTACGGCTAAACTAAAACATACCGGAAACGCAATCGATAGCTGATGATCGTCCTCTGTTACTGTGGCGATTCCCAAATGCGACAGAAAAGTCACCACAGCTGGTACATCGGTTTCATCTATTCCGTATTCTGCAAATCAAAATTTTAAATGATTAATACCAAGAAAACAAAATCAACGTTATTAAAAATAAGCTTACGGTTTATGATGTTAATTATCTTAGGCGGAAATCCAAGCGCACTTAGATTGGATTTTGCATTAACTCCAAATGTAGCGTCTTTACCAGCCATGATTCCTTTGTTTGTTTGATTTTGATCCTAAGAGGTTTGATCGAATACCTTTGCATTCGATTTTCGAGTGTCAACCGCTTGAAATACACTGGTACGAAACAGTGGCGCAAAACGAAAAGTAAAAAAAAATGATTTACAAATCGCACGGTATTGAAATCCAAAGGAAGTCACATTGAATCATAGTGCGGTGGGATCTAAAGTGTTGGCGTAACGAAGCATTTGTTTTAGAAGTGTAAAGTTTTAGGAATGTGAATGGAAAATGTTTGAAATCATGATGTTGTTAGTTGGTAGTTTATCATGTGCAGAAACACTTGAAAGAAGCGTGTCGTTTTTTCCCAGTGCAATTACCAAAAAATCAAAAATACGGACAAAAAGTACAAACACAAATAATTGTTTTACATTGCTTGGTTAACTTCACGTGGTTTCCCAAAAGAATTTATGTTACAATGCTTTTTGCGTATATTTTATATTTCAGTTTCATCGCCTACTACGATTATTTGCAATCATTTTCATTAACCTATTTCCATTTTTTTATATTTGTGTTGAACCAGCGAATAATACTATGTTTTGTTTTTGTCAAAATATAACGTTAAATTTGAACTAGAAGCTCAAGTATTATTCTTTAATGCTGATTTCGTTTTTAGAACCGAGTCGCTCTAGGTTCGCTCTGAGCTGTCACTTTTGTATGGATTTTCTAAATATTAGAGCCTGGCTTACTATGTATCGATGTTTTGCTTACAAAAAAGTTATAATCAATTTTCCAAATTATGTAAAGGGCAAACACGAAATTATTGCGACACCGAAAATGTCATGCCAATTTTCTTATAATGTTTAAAATCAAACCAAAATTTTAGGGTAGTTTTATACATATATTTGCTTCAAAAATCAAAAGAAAAGTTAATCGATGGAGCCTTGAGTGTAAAATTGAACGCATTTTCGCTTGATGCCCTCCATCAAAGTCTTTATAGTGTCATCCGGTACCAGTTTCTCAGTTTTTTCCATTTTCTTAACATGTCCTTCTCGTCTTTGACTGTCTTCTTGCTCTTCCGAAGTACCCGCTTCATCATTGCGCAGTACTGCTCCACCGGGCGCAGTTCCGGACAGTTTGGCGGATTCATGTCCATTGGAACAAAATGGACAGAATTGGCCTCATACCACTTCAGGACACTTTTAGAATTGTGGCATGATGCCAAATCTGGCCAAAATAGCGGAGCTTCGTCGTGCTGCTGCATGAACGGCAAAAGGCGCTTCTCGAGGCACTCAGTAGATCTCGCCATTAACTGTACCCTTTGTCACGAAAGGCTCACTCCTCAGTCCGCAAGAGCAGATGGCCTGCCAAATGAGATATTTGGAGGCGAACTTCGACATTTTCTTCTTCTTAAATTTGTCGTTCACATAGAACTTGCTCTTGTCGGTGAAAAACTCCAACCCCGGAATTTGCTTAAAATCGGCTTTTATATACGTTTCGTCGTTCATCACACAGCAGCCATATTTTGTCAGCATCTTCTCGTAGAGCTTCCGTGCCCGAGTTTTAACCGTCGACTGTTGCCGCTCATCGCGGTTTGGGAAGTTCTGTACCTTGTATGTATGTAGTCCAGCTCTCTTCTTTGCATTCTGGACGTAGCTCTGCGACATGCCGATCTTTTTGACCTAATTCAAGCCGTGATTAGCCGTGACGTTGGGATTTGCTTTATTCATCCGCTTCACCATTCCCTCCGTCTTTTGGTTCTCCGGTCCCGGTTTTCTTCCAGCTCCTTTGCCGTGGTCCAACGTCAACCGCTCCTGGAACCGCTTCAACACTCTGGAGACGGTTGAATGGTGAATGTTCAACATTTTTCCCAACTGCCGGTGCTACAGGTCAGGAAATTCCAAGTGTTTGGAAAGAATTTGTTCTCTCGACTCGCGTTGGTTCACCTCCATTTTCGTTGAATCGAAAAACACGACTTCGTTTGACAGCGTATAAACAATACACATCAATGAGAAAGTGTGCAAAATTTGGTTGATTTTTACCCAATGGTAAAAAAGTTATGCCCTGTTGAATGTGTCGCAATAATTTCATGATCGCCCTTTACACATGACAAAACACTACACGGTAAAAAATTCTCACGTTGATGTAAAGTGATTTACTGTTGAATTCGGACTACTTGTCAAACATTACAATGCGATGTGCTAATCCTTTAGAATAGATCATATCAAAGCACAACGAAATCAACAGTAAATCACTTCAATTTAGAATGCTTTGCATACTGCTGCTGATGGATAATTCCTAAAAGCCTATACGTTTTTCATACGATCTGTCTATGTGCTTCGTTCGATTCCTTTGCCTGAAAATAAATAATTGCATAAAAGAATTCAATAGATTTATGTATACAGTAGTGCGAATTAAACAGATATACATTTCAATTTAAAGGTGGTTTGCATTGAATAGTTCTTAAAGATCGGATCACTTTGGTACTAGTTATGAATCATTAGAAAATCAATACCAAATCACTTCAATTGCTAGTGATGGAAGATGATCTGATTCGAATGCAAAATTATTTGGATTTGACGTGTCCATTTTTTACCGTGTAACGTAAACGGACAATGTCTGCGCCGTCATGGGACGTAAAAAATGGCCGAGAAAGTGTGAATTACAATCGTAGTTATAAGATCTTCATGTTGAATTAAAATCTTTTTTATAAGACAATCCAGTATTTGCGCATTCTTACATTGTTGCGTGGAGACGGTTCTTAACTCTCCGTGGGATGGTTTCAATTACCTACAAAGAACACTCGAAACTTTTCGCTTCAACTAACCCGCCCCGCACCACTAACCGGGAATCGACATTTCACACCGGATCAAATATAAATTGATTTCTTTCTTCCAGTCAATGGATAAAACAAGCTTATAGTTGTACTTGAAACCCAATATCCGACAGTCGGATCGTCTGTTGCGTTCCGTTCTTCAATCCAGCGCTCAGCAGAGCCATACCCTCTCATACACTAACACAGCCGTGCCCATGTGGGGTAAATAAATACAAAACGTTAACTTTGTAAACAGTTCCCTGGAAGACAAATCCCACACAGGACCGGGAAGCGGGGCTCATTGGATAGCACTTAGCGCGATCCGCTCCAGCCCGGACCCTGGGTGTCACGGACGGTAATGGCAAAATCGGTGGAAATGCGAGAAATGAAATACCGAGAAAGCCCGAGATCCCAAAACAAGCACGGGTGTTTCCTTCTTAAAGATGTTTGACTTTGCGGAGGGTATTCTCCGATCCGGCTCATTCCATCATGCCATCTGAAACCCCTCCTGGCGGGTTGGCCGCAGCGGGAGAAAAATAAGATAGCATGCAAGTGCTAGAAGGTATAGAATTATGTAGATTTTGTTTTATTTGTTCTCAATCTACCATAAAATATTTATTTATGTTGCTCTGTTTTATTATCCGCTCGTTTCGGTTCTCCGAAGCCCGGTCGGGCAGCCTTTGTTCCGACTGGCAGCTTGATGTCACGGAATCACCGATTGTCAGTCGAGGAGACAATTTTCCAGCGGTTCAAATGACAAGATGGGATCGATCGTAGTTTGCTTGCCGCAGGTTCATTCTGAGACGTGCCATAAAGTAAAGAATAAAATCTCTCATTTATAAAGGGTGACGGTGGGTACGGCAGAAATTCATCAGAATATTCTGGAATTCGTTCTTCTTCGATTTTTGCAATTATTTCTCATGTCGTGAACTGGATCAAGTTTCAATTTAAAACCAATATTGGAAACGCTTGAAAGATTTCACTTGTTAAATTTCTTTGTTTCCATGTACCTACTCCGATCCTAGCTTGAACGTGGCAGGTAGAAGAAGTTCTTCTAAATTGATAGATTTTCGTAGGAGACTCTCTATTTCCAGATTTACCTGATGTTGTATAGGGGTGCAATACTGACATGATTCGTGTAACTGTAGCGTTTTAAACTGAGTATGATTTAGTTAGACATTGCGTGCCAACGATGTTTTCCACCAGAGCAATATTAACCTCTGGCACAAAAGTACAATGCAGTATACAAACCTTCAATATAGGATACACGGAAGGTACTGGAAATGGTAACTAAATGAGTATGATAGTATAATAGTTGAATTATAATGGTGGAATGTATCTGTAGTATTCCCAATATGGTTGTACTATTATATGAATAGTTAGGAAATGGTTCCGAAGTTTTCTGGAATGGTATTTGTTTATACGGGATTTGGCTGAGAACCAAAAGTTTTTTTTGTGAAATGATATAATATAATCAATCATCATAAACATGATGACAATGGTTTGACAATGTTCAAGATTTCGATTAACATTGAAATTTTCAAAATAACAAAAAATCGTTTTGATAATAGTAGAATGTATTCATGTCTCTGCCGGAACCAGTTCTACTACCCTCCTCCACCCTCCCCTAACCGTAGCAAATCCATTACCATAACCACATTTAGTTTCATCATCGCCGGCAGACACGCGGACGGTTCCCATCGACATCTCTCCGTATCAGTCACTGTTCCATCAGACAATATTCTACCGAAGAGCCATTCCGAGGAAACCCATGAAGAAATGAATAAGTTCCATTCAAACTAACATAAAGATATCAAAATAATTTCTCGATCTGAGCCGTAAAAGAAAAGACTCAAAAGAAAGGCTGCCTCCAACCGAACTTCTATACACACCACCTCCCAACATACCTAACACAAAACTGCCATCAGCGACCGGGGGTTTCGAGCCAAATAATAATGAAAGGAAGTTTTATGCGCCAATTGAAAAGAACTGAAACGGCTATCAATTATCATTAATTCACAATACACAATGAGAAACAGGCGAACGGTCCATCGACAAGGCGGCAGTAACGGAACGGGCCCAGGAATATAATGAAACGGCTCAGACAATATTCGGTTCGGGAAAAATATGCTCCATTCGCCGCCATGCCAAATGAATGAAAGTGCCTTCTTTTTTCCTTCGGCGAAAATTGATCGTCTGTTTTAGTGGGCCCCGGTCTGGATGGGCTTTTGGCAATATTAAAGCTTTCCTCTTGTTCCTCCGCCACCCCACTCCGCCTTTCAACTAAACACTAAAGGAAATGAGCCGGAATTTTCGTCTAAATCAACTCTTTCATCGGTTTGCAGCTAGCAAGCAAAGGTTTCGAGGAAGAGGCTTCCTGTGGCTGATTTTCGATTCAGGTCTGGGTCCGGCGGACCGGGAGGCAAGAAAGGAAGAACTCTTTCAGCATAATAATAGACTCTCATTATGCTTCCATCGGTGTGTGCACTTTGGCGATAGCGAAACCATTCATTCCATATCTAATATTCAAATGAGCCATTGTTCTTGGGACTGCCAGCAGGACTTCGGTTGTGCCTCCCCGGTCCCCCGGGGAGATTTCTAATGGGGGAAGGGTACGCAATATGGTTGTGGCTTTTTCGCGATATTCATCACTGAGGTACGGTAGTTGTTTTTTTACGAAACTTGGTCGTGCAGAACTATTGAAACTAAAAAAGGTTGTGTGCATTTTAAAAACTACTAAGATAATTTTTTTTGAACTCTCCGAGGAATAATTTCGAATTGAATTTTTTGAGGCAGATTACTTGTAACATATATATCTCTCAAACTTCTTCATGTCTTATCATAGCGAACCGAATCAATAACCAGCAAGAAAGACATTTTCGTGAATAATGCATCACCGCAAGCGGACGGGGGAAAAATTTACATGCCAAGCGCACATTGCAAGAGCAAAAACTGAACATTGAACAATAGGCCTTACCCAAGATGCCGGTAAGATCGAGCAAACAATAAACGGGAAAATATGCTCCCTTCGCTACCCAGTCGCTCGGAACGGGGACAGGCGGGAAGTAAATGGCCTCTTTCCAGGGTTCATTTGTTCTGAATTGGAATTGGAAATGAATGGCTTAATGGTGCATGCATACACGTAAAACTTCGAAGGCTGGCAAGGAAAGTGCTGGGCTTAGCTCGGAGAAATAATTTCTATTGTCGGAAAAGTTTGCTTTGTTCCAGGGAAATTCGAACAGCTGAAGGCAAAGCTCGTCTGGATGTGGATTCGTGATGGTTTTGTACCGCTTGGTTGGACTGATGAAGAAGAAAAAAAAACATTATGCATGTACATATTCAAATTGAAAGTGGAACACGGTTCAAACATTGTAACTACAACCGGACCGGCCGGTTCGAAGTTTCTCAAATCTTCATTCCGAAGTCATTTTATTTCAGTAAGAGTAATTTTACGGTGTTGGTATGAAACTAATTCGAGAGAAACATTATATTTTCTAAACTCACTCATTTTTCTCAGAGGTGGCTGAAACAAATTGCTCAAACTTAGTTTCAAATGAAAAGTTTAACGCTACCATTAGCTGCTATTGACTGTTTTTGTCGATCAGACTTCCGATTCCGAAGTTACGGGTTTAAGAGTGCGGTCACACAGCCAATTCCCATATAAACTGGTAACACCATTATGTCCAAATGGTGTAACACATTTAAGAGTGGCCAACATTACATGGATTTGCGGGTCCAGATCACTAACGATCATTCAAAGCAGCTTTAACCACATTGGCCACCTAGGACGGTTCTTGCACCTGGGGAACTTGCCAAGTTCCTAAGTTAGTGTCTCAGCGAATTCTTGACCGATTTTTGCAAACTTGATTTCAAATTAAATATGCAATACTCCCATGGACTGCCATTGAATTTCATACATATCTGATATTTGGTTCCGGAGTTACAAGTTGGTTACTGTGGCCACATAGGAATTTTTTCAAATAAACCGGTGCAATCGTAATACTTCAAAGGTTAACCATTGAAATGGACATCAAATTACTTCTCTTTGCAAATCTAGATCAATGATGACCAGTCAAAGATTCCTTGAATATATTGTCTACTATCGATAATTCCGGAGTTCTCGGGTTCTGGACGTATTCCAGAATTAAAATAACATCGTTTCTTCGATGTGACTGAACCGATTTTTATAAACCAAGTCTCAAATGGAAGGTTTAATATGCGGTTGGGCACCCTCCATCAACCTCACCACTTCCCCTATAAATTCCCTCACACGATCGTTCCATGATCAATACCCACCCCACCATCCCGCCCTTTACCTGCATTCCTTTCATCTACCATACATTTCAGAGTATTTCTTCCAAAAACCATATATTTTTTATGAGCTTAAATTCGATATAGAAAAGACCGGATTAATTCATCTTACAGTGATAAAATAATTTTTTCATACATTTTATGATAAGCTTTGCCAATAGTGGGTGATAAACACAAATGAGAAGATAAATAAGCTATCCGATTGCTTTATGGTCCAATAGGTTCTTGCGGATTAGAGTTCAACGTACTTTAGGGAACTGTAATCTTTATTTTCACTGCAACTTTTATGTTAGGAGATGGAATCATTCGACATCCTTACTATGACTTTCACATATCAACTCGGATATTGTTTGTTGATTTTAATCGACAATTTTACTTTTTGTTTGTTTAAGGGGATCCTCTTATATAGTTGTAGCAACAAGTACCTAATGTATAATAATATTTTTTAAGCAGTAAAATGACTTAGAAATGCGCGCTATTCTCCAAAATGTTTATTAAGATTTTATCTATTAAATAAAAATTTTCGAGTACAAGGTGTCAAAAATGGCGGCTTTCTCGGAACAAGATTTTTAGAATCTGCGGCCATTCTCGTTTTTGAACTATTCAACCAATCAACTTCGGTTTTTGCCCGCCTAAAAGAAGACAACATTCTCGGGCGCTGTAACCTACAAAATCGCAATGTTTTCATCATTAACGATTTTTTTACAGCCGGTCAAAGTGAAAAAATCATGCAAAAAAGGATACTTTATTTTCAAGTGGCCGCCATTTTGTTTCTATATCCATTTTTTCATGTTTTTAGGTTGGGGCGCCTCTACGGAATGTAATCTTCAAGATCGTTTTGGTTTACTGCTTGTAGACGACGAATTGCGACCTGTATCGTGCCCCCCCCCCGCAGATGACGTCGGTTTTCAAAACACCTTTTGCTGGAACCGCCATTTTTGACACCTTACACTCGAACATTTTTATTATATAGGTGAAACCTTGAAAAACATTTAGTAGAAAAGCGCACATGTCTAATTTATTTTACTTCTTAAAAAAATATCAAGCATTAGGTACTTTTTGCACAATTATATAAGAGGACCCCCTTAAGCAAATTTCAATTAAGTTGATTTGGCAGCGGTGTGTTCATTTTATAACACTTATTTTGGGAAAAAAATCGTGATCAAGCCAAATATTTCAGGATGCCTTTCCATCCTCATCGGGCCTGAGAGGGGGGTCAGCCAGGGCAATTGCCCTGGGGCCCGGGTCGTATTTGGGGGTTCACTTTTCGCCCGGAAGATGGGCGAACACATCCGGTATTCATAGAAGAGCAATAAAAATAGTACTAGTAATTTCTTTATTATTATTCGCCTTATTAAAATGTTATATAATGAAAGCTTTAAAAAATGAAAACTTTATTTGATAGTTGACATTTGTTAAAACAAACGTTCTTAAGGGTCTTCTTAGTTGTCAATTTTTTGCACAAGATGAAAAAACGAGTTTTATTGCTTGAACCGAAGGAATACACTACAAAATATTGAGAAGCATATTCAAAGTATTTTCGAGGAATAGAGAGGAATGCGAGCGCACGGACAAACGCATCCGTCCTCTCCCAGTCAAAAATGCAAGTTGCTGGCTAACGGGGGGCTATTTGCCAACTCGGATGCGCTAATTGCCCTTCAATTTGCCAGCAAATTGCTGGCAATTAGGGGGCTATTTCAATTGCAACATTTGCCGCCGTCATTTTTTTGCCGCTCTACCCGCCCTTAAATCGCCCCCAAATCGCCCTTAATTGCCTAATATTGAACTTACAAATAATACTTATTTTCGGATTCATTATCAACTCACATAAACTTATCAGTATACTAGGTAATCACCACCAAACTATAGGATGAATCAATAGTGAAATCGGCATTGCATACCAAAACTTACTACAACCTGACTTTCATGACTTTAGGTCAGAGATCTTGTTCCACTATACTTACACACGATTCTACAATTCCCCACATTCGTTGGCTAAATGAAGTGCACTAGATAAACAAAATACAAGCGAGAACACGCGAATTGTTTAACCCTTTCATGCCCAATTTTTTTCTAGTGCATGTGGGGTTCCTTTTTTCCTTGAAAACGGGTGGGTCAAAAAACACGAAAAGCCTATTTTCATAAAGATAGGTGCTTCCATGGCAGTGCTAGAAGCTGGTCAATTTTTACCTTCTAATGCTCACTACAATTCTCCTAGAATAAGTACAATAGTCTAATTACGTGGATCCATCGGAATCCAATCAGACTAATTGCAATAACTTCAGTTCTAGAGCTGATCCTTGTAACTGTTAATACTCAAATTAAAGGCAATAATCACATTAATGAGGCTTACTTGTTTTTGTGAGCAAGTCTTGCCTCAATCAAAAGTTATAGCTGTTTAATAACGTTGTTGTCCACAAACAACATGGGCATGAATGGGATAAAAAAACAATTTTAAGCTTAAGCCAAACATGAACCGCCATGTTTGAAAAGCGCAAAAAAACCAAGTCCATTTCAGCCGCCAGAAAATTTGTCTAAGTGTTGAAATTGCCTTTAAATCGCATTCGCAAATTGCATTTGTTCCTAGGGGCAATTAGCACAGGCGAGTTGAGTCAAACGTCAAACTGTTTAAATCGCCTGACCATGTTCGTCCGCATTTTTTTGCCGGGCTTCTACGTTAGCTTCTTCGCTGGTGGTGCCGGTTGTTGGCTTGGAGACACTGGGCGCGATTGTTGTTGAGCGAATATTTGTTACTGTCAGATCCGTAGATATTGGTTTTGTAGCCGTTTGTGTTTTGGCATTAGATAATGGTGTGATGTTTACGGTTATAGTAGGCGGGCTTTTCTTAGCCGTTTTTGCACAATGTTTTCTGTTGTGTAGTGTCTTTTTGCAGAATTCGTGCAGGGAATCTACCATGGGTGCATAACCAGTGTTGTCTGATGAAAAGTCCCATCAGTGCAGTAAAATTTCATTTCATTCAATCGAAACTGAATGAACGCAGTCAATCAGTCGTCTGCAGTAGCATTCACATTCATTTAACGCATCAGTTGTTGTTAATCTGAAGCTGGGTTCATGGCACTTCACTCACCGCTACTTTCAAATGAGTCGCAATTCATATTCAACCTCCTTCGTTTGATCCTCTCAAATGAATAGATCAGCTTTCAATTTCCCCAGTGAGCACCAGTCAAATGAGATCCGGGTAAACCTAAGACAAAAAGAGACAACTGGCTTCGTATTTTTGGTTATCATGCCTTTCTTGTGCCAGATGACAGATGAGTGTATGCAGCTAGCGAGGTTGGCAGTGCAGCCAATTTCTTTGTCATATTTAGATATGTTGCTATAATACACATAATAATGACCGTTTTATTGACACACATTTCGCATTTATCTGGTACTAATCAATCCAACATTTTTATCACATACTACATGTTTCTAGCAAATTTGGCCAGCATAACAGCCTATTCATCAGAATCAAATTTGCAACAAAAATATTATAGAGATGAACGTACTACCAAATAACATTTCTCATTGCAACCAGTTTCAATAAGCTGTTATTAGTAGATTCATTATTTTCGTCTGAACTCTGCGAATTTAAGAAAATTTGAAAAAGAAATATGATAGCCGCAGTATGCTATCATAATTGTACGTAGCTGTCAAATTCATTGCTAAAATCAAATATGTAATTCAGCTATTTATTTGCACCTCTACCAATAGTTCCCTGTGTACAATTCGGATGACATGGTGAAGAGGTAAAACATTTCCACACTGGTTATATAGGAACACATTACGAGCACAGTCTATAGTCTACGAGAATCTTTTCTTTTTCAGAAAGAATTCGAAAAGGTTCTGCTCGATATGAATGCTATAAATAGGTCATATCGAAGGTGGGTTTATTGATTTGAGGTAACCAAAAGGTGCCATATTGGATTGATTGATTGCAAAATGTCCTCAATCATCAGTTTCCGTCATCTAGTGACCATCATTGCAAAAGCGATATAGATATATATTGATCATGGTTTTTACTGTGGTGGTTACCCGAAACCGCCATCTTTGTTTTCAAAATGGCCTAAATTCATAAATTACGGTATTTTATGATTATTTTAAATGATACCCATATTGATAGTTGTTTTCACAGTTTCTTGGTCACTATAGGCCGCAATCTTGGATTTCAAAATGGCCTAACCTCCTTTCAAATGGTATCCATGTTGCCCTCATCTCTGATTTAAAAATGACTTTAACCATCGAGCTTGAGCTTGAGCTAGACCTTGTACGACCACCCGTAGCTGCTACTCCGTTATCGATCTAGACTAGCTGAAGTTGCACAGGGAATCAGTAGTAGTGCTTGGGATTAGGGAAACATCTTTTAATGTGCAACTCCTGGTAATCCTAAAGTGTTTATTGAACAAAACCGGCGCAGGCCTGGCCCGAACGTAGATCGCAGAAGGAACGTTAGTCCGATACTTGCTTTTGCTAGGCAACGGCTTACGGCCCTTCCGAAGGAAGATTTTACACCTCAGAAAAATCTCAGCGACCTCGGCTGGGAGTGCACCCAGACTAACTGGGATGGGTGGCTGTCACGCTTACCACTCAACCAACTACGCCTTCATTTAAAATGACTAACCATCGATTTCCGTTATCTATCATCTTGGATCTTTAACGAGTTCGCCCGTTTACACCTAAGACAAGATAAAGCAACTAGTAATACGATTTCTGTATATTTCTTTATTTTGGTAGTACGTCCATCTCTATTTCAAAGTTTGTGGCAAATTTGATTCTGATGAATAGGCTGTTATGCTGACCAAATTTGCTAGAAACATGTAGTATATGATAAAAATCTTGGATTGATTAGTTCCAGATATATTTTGGCGAAATGTGAGTTAATAAAACAGTCATTATTATGTGTATTATAGCAACATATCTAAATATGACAAAGAAATTGGCTGCACTGCCAACCTCGCTAGTTGCATACAGTCATCTGTCAACAATTATTCACCAGGGCACAAGAAAGGAAAGAAAACTCTCCAAGAAGAAGAGAAAGAAAGGTTCGGAACATTTGTCATATTTGAGTGCATTTGTTTTATGTTTGTTAAGCAGAAAAGCCCACTACGTCATTTGTTTTATTCTTGTCTTTTTCATATCCTCCTGATTTATCAGCTTCATCGAAAAAAAATACAACCTTACTCATGCAGAGAAAAAATGCTCGTACCTGTATCCGTCTTGAGTTGCCTCGTCTTATCATAGCCTTTACCCTATATTATTTATTATCTTGGTCGGAGTTATTTTTATGTCAGTGAGTGTTCCTTCATATTCATTTGTGAGTGGTTCATTGGAATGGTTCACTTCCATTAGCTGAGACAGTGCTAATGTGAGGTTGGTGTTCAATAGAAACTAAACAGGCAAAAACGTCAAATGACTAGAACCTGTTATTCAATTGACAGTGAACTTTGAGTGACTCAAACGAAGACGGCAGCCGAACTCAACTGATATAGTGGTGGTATGTTTACAGTGAAAGGCTCGAAGTTTCACTTGAAACGATTATTTTCGTTTGAAATTGATATTTTACCGCACTGAGTCCCATTTTCGGTTGATCCACATAAAATGGTTACGACTAAGGAGTTGGTTTGTACGGAAGCATTTTCACCACTAGAACAACGTTAGGGACAACCGGGAAAACGCGTAGTTTCAGCTGTTATGGAGGCCAGTTTTCCGTACCTTGACATAATTTTTTTAGTCACGATGTCAGGGGTGTGTGAATATAATTCATGTAAGCGCATTTCTCTAAAGCCCTTGCCTATATATATATATATATATATATATATATATATATATATATATATATATATATATATATATATATATATATATATATATATATATATATATATATATATATATATATATATATATATATATATATATATATATATATATATATATATATATATATATATATATATATATATATATATATATATATATATATATATATATATATATATATATATACGTGAATGATGTTGTAAACGTTGCAGCTTTCATTGGTGTGCTGCATTATTCCGCGAAACAATCGACTGTGTTTGTAAATGTTTGATCTGGTGCATTTGCAGGCTGTTTACTTCTCTCGGATTGAGCACAATCTGCACGTTTAATAATTGTTTCACTTCCCGAGTAGCTGGTCTTACTGGACATTTCCAAAAATCAATAGCAACACAATCCGTCTGCAGTCATTTTTGCCGTGTATCTATAGAGGAATGATTTTTAGTTTCTATTCTGGGCGAGATGAGAAAGTAGACTGATCTTAACTAACCGGTGATTAAAATGGATTTTTTTTCATTTTGGTATTGTGCTATAAAGCACGTTCAAGGAATGCATTGTGTTGAAATAGAACAGTGATTTTGGGCCTCACCAATGGGATGTCTATAAGAACCCAATTATAATGTGCGAAATAAAGAAATCAAATCAGTTCAGTTCAGCCAACAGCAGCAGTAGTCGGTTGTCCGCTATACTCGCAGTTGTTTAATTTGCGTCTGATTACTGCGTTCTGTGTCTATTTTGTTGTCGGGTCCTACATATTCTCACAGCATATTAAAACCGGCTCCTAGCTCCTACGTTAAACATGTCACATTTTTTATTAACAAAACCTGCATTTAAGATTAGAAACGGTTTTCTTGGAATCAATATGAGATAAACTTAAGTAAATTGAAAATCTTTTTAATTCAATATTTTACCTTCTCATCTTCCCTCTCGCAGGTTGATGGGATTGACGGTATTGTAAACATCATCAAGCCACAATAGATTCAATAGAGTTATCTAAATATAAGGACCTTCGCTCTTTTTAGTTTTTATTTGCACCAAGTTCTACTCCTAGAGGTTAATTAGTTCTCATGTTAATAATCCACCAAACATTATGACTACTGAGGATTTGATTTATATAAGAAGCCCGCTTCAAGATGTTGATTACAATACGCCTCGATAGTGGTGTGTCGAGGAGGCCGGGAGGGCTGATATGAGCCTTTTATCTGTTCTATACCTTTCCTCTATTTACCAGCTCATAACCAACAATCAACCAGTAACAAATAGATAATTGAGAAAGGATGTGCTATGTGTGGTGATTGGCTATTCAAGTATTAGTAGTGTTTGAAGTACTAATGTATGTCTCATGTGATGATCATAACTTCAGCTGTATCTTGTACCTATCTAATCTATTACGTCTCTCATATATTGTCTTTTATTTCTTCTTTTCGAGTCCTATACTGCCATTCTACACCCGTCTTCAGCTGGGTCAACAAAGATGGTGATAGTGAACGTCTTAACACTCACACATTCTCAAACGCGGTCTCAGCGGGAACCTACAAAAATGCCATCGTGCACGCGATTACGACTCGGTCACGTCCGAAAGTCTATCCGTGATCCTAGAAGCCTAGGTCCATGCCTTCAGCTGGACCAATTAAGAAAATACGCCCATACCTATTAGACAACACGTCTCATGGCGACATGACCGGGAACCCTATCGATATAAACGATCCCACTCTCTGCCAGAATTCTAACCGCGCACTGAAAATTTAATATCAGACTCACGGTTCGCGCGACCATTCAAGAACACACGTTACAAAATCACGTCAGCGCACAAACGTTAGAGCCCCTCGCGATTTTCCAAGCAACCTACGAACTCGCAAACATGATTACACCCCGGTGATAAGGTGAAAATCTCAGCACATATAAACTTACCAACACGATCTCAAGCGTCAACCTACAAACTCCCGCGCTCGCGCCATCATGAATCGGGATCGTCCGGAAGTCTCTATCCTCGGTACAAACAATCTAGGTCCATGTTAATTAATAAAAAATAATAATAAAATTGAAAAATAACTCCCATATCCACTAGACAAAACGTTCCATGGCGACATGACCGGAAACTAGTGATATGGGGTAACTCTCTCTCTCTCTGTCAGAATGTGATCCGTACACCGAAAACTAAAGATCAGAATGACGGTCCGTGAGAATATATGAAGCGCCGCAGGGTTTCAAAATTGAATTTATACACGCGAAGTCACATACACGCGAGCACACGCGACAAACACGTCAACATACGAACACTTAAGCCCTTCGCGATCATCTACGCACACCTAGGCCCGAGATCGCGTAAACTTGATAACACTCCGGCAATTGTGTGAACGTTTTAGTACTTACGACGTTACAAACGCGGTCTCAAACGCGAACCCGCAAACGCGCGCGATCATGAATCGGTGACGTCCGGAAATCTTTAACCTTCATTCTAGCAATTTAGGTCCATACATTCAGTTGGACCAATCAAAAAAAAAAAAAAAAATAAAGCTCATATCCACTAGACCACGCGTTCTACGGCGACATGAATGGGAATTCTAATGATATGTAAGAACCCACTTTCTTCTGGAAACTGAACCGTACACCAAAAATCAAAAATTAAGTATCAGATTCACGGTCCGCGCGCGATCATTGTAGAACACACGCGAATATGCGAAAGGCACACGGTTATAAAATAGAATTTATACACGCGAAGTTCATACACGTTAGCACACGCGACATACAAACGCGCACGCGACATACAAACGCACACGCGATCGAGCACGTTAACGTACAAATGTTCGAGCCCTTTGCGATGATACACGCGATCGCGAGTCCCTACGCCCGCACATACCTGAACCGTACAATGAATATCACATTCAGAATCACGGCCCGCTACAATTGGTCTAATGCAGTGTTTTTTTGGGCGACATTGCCTGTCTCGTCTGCAAATTGTAGTATGTGATTCTGACGGGGAGCCCTTCCGAGAACCTAGCTCTACAGCTCCAGTAGGACAACTCTCGAAAAAAAAAAATATTTTACCTTCTCATCTTGCTTACAAAAAAAGTTAAAAACTGCTCCACCGCTACCAGCAAATAAATCAATCCTGTTTTGCTGTGTTGTGTCTGCACAGTAGAAGCAAAATATCGCGTTCCAACCCACTATGTCGAAAAAAAAATGAGTGACGATTATAATCAGAAAGTGGCCTATTATGGTTAAACTGTATTTCTGTTTATCTTTCGAGACGTTCCTTAAGATCTCTTGTTAAAAGTACAAATCCATATCAACATTTGATTAGGGCTAATAAGATTTGTAAACAAACTTTTGTTTTGCTGATTTCTCTTAATTTGTTATAATTTCAACACAGAAGACATTTGAAATTGATTCTACCAAGGGTAAAGTTGTTGACTCATGTGTATCTTTCATGAAATTTAACTCGACAGCGGAATAATGAGCGAAATAAGTTTGTTTACAAAAATCTCATTAGCCCTTTTGAAGAATTGATATTGAAATAGAGCTAAAGATTCACCATGTTAGAGTGCTGATTATGTTCCAGACTATCCATCAAGCAGAAGAGTTTGTTTCGCAAAACTATATCGAAACTTATCGTTAGATGTGGCAACATGAAGTCAGTAACTCTGTATATATAGGCGATGACACAAACACGGAATAAGAAGCTGTCGAAATTCACCTGTCTGGCACGCTATCTGTGGAAGTGGCAATATGAGTCAACCGGAGACTAATAGAAACCATGGGCTCACGAGTTCCCCTTGGCTGAAGAGGCACTAACTCATGTTGAACTAAAGGCTTAGGTTTAAAAGGGCGCGGCAGTAATACTAGCCCTGGGGCCCGACGCGGCTCTCGACGGCCCCAGAATAAGTATTGATGCTTTGTTAGCTTAGTGTCGACTGTCAGAGGTAATGTTTAATCTGCATATAACTTCGCAAATTATGCAGTATGAACACCAAGTTGGAATTTTCATGACACCTTTCGGATAAAAAGGTTACCACTAATGAAAAATTTCCCTTTCGATTTACATTTTAAACAATATGTATACGATCTACAAAATCGATTACATAATTGAGCAATATCCGCAGTTTTTCAATTTAGCTCTAGTTTTTCTTCAGTACTGTAGGTATAATATTCAAAACGGTCAAGTAACATCTGCCAGGAACAAAAAACGTAATTAAAAGACTGCTTCCAATGTGACAACTCTGGCTGATGATTCATCTAAAAGACCTAAAAGCAAAAAAATTGTTCAACGAATTTATCGATAGGTATCTTTCGCTATCGGGAAGCGGAACGGCTATATACAGTGCAGACCGCAGTAGCTAAGCGATGCGAACAATAAGACGAAACATGCCGGTCATGGATGTCGACAATAAAAATGAATGATCGAAACCGTCGGGACAACTGTGCAGAGGTTCCCTCCGAAGTTTTAGGAAACAGTTGCTGATTTCATTCGAATGATTGGGAATGTTTTTTTTGTGTGTCAGAGACAGAGAAGAAAAAGTTTTATTGTTTTCCATTCTGCTTTTTATGGTAAAATTGATGCCATTTCAACGATTGTCACGCATAACTTTCAGATGGAGCGAAAAAGTATCTGTACCAGCTGGTTTACCATAGCAAAATAAAAACACGATTCGTATTGACGGCAATCGGTGATACTCACTTTTCTACCCGCATCGGTTGACCACAAAATTATAAATTATTACGGTAATTTTAAAAGAACATGGCTGGGATTGTCACGTCAATCATTAGCATGACGTCGAAAGTGTACAGCATGTGAGACCCCGAAGAAAAATGTAGTCGATCGACGACGGTCGTCGTCAAGAAGATTACCGGTACTAAGGGGTTTCCGTAGAATGGTTATTCTAACCGATTACAAACCCTCGTAACGCTGAACTGAACGGATATTATTTCCTAGCAAGGATTAAAACAACACAGATAAAAAGCATCTCGCCGTGCAGTGTCTGTCTGAGAGGCCCAGCAAAAAGGATTAATTTATGAGTTACCACAGCAGCGATGTGTCAGAAACGGCACAGCTGACGCCCATCAATATGCATAATCACCGTTCGGCTGCCAGGCAACAAAAACCAGGCAGTCAGTCAGTCAGCTTTATGTTTTATTATTTTCCCGTTTCTTATTACATTACATTCGGTTGGCTGCTGGGAAACACAACAGGGCAAAGTACGCCTACCACTTCACGGGGTTTTATCGGTTCTGTTGTGATCGATTCGTTCCTGAGTGAATTTTTTTTCGTTTCGTTTCGAAAAAGAGCTCAAGTTGTAGCCTCTCGTCGAGTACAAGAGTGTTTTTTGAGAACTGTGGAAAATTGAGATTACAATCATGATCAATTATGTCTGTAAAAAACTTTAATTACTAATTTATTGCTAAAATCGTTGAAGGCTCTCTAGAGAGGCTAGACGTATGTGATACGACAATCTAATCGGTGGAAATGGTGGCATATTTCTTGACTTTTATAAGTTATTCGATCGCGCCTTTCGAAATATAACTACGCATTCCAGGAGACGTTTCTATCCAACTAATCTTTATGTTTGTTTATCTTTTCTGACGTTTCTCGGTAGCGCTGATCTTCGACATTCGACAAAATCGTACATTCGGTCCAAAACGAGTAGAACTAATGAAAGGCGAGCTGCCTTGTTTTCTTTTTGGGGAGAAAGAAGTCCACCACAAACGGTAAAAACAAATGCGAATATGAAAAAATATGGGTGGATAATATCTGAGACATAAACCGAAATGAAGTAGAATACACTGTAGGCTGCAAGGGTTGCCCCTATTTTTCAAAGAAAATCTGGCAGTTCAAATAAAAATGTCTGAGAAAATCTGTCACTTGACAGCGACCTCAAAGGCATCGAAATTTGGCATACATTTTGGTCTTCATAGAACATTAATCGATTTTGAAAATATGACCCAGATTTCCAAAAATTGTGTGTAACAATCTCTATAACTTTAAAAATCTGGTACAGGTCGGACTCGATTATCCGGGGATTCGCTTATCCGTGATTCGATTATCCGGGGAAAATGATTCGATTATCCGGGTGTTTTGAAAAATAATCAAATTTCATCTAGAATGTCTGATTACAGTGGTAATTCAATCATTGCAGGTACATATAACTTTTGCGGGAAATGGGGGTCTAGGGTTAACATCCTCTCAAATTTTGGCCCACCTCAAAAATAGCTTATATATGGGTTAGTCAGGGCAAAGTGCCGAAGAAAAACCAAAACTTGGAATCGACCTTCACGGATTGGAACTAGTTTCGAAGAAATTGTTCAACTAGAGCCAATGACCTAAATTATTGACCTAAATTAATGTGGCAATTGAACCACGCTCAGTCCTTGGAAACACTTTTACTTTTATAAATTGTTTAAAAAATTGTTTTTTTTCGGATTATATCTCTGGTACTGAATTATCAGCGAGATGATTTTTGAAGGATTTATTCAAGGAATCTAGAAAAAAAACTTTTAACGGCAGTGTTACCACTCTGTTGGGATAATGATATCATGCTTCTCAGGATTCTGTTTGGATACTTTACAGAGGATTCTGATCGAAGTTTCGCTAGCATTCCAATGAAATGTTTTTCAGAATTTCGATTAAATTCTTATCCGTATTTCTACGAGTTTTTTTCTCTGTATTTTGGTGCAGGATTCTAGAGAAAAGCTTCTTAGAGGTCTGGTGAAATCCTTCTCAAAATAGAATTCTGCTGAAGATTATGACTTATTTAAGATGTTGATAGAATCATGTTCCTATTTTCAATGAAATCCGGTACAAAATGCTCTGTGTTCCAGTGGAATTTGACACAATATTGCTCTTCTCCCATCATCCCCTCCAACAATTGATTTCAGCTCGGAATTCCAATAGCATCCTTCCCTTTTATGCCCACGTTGTTGATAACCAACCACGTTTCTAAACGACTAATTTGGTTTACACAACATATATTTACAACGACAGGTAAGGCGGCTAATAACTTGGACTAATATCTTTTATTTGAGCACTAACGGTTATAAATATTGTCAGTAGAACAGAAGTTATTACAATTAATCCAGGCCCCTGTTAGGTAGCCATTTTGTCCTAGCCAACATCTGCTTTTGTTAAAATCAAAACCACGGCTCACAGAAACGATGCTGGTTACTCCGCGAATTGACAGTTTTCGATGACTCCAGAGAAATCGTTGAGATAAACAAACGAATTTCTCAAAAGTTGTTAATTGACAATATTTGAGCTCTTATGGTGGAAAAAATAGTGTGCAATGGATTCTTGACGTAAATTACACCATAATTACACTATAGTCTATAGACATAGGGGATAATCAGTGCATCTATGTGATTATTAGCGTAAATCGGGAATTTAGCTGCATGCCATAGAAAACATATCCCACCGTAATTTTCTGTTCACAGCAAAGGTATTGGACACCGGCATAGCTTCCTTGTGATTTATCAGGTGTCGATCATTCGTTAGCAGCAAACAATATATGAATTTCATGTAATTGTTTTCGCCGACTATTTCTATGACGCGCGCTCGTCAAATGTTTACACTTTAACGAGCTAGCCTAGTATATGTAAGCCGTGATCAAAACAACCCAATGCTATTGCACGGGCGACATGGGCCTAGAAGCGGCTAGGCCCACATATGTTGGCTACTGTCAAAGTCTGTATATCTCCATAGCGGATGACAGGAGTGACACCCCTGAATTAATCTGATTGGGTTCCGCTGAAGCAGTGCTGCCAGGGATAGTTTCAGTGAACTTGAAATTTGGTATACAAATGATTGGCCGTTTTCGGGCTTTCGATTCTCTCACTGATAAAACCAGCTCCCTGTCAAGAATGGCGTCTCTGTACAGCCAGCATCACTGCCATGAAAATCAAAACAATAATTTTGGATCGTATCATTGAAAGCTGTATTTGGTTACTAAGTGCTGATTTTCTGAATGATATGGTATCTAATCATTTCGCAAGATGCAACACGTCGTGTGGAATGCTTCAATATTTGTATTTGTATTTGTATTTGTATTTATTATTTTATCATTTTTACGAAAGCCTGTTAGTTTACACTGTATTTCAGGTCAAGGAAATAGTTTAGATGGTTTGACAATTGGATAGAGTTAGAGGTACATATTTTGTTAGTCTAGGGAATTTGGTTTTTAAGCGCAGCTTTAAAAGTGCTCATCGTTGGTTGTTGTCTTGTAGTTAGCGGGAGTCTATTCCATAAGAGTGCTCCATGAATTATTGGACTTTTCCTGCTGGAGGTTGTGTTGTGGGGTACCAAAAAACTACGTGTGCGTTCGCAACGACCTAGTTGCAGATGTTGTGTGATGTATTCAGGAGATTCACCGTTGTATCCTTGCCTTATGAAGCAGCATATGCGGTGCAGGTAATTTTCTTGTAGGCTGTGTCCCAGGATTGAGTTGCGTACCATTGCTGTTATTTCTCGTCGTTTAATGTTGTGGGTGAAACGTGTTGCTGCTTTAAAACAACGATCAAGCTGCCCTTTGAGCGTTTCTGACAACCCAGGGTAGTAGACAACGTCGGCGTAAGTGAAGAAAGGCATGATCACAGACTGCACCAGCTTCTTTCGCGTAGGAAGTGATAGAACAGCTGCAAATCGTCGGAATGTGCTCAGAGTACCGAAAACTTTTGCGACCACACTGTTGATTTGCGGGATCCACTTAAGGTTACAGTCCATTAGAAGACCGAGGTTAGTGACCTTCTTGGACAGAGGAATGGTTTCGCCGCAAAAACGTATATTTGTTATTGGAGTAACAGTTCCTTCTCGACAAAATATTGTGCATAGCGCCGAACAAAATTCTTTGTTTGGGGCTTTATAGCTATAACGCCCCATATATGTAGGTCGCTGTCAAACTCCATATGTTGGTATAGGGTTAGCAGGAGGCTGTATAAAACAACAAAAAAGAGGCTTATGATTTCATTGGGTCTTACGAGCGATGCTTCTTGAAGTCACAATTTTAGCTTGCCTTTTTGAGGGTTAATGGTGAAAATGAAATTTTGGAATATTTTCGTAGCGTGGCAGAAAACTAATAAAATGTTCTAATCTAGACTGCATGCAACAACCTTTTTCATGTAATTGAACTAGACCGTAAGGTAAATATTAAGCAGCTTCTAGCACCGCGAAACAAGCACCTATCTTTATTAAGCCAACAATTCTAAGGAAAAATAGCTTTGGAACCCTATATGCAGTAGAAAAAAGTTGGTTAACCCTAGAACGTTGCACTGGGGTGCAAATGTACCCCACGCCTTCTTTGCGGCCGTGTAAAAACGAGAATTCGGCATTTACCGACCTGGGACCCTAACCATAATTCAATTTAGAGTTCTTAGTAAGAGTAGAAAAAGATAGTATAGCTAGTTTGCTTATAGCCTTCGTGGAAGCATGCGTCAAAGTTGACGTGGGGTACATTTGTACCCCAGTGTACGGTTGCCGTTAGTGTTTCGTCAGGTTTCGTGCTGTTAGTGGAAATGTGATTCGTGACAATAGCAGTTTAAATACTGGTTGTTTTACTACGGTAGTAACAATTAGTATTATATAATCGTTTATTTAATTAATTTAATTAAATTTTGAAGCGGAACAAAAAATCGTTCTCGTGTTTGCTGATTTTTATTGTTTATTTTTTATAGTTTTTCAATGCAATGGCTCGCAATTATAATTTGCGCACAATAACACCTGTAACAGTAACATTGCGTGTTACCAATGTATTACTGGTCAGAAATATTTTTTTCATTTCTATTTCCACCGCATTTCGTGGTATTTTCCAAAACCCGATTTTAAAGCTTTCACTCTTCAAAATAATTTGCAGTTTTTCAAAAATATCAAAATTCCATTTTATACCGTATCAAGATCATTCTTTCGACTTTTAGATTAATTAGATTTTTTTTTTCAAATCGGTTGAAAGTTCGCAAAATTATAGTAATTTTTGTGAAAAAAGTCAAAACAGCGATTTTTATTTTGTTCAAACCAATTTATGTATCATTGATTCAATAAATTCCATACTTTCACTTACACAGCTGTTTTCGCAATTAAAAAACGAAGAAAATGGTGTATTATACATTTCTTTTGTTTGCATTTATACCTGCGAAAATTGCGATCAAACGCGTGGGGTACATTTGTACCCCAGTGCAACGTTCTAGGATTTAAAACGCAAGTGCAACGTTCTAGGGTTAAGAAAGGGTTCACAAGATTCTGATACGAGGTCAGGCGAAGGCGATTTCAATTCTTGGGTAGCTCAAGAAAATATGGATGTTAGGCTATGTAAGGAGGACGCCAGCAGTACTTCTCGCTGAGGCGGCCGGGAACCCATCATCTACGCAACCTTTTGTAGTTTTTCGCTGGTGACAAACATGAGTGGGAGAGTTTGCGAAGATTACATGCGTAGTGATCACCTGACAATCCGATACGACATTGGTCAACTAAATGAGGGTTAAAAGAAGCGTTAGCTGTGATATGTGACACCACCACGTAAATTAAACTGGAGTCAAGAAACAGAGGACCCGCAGCTTACACACTTTATATTTTTCTAGTACACGAGTAATCGAATCATTAAACCTGGAAAATTGAAAAAAATTAAGCCCCAGTTAATCGAGTTTGACTTGTATTGCAAAAGACACACCTTATTAAAAAGTTTGTCCTAATATTCTTGCACAAATAGCTATAAATAACTGATACTTACCGTTAACTAGTTACAAATATAAATATCAAATCAAAACCAACTGAAAAGACAAATCACACCTTGAAATTCTGAAAAATTGACTAGGGCCAAAATAGGTACATTTACATTAACCATAATGGAAAAATTTACCCTGAACATTTTATTTCCAATTTCTCCACGAAGCTTGAATTCATAAAATAACACAAAAAAAGTTTGATTCGATTATCCGGAGTGAATTTGAATTGGAGTATACAAATTACAAAAGAGGAAGAGCGCGAAAATCAACTACCATTCTTAGACACAATAGTCATACGCAACTCACATCAATCGCTTAAGGTTCAAGTTACCTTTTTTAAGCATGTGTTAGAATTGAACACTTGGTAGTGTGCGTAGGAAAATTTGTGCTCAGCTTTGCCACCGGATTATCCATTTAAACCTTTTTAAAACTCTAAAAGAAGAATATCAGTCCATTTATTAGATCATCACGATTCAATTCATGCAAAATACCTGCTGGAAAAACCATCGGCTTCGCTAAATGGTGCTTTTGAAAAAGTGGCTGTGGTTTTTTCATTGCGCAGTTGTGTTGCGTACCCCAGCTCGGTGTGGTAGTGTGATAAAAAATCACAGCCACTTTTTCAAAAGATGGTTTTTCCAGCAGGTATTTTGCATGAATTGAATCGTGATGTTCTAATAAATCGACTGATATTCTTCTTTTAGAGTTTTGAAAAGGTTTAAATGGATAATCTGGTGGCAAAGCTGAACACAATTTTTCTTACGCATACTACCAAGCCTTAAGGTAACTTGAGCCTTAAGGTTCAAATAACTTTCGGTGAGTGTCTACACGAATTGAACGCTTGATAGTATGCGTGGGAAAAAATGCGTTCAACTTTGTCACCGCTTCATCCATATAAAGCATTTATTAAACGCTAAAAGAAGAATATCAGTCGATTTATTAGATTATCACGATTCAAATCATGCAAAATAGTTGGTGGAAAAACAAATGACCGGGTGGAATGGTGCTATTGAAAAAGTGGCGGTAATTTTTCATCACACCACCACACCACACTGGCGCACAGTGGTTTTTTTTTGCCAAAAACACGCGATTAATTATTTACACAAAAACGGTCAAGTTTAGATCAATAATGTCTTCTGAAAGTTTTATCAGTATTTCAAGACCTTTCTTCTGGTTTAGTACATTGAGTGATTAATCTCCCTAAAAGTGAGATATTTTTCTTATTTTTTTTTTAAATGAATAGATAATGAGATCATATGTTCTGCAATGTTGTAGAGCTACCTTTTGCGAACAACTTTGCTTAAGAGTCCAAAATTGTATATTCAATACTTGTGAAGTTATAGTGCCTTTTTTGTGGATGACCCCTTAAAATCATTTTTTTTAATATAACTTTTTTGGTATCGTACCTATGAATTTAAAATGTTCTACAAAGTTATTTGCGTCAATGCCACCCGCAACTCTTTATAAAAACGTTTTGTTCTAGCTCTTCTATCTTCGAAGTTATTTAGCAATTTTTGAAAAAATAGTGCTATTTCCAATGGCAATAACTTTTGAACGGGCAAAAACGGGCAACCAGCTATAGTTATAAACATTAGTACAACAAATGAACTACAAAATCCAATTTATTTCATTTGTCTACTGTTGTCTCCGGTGCTGTTATGGACGGTTTAGGAAGTGCTTTCCTCTGCTTAGTATGCATTTTTCATTAAGTGTAATTGTTCATCTGTTCCTCGCTGGATTCTCTTTTTACGTATGCGTGTGCAGGAAAGAAATTGAGAGAGGGAGAGAAAGAGAAAGAGAGAGAACAAGAGAGAGAGCGAGAAAGAAAGATAGAGAAAAAGAGAGAGATTGGAGAGAACCGCTAAGCGCATAACTTCTACGAAATCGCCTTTAAGAAAATCAGTTTTACACAGCTCCGAGATGTAACAATCCTTGACTGTTACTAAGGGTAACGCTCAAAACTAGAAGATTTCCGAATTTCGACGCGGTCACGTGTGCGGGAGAGTGTCTGTACACGTTTTTTCGTACATTCAATGATACGAAAGTTTTAAACTATACTAATTTAAAGGGATTTTCATCAAAATATGTACAATTGGAATGCACGATTTATATACTTAGTATTCTTGTTTATTGAAAAGTACACTCGTTATACTATTTAGGTTCCCTTGATAAACGTGACTTGTTTTCCCTTTGGGTTTCCGCGACAGAAAGTATGAAAATAGGTTCTGTAGCTCAACAAGTCTTTCAATATTATAACGTTGACGAACATAATATGCCCGATGTTGCCGCTGGAATAATGCAAATAGTCAAGAAGTCTTGTATTTATTTCAAAAGACTGAGGATCAAGCATAATCTCACAGTAACTAATGTTTTTAGTATGAATGCTGAGTATTTCAACTCCCCGTTCAGTGTGCCGGAACATATTATGACCCATGTTCAGTCTGCGTGTGTTGACGATGACACTAGCAGCGATGAGATGTTTAAATGAACTGTAATAAATGTATTTAACTTAAATGTGGTTTTCTATAAGAAATATAAAAAATGCATAAAATATTTCATTCTGGTGACTTATAATAAAACTTTGGGTGCTCATTACTCAAGTACACAAAATTTTCTTAAAGGCGATTTTTGCGCGATTTCGTAGAAGTTATGCGCTTAGCGGTCCTCTCCAATCTTTCTTTTTCTCTCTCTTTCATTCTCTCTCTCTCTCTTGTTCTCTCTCTCCCGCTCTTTCTCTCTCTCTCTCAATTTCTTTCCTGCACACGCATACGTAAAAAGAGAATCCAGCGAGGAACAGATGAACAATTCCACTTAATGAAAAATGCATACTAAGCAGCGGAAAGCACTTCCTAAACCGTCCATAACAGCACCGGAGACAACAGTAGACAAATGAAATAAATTGGATTTTGTAGTTCATTTGTTGTACTAATGTTTATAACTATAGCTGGTTGCCCGTTTTTGCCCGTTCAAAAGTTATTGCCATTGGAAATAGCACTATTTTTTCAAAAATTGCTAAATAACTTCGAATATAGAAGAGCTAGAACAAAACGTTCTTATAAAGAGTTGCGGGTGGCATTGACGCAAATAACTTTGTAGAACATTCTAAATTCATAGGTACGATACCAAAAAAGTTATATTAAAAAAATGATTTTAAGGGGTCATCCACAAACAAGGCACTATAACTTCACAAGTATTGAATATACAATTTTGAACTCTTAAGCAAAGTTGTTCGCAAAAGGTAGCTCTACAACATTGCAGAACATATGATCTCATTATCTATTCATTTAAAAAAAAATAAGAAAAATATCTCACTTTTAGGGAGATTAATCACTCAATGTACTAAACCAGAAGAAAGGTCTTGAAATACTGATAAAACTTTCAGAAGACATTATTGATCTAAACTTGACCGTTTTGGTGTAAATAATTAATCGCGTGTTTTTGGCAAAAAAAACCACTGTGTGGCGTGGTGAAAAAACCAAAGCCACCTTTTCAAAAGCACCATCCTTCCCGGCCAATTATTTTCCACCAACTATTTTGCAACATTTGAATCCTGATAATCTAATAAATCGACTGATTTTCTTCTTTTAGAGATTAATGAATGCTTTATAAGGAAAAATCGGCGGCAAAACTGAACACATTTTTTCCTACGCATACTATCAAGCGTTCAATTCTAACACATGCTCAAAAAAGGTAACTTGAGCCTTAATGGTATTCAAAATCCATCGCATCCGGTCGACTATTGAATTATGGACAATCAAAAAATAAGTCGTTTGATATTTACACAAGACTGCAAAAGCCAATACCCCAACACGAAAATATGAATACACGATTGTAGGTTTCAAAAACAACTCAAAACAGGTAAACGTGGAAACCCATACAACATCAATAGCAAGTACAACTTACTTGGAATCAACGGTAGGTTTTGCAGCTATTTCGATTCTTGCTCTCAGATCGAGAGATAATTGTTGTCATTAGAGATTGCCTGGAATAACGCAGGGAAGCTACGTGGGACCGTTGATGTTTCCGCTTTCCATCAATGACGTGAATTTAGTGCTGAAAACACCTCACCGGTCCTGCATAGACGATCTCAAAATATTTCATCTCATCCGCTCAATTCAGGATTGCCGATTTCTCCAACAAAAGCATGGTAGTGTAGTAAGAACTGCGTGTGTGTAAATCCGAAAAAGAGCTCAGTGATCAAATTCCCATGAAAGACTTTCTGGCAGAGCTCTTCCTCGCAGATCCACAGAATTTTTTTACTGCCGAAACTCTGCCTGCCAGACCCCAGAATATTTTTAACTGCCGAAACCCTGTGAAGAAAGCACAATCGATTTAGAGATAACAGTGAGAGGCAGTTCTCTTTCGCCTGTCCCGGGTTTTTACTGGTCTAATATGATCACCTCTAAATACTTCTCAAATTTCGAAGGGTAAAAACATGTTTTCAAACTGTACAGCTACTCGCTAAAGATCAATAACCAGCTAGAAAGATGAAGCTTTTATCTACCAGAAGTGATAACGATTCCCGCCTGAGTCAGCAGCCACCCTCTGACGCACATCTAGCGAACCGGAGCAGAAGGGAAAGAAAACGACGGATGACATTTCGATGACAATTATGATAATCCGTCTAATGAATCATGATATCGTAAAAATTTAAGCCCCGACTCAACGCTGCTGAAGCGAAACGTAAATAACCCTGCCCATGGATGACTGGGAAGCTTGATTGCGTCGATTCTACTATTTGTGATGTCATTTATTATTAATAAAAAATTACGAAGAATTTCAGGTGCAAGCACGAGTTGTAAATTCATTATAATGTGCTATATACATATGTATATAAATATATTTACCAAGTCATTGGTTGAAATTCTGTGTCTGCTTGTATCGAATAGTTACTGAAACTGATTTTGATAAATGGTTTTACCGCTGCCGCACTTGAAGTCACTTTATAGCTGCTGTTAGCATTTAACAATTTCACGCTTGGGCCAAGCAGCACTCGACATTGGGATGTATTTAGATCCTATTAGCTTAGAACTGGTCATGGATATGCAAACTCATGGTATTGTGCCATTGATACATATAGCCTAGGATATCGATCTGGATCTAATGCATTCAACACAAATTGTTTATCCTGATCAAACCACAAAACGGGTTTAATTCTTCACATGGCTTAAATCAATGTATTAAACGTTTCTAAAACTAATCTGGATTGAGCCAATTTTTTCTCAATCTTACTCTAATCAATCCCCCCGCTTGAAACTAGAAACTCGGATTGACAAACGACCATCCCTCACTTTGTACCAGTTTTCTTTGTCCGTTTTTGTATCCATCAATAACAAAAAGTCAGAAACGACCAGTAGTAAAATGATTGCTAAATAATAGCTGTGTCATTAGCCTTTGTTTTTCCTCATTTTTTTTTTCGTCTCCCCTATACGGTACACAATCGGCATGCAGTTCCATTGTTGATTCAGTAGTATTACTGTAAGTGCCCTTTCGCAGCTCGACCAGCTCTGATCCTTCGGCCCGGTCGAACCAGAACCTGTATCGTGTTACCGGCACTGGTGCAGGGATTCTACCGCTTTTCGTCCGGCATCTCGGGTGGAAGGGTGTCTTTCGCTTAATCTCAAAGAACTGGACCGCCTAACGTATGTTCCAGTTTAGGTTTCGACGAACACGGCACACACGGTGTAAGTTTCAGTGAGGAAACCCGTTTTCGTTCGCATGCGGCAGCGGATATTGTTGTCGAATGAAGAATCAAAATGCGCACACATTGCAAATGTAATTGAGCTAAGGAATTTTGCTGGAACTGTGTTGTGTCATGACACGGGGTTATAACCAGTATTGTATGCCGACATGTCGTAACTACAAGCATATGCTATTCGAACCAGAGTCCATACATCCATTCCCGGATGGATAGTGTATTGAAGGGGGGCAGCGGCCAACATACATACCAAAATGCCTTTTGCATCACGAAGACAAACCATGTGCGACAACGGTCAAACAGGACGGTTGTTATTAAATGAACATTACCATAACACCGTGATGGGCAGGAACAATATGTGAATGTACATGGAAATTTATCGTACACATGAAAATTCATAAATAGTTTACGGTCGCTCGTTTAATCTCTCGAGTTCTATTGTGCTGCTTACCCAGCCGAACGTTGCCTGGCTGATGGTGAATGGACTTGGGACTCGGGCTCGGCAGTACGTTTTAACAATAAAACGGAGAGCACTTCTTTGAACATGAAGCTTTAGATTATATCTACAGAAGACCCGCTTATCTTCATCCTGCTCGTAAATGGCAATTGGTACACAAAACCGAACGCAGAACAGGATAGCTATACGAGTCGGGACCGGAGCGCTTGTTATATTGTTCGAAGAAGACGACCCTAATGACCCGTTTCTCGCCAGGCTCCGAGTGGTTTTGCTGAATCATAAGACCTGATGAAGGAGAAAAATTTTCAAAAGCATTAATTAATTCTGATCTCGGATTTCCCTTGGCCTTCTCTATTTTTACCTACGATATCGGAGAGCATAGCATCGGGTGGACGAAAGTACGTGTAACTGGGGTACAGGAGGAAAAAAACGGAGGTATTAAAGAGAAATCATTGGTTTCACGCTGCTTCCTTTGGTTGAATATTCTAATCGCATGTTTCGAAGCTTAGAATTAATTTGCCGACGAAGTAAGGGCGGTCGGGAGGTGTCAGAAATAATGAATGCTGCAATTATATTATTGATGGTTAGATACGGGCGATGTGAGGGTTGGAAGCAGTCGATGAAATTTATTTTCGCAAATCCATGCTGCGTGGATTTTTGCAGAACCAAATTAATAATCCGCGGGTTAGAGACATGCGGCTGTGGGACTGGTAAAATTATTTGATTCATTTCAGTGGCACAGCAAACAGACGTGATGTGTAAAGCTCGAGTGTTCAACCGTTGCACAGTGGGAAAAAACGGACCCAAAACGCGAGCCTTTTCAAGCTGGATGACGTTTACCAGAAAAGGTTTTTTATGTAAAAAGGTCTGAAAATTGATTGCTAGTACTTAGAACGACCGCACAGTATGTTGTTATGCCCGTTTAACCCGAATTCTCCCATTCGTTTAAGTTTATGTTCAAGACTTAATACACCCAAAACAAAAATCTCTTGCAATAGTTGCAAGCGACAATCACTTGCAAATAATGCTAGCATCGCTTGCAATTTTGCAGTCAAAGCCGCTTGCAATTGTTGCAAGCATATAAAATCACACCATCTCTCGCTATACGTACATACGTTTCTTCAACACAACTATCAAAGGATTACCACTACATTCACATGCCTATGCTGGTTGATATAGCAACGCACGGCGAGTTTTTATTTTCCGTCTACTTTTTATTCATTCCTCACCAACATCATGAAACGCAGTTTTGTGACTTATTCATTACACACGAGACGGCATCAAATGGCGTATGTGCTGATTCTACGAGTTTTAATGCTCTATCCACATGTGCTAAGATAGAAAATCGTCTATACACCCAAAACGTACCCTGTAAGAATCGCTTACATTAATGCAATAAATACGAGAGAAAATTGCAAGCGTTCTGGTAATGTGCAAAAATTGCAAGAAGCTTCCTTGCATGTAGTGCAAGAAACAGAAAAAAATGAATTTTGCCTATGTATTAGCGATGTATGTGTATTAGTGACCAATAGGCGTTAGATAAAAAAGACAACTAGCGTTGAAAAACGAGTCCCATACGGGCAGATCACTAACCAATATCTAATCCACCCAACCATGCCATCAGATAATTATGAGTGGATAAAAGTTGTATATAAACACTTGGATGATTTCATGATTAATGAAAAAAAGTAAAAATTGCATCAAGATTTGAACTCAAATCCTTGCGCATTGTATTACCGACTATAGGCACTGCTCTATCTGCGCACATGCGGAGAGAGCGCTAAGGCTCGTACAATCATCACATCCGCAATTTGATGATATCTCGTGTGTTATGGAATAAGCCACAAAACTGCGTTTGATGATGTTGGTAAGGAATGAATAAAAAGTAGACGGAAAAAACAAAACTCGCTGTGCGTTTCTATAACACCCAGCATATGCACGTGAATGTGGTGGTAATCCTTCCCAAGTAGCACGCTTTGTTACTGTACAGTATCTGTAACTCTCTTGGTATCAAATATGTTATGGAAAAAGCGCACTTTTTTGTATGTTGTGCAACATATTCCTAATTGCAGCAAAATAATGAAAACAATAGCTGTGCCATTTGTCGAGCACTGGGTAGTTGGACAGTTCTGTTTTAGGGTGGAGTGGAAAACAAAGAGTCATTTGCAACTTGTTAGACTGTTTGTGCAAGTTAGCAAAGTTTCTGATTAGTTTCACAACTGCTATTGATGTTTGCATACTTAACACTATTGGCCAGCTCTATAGTTACATAGTTGCACAATCAGTTTAAAAACCCGTGGAAATTCTATTCAAATATATCCAACAATAAAAAATATTGTTTAGCAGTTGTGCAACATTTAAAACTTTCAACAAGTTGCAATTGCTACTTGGGTTTGACAGTGTGTTGAAGAAACGTATGTACGTATAGCTAGAGATGAAGTGATTTTATATGCTTGCAATGATTGCAAGCTGCTTTCACTGCAAAATTGCAAGCGATGCTGACATTATTTGCAAGTGATTGTCGCTTGCAACTATTGCAAGATATTTTTGTTTTGGGTGTAGTCACTGCAATGATGCACAAGGACGTGATTCAAATCTGGGTGCGTCTTTCACTTTTTTTTATTAATCGTGAAATCATCCAAGTGTTAATATACGACTTTTATCCGATCATAATCGTCTGATAGCTTGGTTGGATGAACTAAGTGTTGGTTAGTGATCTCCCCGCGGGGGGCTCATTTTTCAATGCCAGCTGCCTTTTTTGTTTAACTCAAATTACTTACCAATACACATACATCGCTAATACATAGGCAAAATTCGTTTTTTCTGTTTCTTGTATTACATGCAAGGAAGCTTCTTGCAATTTTTGCACATTACCAGAACGCTTGCAATTTTCGCTCATATTTATTGCATTAATGTAAGCGATTCTTACAGGGTCTGTTTTGGGTGTATATACCTCGGAAGAAAGTTGAATACGGCTGACCAAAATTAGTATTTCTTTTGTAAAAAAGTCCAGATAATCGATTGAAGATAATTAGATTAAAGTCTGGAAACCTATACGTCCATTTTACCCCAATGCTCCGCACAACTAAAGTTTGAAGTTAATCCTGGGTCTATATTTCGGTCAAAGGCTATATGCGGCTGATCAAAACTGGTAATTTTTATGTAGTCCAGGTTATCGTTTGAATATCGTTAGACTGACCACCCGAAACGTGTCAACTCGTTTTACCCCTATTCCTCTCATAATTCCAAAATAATGTTGGACCTGGCTCTAAATTTCAGAATAAAGCTAAATGCGGTTGATGGAAATTAGAAATTCCCATGGAAAAAATCGATTGAATATAGTTAGAATGTCCACACGAAACGTTTGTGTCCGTTTTACCCCAATTCTTCACATAATACAAGTGTGACGATATGAGTTGATCGGAGATTCATGTCTTGCCATAATTTGTCTTTTCATGATTTCCCTTATGGACAGGATTGGGGAAGTGGTAAGGTTAGGGATAAGGAACATAACGACATAGAGAACACAGACAATATGGAAGTATTTTTCACTCCCAAGGGAATAAAGACACTTCTCGATGAGCGGATATATCAATACCCCCGAGGGATAACAGAACGTCAACACCCCCGAAGAGATACTGTCATGCAAATTCGGCTTAAACCGATTTAGGTTTATAAACTTTCGCCGTGACTTTTTTGAAGCCAAAGTTAAGTTTATAACTTAGCAACACAGTGAATATAAACAATGCGGAAGTATGTTTCATTCCCAAAGGAATAAAAGACACCTCGATTTGCGGATATATCAACTCCCCGGGAGGTTATTACAACCAGTGTTGGGAAAACCATTATCAATGAAAGTTCATTCCAGGTTCATTCACGAATCAATGTTTTCCAGAACATTTCCAAACAAAAATCTGTGAAACCAAACATCGCATCCGAGTGTATCATTCTTGAGAGAAATATTCAATAGTTCTTAGCATCGAAGTTCGCACGCAACCTTCTACCTCAGTGAAAATCTTGAAAGAATGTTCACCTAAAGCAACATCGTCAGAGACATTCGCAAGCGAAAAACGCTTTTAGTGATGCTTTGCACATCACATCGAAAATATGATTGCATATAAAACTTCCATGCTCGACCATTGAGTTCTGCAAGATGACGACACGAATGAACTCATGATGAGTTCATGTTTGACAACTCTCGGTGGTTTGTTTACTCTGTCAGTTGCGTGAGTTCGAGTGCAACGGATGCACATCTGTTACATTCATAGTCACGTAACACACATGTAAAAAAAACCACAGAGAATTGTCAAACGAAGTTCATCCCGCTCATTTTGCAGGGTTATGTCCGTCGGTGTAAAACCTAATACAAACAACGGGTGGTTAAGAACGGTTACCATACCAGAATTTGCTTTTTTCCATATATAATTTAACAACATACCATTCAAGCACCATACAGTAAATGGATATTTTAAATCTACCGATGCATAAAATATTAGGTGGAGAAAGAAATCTCTTCCCTTTTCTATTATATAATTCTGTCGATTGATAGTTTTATTTTTTTACACGCCGGCTTCTGAAGAAGCTTCGTTGGCGCTAAGTGGACTGACGCTTTATTCCATTGAGCTATCGCCGTAATATGGTAGGGCGTATCATGTTCATGTTAGGTTTTTGGAGCCTTTGGAAGTCCCTTGTCCGAAGATCGTGCAAGATGTTTTCATAAGGCGAACTTTTTTCTATATTTTCGCCGATATACAAGTTCGCAAGCGATCTTTTCTTCTTCCGATATTTGCTTGAGCCGAATAATGTTTCCCAAACATCGGCCACTCTTGAAGTTCACTGACGATTTTTTCCCTAGCGATATTTTATATCAGTAAACCTTTTTATTAGAAAATCAGCGATGAAAAGATTCTTTTCTGTGAAATATTGTTATTTTGATTTTTTTCTAAACACTGTCACATATGGATAGAGCGTTAAAACTCGTACAATTAGCACATCCGTAATTTGATGCTTTCTCGAGTATAATGAATAAGCCAAAAAAACTGTGTTTCATGATGTTGGTGAGGAATGAATAAAAAGTAGACGTAAAATAAAAACTCCCAGTGCGTTGCTATAACGCCCAGCATAGGCAAGTGAATGTGGTGGTAATCCTTTGACAGTGTTTTGAAGAAACGTATGTACGTATAGCGAGAGATGAAGTGATTTTATATACTTGCAACAATTGCAAGCGGCTTTGACTGCAACATTGCAAGCGATGCTAACATTGTTTGCAAGTGATTGTCGCTTGCAATTATTGCAAGAGTTTTTTGTTTTGGGTGCACCTCAGATAGTATTTTTCTATTATGTAACAAATGTACTTTGCGAGAAAGAGTTCTTTTTTGATTCGATTATCCGGAGTGAATTTTTCTGAGCACATTGGATAATCGAGTGTGCTAAGACGAGCCACCGACTGGTGTTGCTGTTTTCAGAATTTTTCATCGACTTTTGATAAAACTAAGAAATGCATTTTGCGCTGGGGTGCGTTTTATCCTCCTTCGTTACATATAGTTTTACCCCATTGATGAAAAAACGTTACCAAATCAAGAGAGGTAGATCGATTGATAATAATTAAAATTCAAAATGAACCATTGTTTTACGTCGCCATCGACGGCAAAAATAAAATACAATCCTTCATGTACCAAACACACATACCTCATTCTACTATTGTCGTTGTTGGCAGAATCCTATATTGTTGTCAAACAGCACTACATAATCGAGCATAGCCGTTTCGACTGCAGATGATCGAACGGTCCGGCTTCTCGGTCGTTTCGTTCTAGGTCACATTAGTATTCCCAGCCGCAACTGTCGCCGTCATTCATGGTGTTATTTCTCCAAAATATAAAAATAAAATTATAATGTTGAACTTTTTGCTTCTTCCGCCGGCACCGTCATCAGCACCAGCCATCAGCTTTCTTTGATAGGTTGGTTCGTGTCGAGGTTTTTTTGCATATACATAATCCTACGGCACGCTACATTGTTCGCAAATTAATGGCTTTTTCTTGCTGCTGACGAATCAGCAAAGCGCTGCCTATCGTGACGACTGCCTGCTGGTTGCCACTATCCAGAGGTCCGCGGCGAACGAGGAGTGGAAGCCGGAGCCAGCAGAATAAACGTGAGCTACGAAAAAAACTGTGTGGTTTCGGTTCTGTGCTCGACAAAAAGCCCACTCGAAGGCAATGCACTCGTTTGGTGCCTGTCAATTGATCCAGCTGAATATGACATTTATTTTCTTTGGATTTCGAATGAATGCACTGCGCCTGCCGTACATTCAAGGCATGAGACATTCCATCGCATCGGAAGCATTCCTGATTCGCGTTGCAGACAGGTTTTGCAGTCAAAGGAAAAATAATTAAAAGAAATTGAATTGCATTTCCATTCTTCGAAGGTTTCTCTCTCTCTCGCTCAATCGCATAATGCCCCCTTTTCAAAGACGTGGCTGAATGTTCTGCCGCTCCCAATTTGCTTTTCCATTGTGTTCCAGAAATTTTATCACAATCTGAAGATCCTTCGGAAAATTAAATATAAAACCCATTCTTATCCCCGGGGCGTTTTCTCTTTGCGGAGGCATTCAATTTTCAGTGGGCAGGGAGCGCATCTGCAGTAGGTTCCATTGCATTGTTGGCTCGGAGCAGCGACGCTCGGCTATATATTACATGGGAGAGTAATTAATGTTTTGCATCCTGTGCCCAAGTATGGAATGTGGCAGGCAGTTATGCTGTGTAGTATGTCGATGGGCATGGGACTCTATATCCCGATGCTGTCGCTGCATTTGGTAGGAACAGTCGTGGGGTGAATAATGAAATGAAGCGGAATAATGAGTTCGGAATATTTTAGGAGGAAAAAAAATCTATTGACAGCATAACAAATTGATGTGGATAAGTACTTTCACAGTAAATGTTCAAAGGGTGTTGATTGGAGTTGGAAGTGGATCAATGTAATTAATTTAAATCTGGCTTTGATATTTGCTTTGATGTTTGAATTCACCCCCAATTCACTATTAATTGCTTTTATAATTCGCGTCGCTTTACGTACAGGATTGTGAAGAGAAAAATCGATTAACAATAGTTCGTGATCAGAATATCTCAATTTTAGTACGATGAAATCGTTTAATAAAACCGACATATTACAAAAATCACCTGGGACAATCGAATCCAACCTTCTGAAGTTACTTTATGATGTTTTTTTGTAGTTGCCTGTGTGCACGGGTGTTTTTTTTCCTTCTTCTCTAGTAGCAATTTACGTTTATGGCAGTTTTATAGCCACTCAATAAACTTAGATTGCACCTATAGCGTGCTATAAAACTTCAATTGTTTCTGCACCCAAAACGTACCCGGTAAGAATCGCTTACATTAATGCAATAAATACGAGCTAAAATTGCAAGCGTTCTGGTAATGTGCAAAAATTGCAAGAAGCTTCCTCGCATGAAATGTAAGGAACAGAAAAATCGAATTTCGCCTATGTATGTATTAGCGATGTATATGTACTGGTGACTAATGCTAACGATAAAAAAGACTGCTGGCTTTGAAAATTGAGCCCCGCACGAGCAGATCACTAACCAATACTTCATCCATCCAACCATGCTATCAGATAATTATAAGTGGATAAAAGTCATATATAAATATATATAAACACTTGGGTGATTTCACGATTAATGAAAAAAGTAAAGAAAGCACAACCCAGCGACTCAAACTCACGACCTTGCGCATCGTAGAATTGACTACAGCCACTACTCTATGTTGGCACATATATAAAGAGCGTTAAAACTCGTCCAATCAGCACATCCGCATTTTGATACTGTCTTGTGTGTAATGACTAATGAATAACCCACAAAACTGCATTTGATGATGTTGGTGAGGAATCAATAAAAAGTAGACGAAAAATAAAAACTCGCTGTGCGATTCTTTAACACCAAGCATAGACACGTGAATGTGGTGGTTTGACAGTGTGTTAAAGAAACGTATGTACGTATAGCGAGAGATGAGGTAATTTTATATGCTTGCAATAATTGCCAGCGGCTTTCACTGCAAAAATGCAAGCAATGCTAGCATTATTTGCAAGTTATTGACGCTTGTAATTATTGCAAGAGATTTTTGTATTGGGTGTAGAGTATATGCTCTCAATGCCGTTGGAGAGATTTTTTTTTTATTCATTTCGTTTATTTGATAGGCACAAATGCGTTAGCTTGGCGGTGCCAAATACTTTTGTTTTTACATTTTGGATATCTTAAAACTAGTGTTGGAGAGATTAGACACGGCTGCGTTCAGATTATCTACTGCCTCGCACCATTTTTAGTGTCCACTAGAACGTGCTAGTTGCTAATTTTCAACTTGAACGCAAGCGATCTTTTCTTCTTCTGATATTTGCTTGAACCGAATAATGTCCCCAAACATCGGCACTCTTGAAGTTCACTGATCATTTTTTCCCTAGCGATATTTTATATCAGTGAACTTTTTATTAGACAATCGGTGATGGAAGAATTTTTTGGTGAACATTGATAATTTGATTTTTTGCCAACACGGGGCTGGTCTGACAATAAAGTTAGAGTAATGCGAATGCGTATAATGACCACACAATCCCATCAATTATCTCAATTGCAGTCTGTCGACAAACACAATTCGTTTGATTCTACCACCATTGCAAACCTGCCTGGCAAACAACTTCAATGTCTAAGTGGAAAGTTGGATCGCATCGCTTCTGCTCGCTCAGAATGCCTCCCACTACAGACTACTGCTGAACACAACAGTTTGGACGCAGGCACCGAAAATCATCTGCACAGTAGTCGACTGGAATTTCACCCTCCTGTCCCGGCGTGCTCTCTAACGACTTGAAACCAACTAAATTAAGGTGCACTTTGTTTATCGCTGCCATCACCGGTACGCCCGTTATACAGTACTACGGAAGCCCTCGAGCGCTCCGACGCAGTCGCGCTTCCAGCCAGCGACCAGCTTAGTCGTCCCGGCCCTGCGGTCGGAGATCGTGAGGGGGTCTTCCGAACTCCCTTCGAAAGCGAGTATTTTGCTTTGAATGATAATCTACTCCCTGATAACCTCTTGGTTCATAGCATGCCGTTGCGTACAACACCTGATTTCCTGTCCGTCTACTACCAGAACGTTCGTGGAATGAGAATAAAAACGCAGGCCTTCTTGCTTGCACTCACTTCCTGCGACTACGACCAAGCTGCTTAGAGTTCTAAGGTGATTCGTTTTCGGCAGTAACTAGGTGAGGAGTGAGGTAAGTATGCAGCAGAGTGCGGGGAAGAAAAATGACAGCGAACAACTTTGTTTACCCACTGAAATCAAAGCAAACATATGAAGAGAACTAGTAAACAATGTTGTTAGCTGTCGTTTCTACAACCAACGTTTCTGATCGGCGTTTTTGAGGATTGTATCACCTGCGAATAAAAACTCCTTGACTACGACGTTATCGTTCGCACCGAAACCTGGCTACGTGATGATATATTAAACACCGAGCTAACGACGAACTACGATGCGATCGCAAATCTTCTACCAGTCATCTACGTCGCGGAGCTGGTGTTATAGCGATAAAGAAACATCTAACTGGGACTATACTAAAAATGCTTGGATGTGAATGTTTGGAGCAAGTTGTCGTATGCGTTTCACTGCCAGGTCGATATTTGCTGTATTTATCTAAGGCCAAACAGTGATCCTGACTTATACAACGTTCACTTCTCTGCAGTCCAAAGCATCCTGGACAAATGTAATGGGCGTGATAATGTACTTGTTGAAGGTGATTATAATCTTCCTAATCTTTGGTGGATTTTTGATGACGATTATAAGTGCTACCTTCCTGAAAATGCAACCACGGAACAAGAGACGGCCATCACAGAAACTTTGGTCGCTGGTGGCTTGTATCAAATCTGCTCTCTTAACAATGTGAATGGACGGACCCTCGATTTAGCTTTCGTTAATGATACGGACGTGTTCTATACTGAAGGTTGACCCTCACCCTTCGTTTTAAGATTTGATATGCGTTCTGATGACGGTGAAGCTTTTGATACAATTAACGACGACTTCAACTTTGACTTTACTCGATGCAAGTCTCAATGGCCATTGGTGCACTCAATTGGCGTGAGATGCTGGTTGGAAATGACTAAGATCAGGCAGTTGTGGCGTTCTATGATGCCATATATGAGATTCTTCGTCGTTATGTTCCTGAAAAACATGTCAGCAGAATTTCGGAGGTGGAACGCTGAACTTAATCGCTCACGCAACGTGCTCCGGAAACAACGAAAGCGATATTTACATCATAGGACCGACGACAACAAAACTATTCTTCGTCAAACTGAACTGCAATATGAAACAGCCAGGAACAGTGCATTCGGTGAATATCTGAACCAAGTTCAGCGCAGCCTTCGAAATAATCCTTCGACATTCTGGACGTTTATAAACAGCAGAAAATGTTCCGGGGGCGTACCAGAAAATGTCCATCTACGAGACCAAAATTCACAGTCCGCGACCGAGTCGGTGAACCATTTTGCAGATCACTTCCGAGATGTATTTACCAGCCCTCCTGTCTATCCTTCACAACAGTACCTTGAAACATTGCCAACGCATAATATAAGGCCTTCCTCTTCCTAACGTAAATGATTCTGATGTAGCGAGCGCTCTGTCCAGCGTTGATTCTTTGAAAGGGCCTGGTCCGGGTCCTGTGTTTATAAAGCATTGCGCCCTAGCACTTTCTGCACCAGTAACTATTATTTTCCAGCGTTCAATCTCGGAACATATTTTCCCAATTGCATAGAAAGAAGCGGCTATAGTTCCTATTCATAAGGCTGGAGATAGGCACAATGTTGAAAACTACAGAGGAATCTCGCTGCTGAACTGCCTAGCTAAAGTTCTGGAAAAGTTTGTCTACAGTGCGATGTACGCTGCTTCTTCCAACATAATCGACGAACGACAACACGGATTTGTGAAAAAACGCTCCGTCACTTCGAACTTGATGACGTACACGAGCTTTCTAGTTCCAGCTGTAGAGAAGCGCCAACAAGTGGACGCTATATATTTTGATTTCGCGAAAGCATTCGACGCTGTTTTGAAACCGGAGCGACTAGGTTTTCCTGACTGGGTAATCAGATGGCTGCATTCTTACCTCTCAGAACGATCCTCCTTCGTTAGAATTGGCACTACACGCTCTAGCGCATTCGTTACGCCAACCGGTGTGCCTCAAGAAAGTCACCTAGGGCCACTGATCTTTCTCTTATTCATCAACGATCTCTGCACCCGTATTATTGTAATGAAAAATAATGTTTGGTCGAAGATTACATAGCAAACAGAACTGAACCTATCATTAAACAAGCTTAATATTTTATTGAGTATGAATTTCATCTTCCTAATATAGGAATACAAGCAAAGCGTTCCGAAAACGATAATTTCTATCATCTCGCAAGAGTAAGGTAAATCAATTGTGCCTCGTGAGTGAACCCGCCGCATGAGTTATTAGTTGTTTCTTTTTTACGAAGGCAAATCGTTCCGGACACTTTCATTGCTTCGTCACGTTCTCCTCTCCACTGGAACGAGCATGGCGAGGATGATTTAATTTTCGCAACGTTGTTTCATGACAGCACTCTCGCGTCCATTCGCCACTTACACCACCGATCCAGTTTGCTGATCATAAAAATAATAATAATAATAATATAATACAAAAATCCAGATCCGCAAGGTCCAAGTTCAAACCACTTTCGTACCTTGCCAATAATAATAAAGTTAAGTATACATTCGCACCGAGAGGTGCTCAAGAAGACTTACGTTTACTGTGGTTTTGTTTTCCTGAATAAATCTTGCATTGCAACTGCTAACTGATTCGAGATTTAAAGATTTATATAATAAATGGGAACAGCCATCAAATCAAATAAACAGTTCTAACTCCCATCCGCGCAAGGTACGCAGATGGGACAACCCCCATCAACAGCAGGAACAAGGGACATAAGAGTAGAGAGTAGAGCGCGCAACAGAGATGAAATAAAAATTTTATATTTATGACTGCCACTTGGCATGGGGGCCACCGCCCGGCTCGGCTGCGACACTGTCTAAAGCAATCTGATTGTTGACGATGACGATGACGGCGAGGAGCAAAAAGTTTCCTTCGTCAAACAGTGAGAAAAACTCTCCGGTACTACGGTGTGCGGTGTAGACTATATAGAGGACGAATCTGGCATCAGCATTTCAACATTCAACCGTAATAGTCAACCCCGAAGGGGAACCGATAAGAGAGCAGGCCAAAGACGACAGCATGGGATCAGCGGTTATAAAAGGAAAGAGATTTATCGGATTTTTTAATCTTTCCTTCTTCACTTGGACCGAGAACCGGGGCATTCGAGGCGGCAAGAGAAAGACTCGAACCCCTGGGAGTTGGCCGGGGACATTTTGGAAAAGTGCAGGCAAATTTACTCGAGGATTCCGCTTGCAGCTGTCGGTGACACTAGGATAATGAGCACTGGAGCGAAGGTTGATTGCACTGCGTACAATGTTGGGACGGATGAAAGAATAGGAAAAAAAAACTTTTCTGCTTTGTCAGGTTATTGTTGGTCCAAGGATTTGTAGCAGATTGAACGATTTGTCATATTTTACCCGAAGAGAAGCTTGAATAGCTGATCAAACAATGCACATATCAGGGAAATTTATCTTTTGTTTTCTTTTTAAAATCAGTCTGCGCGTAGATTTTACGTCTGCCTGTAAATGAGAGTTTTGAAACTTCGATTGGAATTGTCAAGACTTTAAATTTTTTATCCGAACTTATCAGAAGATGGTATACCCACTCTACTTTGTTTGAAAAACACATTGCTCGTGAGGTTTGCAACGACAGAAGAATAAATGACGTTCTCACAAAAGTACGAAATATTTTTTGAAGTTTTATTGAAATAACTTTATTCGAGAGTTGTTTTCAATAACTTTCCAACATCTTGGCACAGAACCGAACAATATCCGTTAAGAGCTGCTTGAATTCGAATGTACATGTCTCACCAGTCATAACCTCATTCTTCGTCTTATATGAATAAGCAATTTAACGAGTGAACAACGACCCAATTGATGCCTTGAGTGACTTCAGTCGGAACCTCTGTACAATGCGGAGCTGCTTTCTCACGATTTTTGATCAATCAATTGTTTTCCATGTCCTACAATAAAGTTTTCATTCGGCGCAGGACGATGACAGGCAATTGTTCGATATGGGCGCGCCAGCAGCTGCTGCTCCTCCCAGCCTTCCAGTCCATTGTGTGTGCATTGGTCGTCGTCATTGCCGAGTTTTGCCGCTACTTGACGGGGAAAATGCGAGCTTTATTCGTCTCATTGTTATGATTGAATAATTGAAATCAATCAAAAATAATTTCTCCTGCCCAAGCGATGGAGCACAATTCATATTCAGCTCTTTCGGCGTCGTCATATTTCTAAAGGCGGAACCATCCTTTACGACTGCGCCTTTTGACGATCGCAGATAGGTATGTTCCAGAAAAGGGTTATTGTTTTCGTTTTATTTCATGTTTTGGTGATCCTTGGAATCGCTTGAAACATTTTAGGGAAAAGATGATGAATGGGGAACAAATTTGAATTCATTACGATGCCCTACATATTTTAATTCTCAAATCGATTGCAGTTGATACCGGCTACAATTTTTGTTAGTCCAAAAAAATATATTCTTTAATAGTACATTACAGTAGAACCAAGAAATGCAGAAATTTAATTAAATCGACAAATAAATTTGAATTCAATGTGGTGACCTACAAAATTTCTCACACTAATCGATTGCAATTAATTAGCCATAATTTTCTGAAGAGCAAAAGATGCCAGTGCAATAACTGGAAGATTGACGTTTAAAATTCTGTATTCTGTTGAGCTTGAGCATGAGCATGAGTATGAGCATGATGACCGTACAATTCGTAATTGCTACTCCGTGATTGCGAAATTGCACAGAGAATCAACGAATGGGACCTGGGAGTAGCTATCCATCCTCCATGTGCACGTTTCGAGAGTTCTATACTTTGAAATGCCAATAACGGCACCGACTACGTCCTTACAGTCATCGGGGAAGCGAAGGAATGTTAGTGTAACAAAAGTTGTTATGGAGACCGTGTATACCACTGCATCTCCACGTTTGCCACGGGAAGGAGTTTTTGTTATCTGGATTCACTTTGATGAGTGATATGATCTATGGAACTCTCAGTAGAGCTATCATGTGTTTATTGCTCTGGACAGCTGGCTGCCGAGAATTTATGATAGAGTTTATTGAATTAATTTTTAAATTCTTGATTCGAAAAAAAAAGCAACTTCAGCTTCGAACAGCCGACAGTCGGGAGTGGTACATATGTTTAATTGAATCAAACGGCAGGTCCATTTGATTAAATGGTATTGAAAAAAGGATTATTTTTGAAGAATTTCAGTTCGGATAGTTTGCCTCCTGTGGAATATGTTCCACTCCAAGTAGGATTTCAATCATTCTGCCATCATTTTCGTATCAGAATAGCAAATCACTTCAGCCTCAATAGAAACCATTCTCGTCTGTCTGTCAGTCAATGCAAAGCCCGAGTTGATTTAAAATAACCCGCAATTGCTCTATGTCCCCAGTCCACCGCCTTCCTCTTTTTGACGCTTCTCGTGTTTTCGTCAACTGCCTATTTGTGTATGTAGCTCTTTATATGCTCATGGATTCGTGGTTGAAAGTACAATCGAGGCTGAAGTTCGATCGAAGTCCATGTTCAATCAACCCACCATCATTCACCGGCCTGGGGTGAGCTGCTCGTTAACGATCCACCATTGAAATCGAAGGCAGACGCAGAGTCCAATTCCAGCAGTTTATTCAGTTTTCTGGCTTCGAAAAGAATAATAAGCTTGATAGACAATCAGTCACAAAAGTTTGTGATTTTCCCGAGCAAAATGGTGCTTGGGTCGTTTTGGGATGCGGAATGGATTGTGCAGCAGCTATTCATAGATGTACGGTAGAATTAGGGTGGTAATAAAATTTCCGCATCCTGAATTGGTGGACGGTCTGGAATGAAAGTTTGTAACCAAACTGTGTGGGTGAATTAGTTCTAAAAATAAGTGAGTCAAGTCCTCGCATTTGCATAACTGATTAGACCGGCTCCCATACATGACACTAACCACCCTACCGCCCACAGTCTCATCCAGTCACACTTGGGAGGGAGAAATCGTGAAGCAACTATATAATTAATGATTCAAATAAAAACAATACAGTGCGAGATTTCATTAAAATTGATTGCCTTCGAATTGAAGGCAATCGTACGAACGAACGAGGATGGCACGGGCGGGGCGTGCGGTGTGGAAATAATAAGAGACGAAACGAGACAGACCTGTCTCGGTGTGGGAACGAATTGTGACGGTCGGAGGCTTTATTATGGGGTGGCGGTAGGGAAATCTGGCGCAACACGACAAAATGATCATCATGTGTCTCTATTTAAATGAATGGAGCTTAAATTGATAGGAAACTGTCATTAAATAAATCTTTTCTCACATCTCACTGGTCGTGATCGTTATTCCGTATTATGCTGGTTGACAGTCGTCAGTGCCCGCAGTCGGACGCCGCTCGTTGAAGCGAAAACGAATCTGGATGATAATTTTGAATGGCTCGATTCATGGAAGCAAAGTGCGATAGTGAATATTTATCGAGCAAAGGATCGTTCCGTACATTAGTTTAAAATATATGGCTTCGTAGCGCTCCCGGCGTCAATCGTTTTTTTATAGCATTAAATTCTCCAACCTTTATACTAAACGTTCCCCCGAATCGGTAGGTTGGCTAGTCAAATTATTACTCGTTTGCTGCCGACCGTCTCCACAGAAAAAAAAAACAGAAAAATAATTATAATTACTTTACCCTCCTTTTCCTGTAGGGAATTGAACCTTCTCGCAAGCGACCCGTTCCGTTCTCGACTTGATTTAGGCGATAGTTAGGCCTCGTTTCGCCTGGTGCCTGGTGAGTGCGGTGCGGGCCTATGTTTGCCGTCCATTCGATGCGCTTCTCTCTGCGCATAGATCTTCAATCCGACACGGAAAGCCGAAGGAAATCCCGTTCGGGTTGGAGGATCAATTCTCGATGCTATAAAATGTCTAATCTATAAAAATTGTAAATAAATAAAAACTTTGGAAATCTTCGGTCTGTGAAATGTGTTAAGGGGATTCACAGGGGTTTGGTTAGGTTAACAGAAATAATAAACATCGTAAGGAGAGTGCCAATCGATGGATAATTTTAAAATGAAAATAAAGAAAAACAGACAACCGATCGAGGGTTAGAATTGCAATAATAGTTTTTAATAAAATATCTGATGACTTTCATTAGAAAAAGCAATAACATGATGAAGGAATATGGAGAAAGACAAAAGATTCGCTTTGTAGCGAAAAAAGCTTATGACCCGCGCATTCTTACACACATTAAAATAAGCACATTCAACATGAAATAAGAAGAGATTAAATTAACTTCACAGTCAAGGCCGTTTTAAGCTCACTCGGGGCCCCTGGGCACTATTGCACTAAAAGGCCCCTATCATTGAACAGGTGTAAACAGATGAAGATGGTTCTCCATATGCCACTCTAAAATGGTACAACATCATATCACAGAGAAGATTCGCGTTTCAATCCAAGAGACATATTGTAATGGCAGTTGAAAAGATAGCAGGACATTTGAGAAAAATAAAAGATAATGCGGACATTCTGTTAATAACATTTGCATAATGTAGCAGTAATCTGACATTTTGGGTGTGGGCGTAGCGTAGTTGGTAAATCGATTACCTTGTACGCAGCGCACCTGGGTTCGAGTTCCGACCCCACACATAGGGTTAGACATTTTTCATAAGAGATTTTTCTAATGGCATATTCGTTTTTGTCAGTGCAGTACACCGGTGTAGTCGGTGCTACACTCATTCAAACTTGGGTGTAATGAGTCTATCTCTTTCTTCGCACTACACCGGTGTAGCACCAAGAAAAAACGAAAACGCCATAACCCGAAGAGGCGAATGACCTTAAGGTTAAAATCTCTATAATCGAAATAAAATAAAAAAAGTAATGTGACAGAATTAACATGCAGGAATCTGACCTTCATAGTTGCATGAAGTTGTTTGAGGATGGAGCATGTCTTGGCCAAGGGGAAATGATGAAGTAGGGTTTGTGTTTACCGTCCACCAATTGAACGTTATCTACACCCAAAACGTACCCGGTTAGATTCGCTAAATTCAATAAATACGAACAAAAATTGCAAGCGTTCTGGTAATGTGCAAAAATGATTCCCTATTGATGAAATTCAATTGTAGGCCGGCATCGACTGGGTAAAACCGTTTTCTGCAGTAGAAGCGAAATGAGAAGAAGCGAGTGGGCATGGGCAACCTCACCGTAGACAGAACTGAATACGTGAGGTGGAAAAGAAATCCCGCACGACTGTTCTTCGACAAGACAGCAGGTTGGGTCAAACCCAACAAGGCGCACAGAAAACATATGTTACGAAGATTCAGAAAGAAAAGGCGGATCGAAACAATCGGTCAATGCCCACGTAACGAAAGAGGACTACGATTGGAAACTTGGCACATCGAACTGCAAGTCACTTTGCTTCCCTGGGCTCGTTCCTACGGCTTTGAAGTTGCGAGTTTTTAGCTCATCGTGTAGAGCTACTTCAAAGCTCTAGTATTGTAGAAACTTTACTTGGGGACAGGATGTATGAAAAAGCGGACATCGATCGGTTACATTCTACTAGAGCGACGGCACAACAAACGAGTTGGAAATCAGCAGTCCTGGGCAAGATCCCCCCACGTAATCAAGTAGTAGACGATCAGCGAAAGGATGTGTGTGTGTGTGTGTGTGTGTGTGTGTGTGTGGATCAAAGGCCATTTCTATACAACTACAGCATCGTTGGCGTGCACTGCCCTCACGAAGCGAGCCCCGAGAACGAGAAAGATGCATTTTACGCGCATTGGGAGCCCGCGGAAGAATGTGTAGCTTCTCATCAGCGACATGAACGCCACCCTTGAGATCACCTGATTAACAAACTGAGAACCAAATTGACCACGTTCTAATGAACGGAATTTTCTTCTCCGACATCACAAATTATCGCACCTTCCGCAGTGCGAATATTGATTCGGAATCGCCTATAGGAAGATCGGAATACCGAGGCGATGAAGCATCTGTACAGAGTTTCGAAAATTCTACGAGTTGGTAAATTGCTCGAGTGTATGCTATGTGCCACAGGACGACATATAAAGAGATACTAATGGAGACTTTCTCACGACCGAGTGTGAGCTGATCGATAAGTGTATAATGACGAACATCGAAAAAGCAGTAGACGACGAGGGTATCGCAAGAATCAGCCCAGGAATATGCTCAGCCTGGCAATGATCAACTGCCATCCCGCATAAATGTGTACCGTATGCCAGCCAACCATTGCATTAAAGTCTCAAAACCGTTTTCAATATAGTTCGTTCAACAATAGATTAATCATTGCCAGATACAACATCGAACATAACCAGTATCGTTTTTCCATACTGGACCATACAAACAACACAATTTTTCATCAGTTTCTATGGGGATGTTTCCATGCACATATTTTATTTTATTTTATTTGATATTGACATGATTTGTCAACTATAAAATCCTCACTAAGAGATCAGTTACAAGATCACATTCCCACAATTTACCAAAAGTTGCCATGGCATTTAAAACATTAAGTTCTCAATGTAATGATCGGATAATAAACTTGCAAAATTAATATTAAAATATTAAATATTAATTTTTTTAATTAAACTGGTCATAACCAATAAATTTTTTTTAATTCAATTTATTTTGGTTTAGTAGGGGGCTTAACCCCCAACCCCCCCCTCCTGACTACCCCACTGTCTACAGTTGTTATATGTAAAACTGTCTATCAATTTAAATGTTTGAAATAACTTGCCTGATGTATTTATAATGGTGTTGAAATGCTCTGTGTAACTGTGAAACTTATTTCGGAGATGTACAAAACGCATTTCTTGTAATATTGCAGTAAAAACTCCTTGCAATTTTGCAGTTACATAAAATCAGTTCATCTCTTGGTATAACTCAACTACATACTTCAACACAACTATCAAAGGATTGCAACCACATTTACGTGCCTATGCTGGTTGTTTGTTAGAGCGAGTTTTATTTACCGTTTGCTTTTTATTCTTTTCTCACCAACATAATTAAACGCAATATTGTGGCTCATTCATTACACATGAGACAGTATTGGATTGCGGATGTGCAAATTGTACGAGTTTTAACGCTCTGTTTTTATATGTAAGTATAGAACAGTGCAAGTAGTCAATGCTACGATGCGCAAGAGCATGAGTTCAAGTCTGAGTGTATATCCTTACTTTTTCATTGCTCGTGATATCGTACAAGTGTTTATGATTTTTATTCACTTATAATTATCAGACAGATAATATCTCTTTCCTTCCTACCATACCAACGAGAAGCAACAGAGGTGCGCCTCTATTTGGAGGAAGGGTAGGAAGCTTAATGTAAAAATGTATATCTGTGTGTGCAAGCACTATAGAAAGTACAACCTTTTACACGCAAGCGCAGTGTTGGGAAAAAATCAAAATATCAGAAGAGAATCTTTTCATTGCCGATTTTCTAATAAAAAGGTCACTGATATAAAATATCGCTAGGGAAAAAAATCGTCAGTGAATTTCAAGAGTGCCGCCGATATTTGGGAACATTAATCGGCTCAAGCAAATATCGGAAGAAGAAAAGATCGCTTGCGAACTTTTATATCGGTAAAATATAGAAAAAAGTTCGCCTTGCCTTGCACAATCTTCGAACAATTGATTCCCGAGCGATTTCCAAAGTTTCCAAAAACCTGTAGTTTAACATGATACAAAAAACCTCATCGTTCAATATTGCGGCGACAGCTCAATGGGATAAAGCGTCAGTCTACTTTTAGTCTCAACGAAGCTTTGTTCAGAAGCAGGCGTGTAAAAAAATAAAACTTTACCAATCGACAGAATTAAAATGGGAAAGAGAAGAGATTTATTTCTCCACCTAATACTTTATGCATCGCTAGATGTAAAATATCCACAAACTGTATGTATGGTGCTTGAATAATGGTATGTTGTCAAAAAATATATGGAAAAAAGCAAAAAAGGTATGGTGACCGTTTTTTTACCAAACCCGTTGTTTGTATGGTCCAGTATGAAAGTTTCATATACAATCATATTTTCGATATGATGTGCACATCACTAAAAGCGTTTTTCGCTACCGAATGTCTCTTTTGTTATGTTGCTTTGGGTGAACATTCTTTTAAGAGTTTCACTGAGGCAGAAGTTCGCGTGTGAACTTCGACTCAAACAACCATTGAATATTTGTCTCAACTCAAGAATGATACACTCGGATGCGATGTCTGGTTTCACAGATTTTTGTTTGGAAATGTTCTGGGAAAGATTAATTCGCGAATGAACCTGAAATGAACTTTCATTGATAATGGTTTTCCCAACACTGCACGCAAGTGGCGTTGCTGTTACTGTCTCCAGATTCTGGACAGAGTTGCCAGTCTTCTCGATATGCAGTCTTCGGTATTGGTTAGTGATCTGCCCGTGCGGGGGATCGCTCTTCAATGCCAGCAGTCTTTTTGTCTAACGCGTATTGGTCACCAATACACATATCCAGCTTTTTACGGGCATAATGGCGGTCTAAATTGTTCAGTTCGTAATACGCTTAGTGACCCTTTTTTGACAACAATCGTTTACGTCAACCGCCCAGTGAGTTTAAGTCATCCTACGTTATGCGTCCATAATGCGTTGAATGTTTATTCAATGAACGCCCGACATCTTCAACTAAGCGTTGCTATTATTGTCAAAAAAGGGCAATTAAACGTATTACGAACTGAACAACTTAGACCGCCATTATGGCACGTTAAAAGCTGGATATCGCTAATACATAAGAAAAATTCGTTTTTTTCTGTTTCTTGCATTACATGCAAGGAAGTTTCTTGCAATTTTTACATATTACTAGAGCGCTTGCAAATTTCGCTCGTATTAATTGAATGGCTCTGTCACAATAGGATCGGTGCGGCACCGATAGCTTGGTGTCGAAAGGGAAAAAGAATCATCCCATGGTCGTTCTAGGCGAGGATTTGTGAAAAAAATTTCGCCGGCGGCGGCGGTAAAACATGATGTTGAGTTATGTTCTATCAACGACCATGCGGTAGCAGAAGGCAAAAAGGATTCTTCACATTTCCTTTTAATCTTGTCCATACGAGCCTGCCTAGTCCTAGTTTTCCGTTTTAAGTTTATTACTGATTCGCTCTAGAATACCTCTATCCATTGCTTTCGTTTCTCATAGTCTTAAACTTGCCGAAAATAGCCATCAAAATCGATATAATGACACTTTGTGTACAATACTTATTTTTCTCTGTAATTTAATTTGAATATAAGAAAAGAAGCCGGCTAAATCCACGAGAACCACTAAACTATAAACTAGCCCAATTAGAACATCAAACTGATGCAATTCTTCTATACAGTTGCAAGCAAAACGGCAATCGAATTGAATTTGACCTGCTCGACTCGCCACTATCATTAGGTCTGTTCCAGTACCAGGAGAAACTGGAAGTACTCCGGAGAAAATCGTTCCTGTACTCTCTTCTTCTCTTTTTTCTTCTTCTGGTAGCAAACCGGAGTAAAAAGGAGCAAAGATTTTTTGCTCCTGTTCACTCCGGAGTGACTTCCGTGTACTGGAACAAACCTATTGTACCACTTTGAACCGGAAAGGATAATCTTTCCCAGTTTGACGTGCGTTACATGAGCCAGTTGTCCCCCTCGCCCCCCGGGCACGGGTTTGTCCACGAGCAGTGAAAACATTTACAAAAGAAGGTCCGTCCGTTGTGTACAAATTTCCTAGCTCATACAGTAGTTGTTGTATCAAACCGGCGGCGATGGGCTACGTAGCTCGGCCGCCACGGTGCGCGGCGGTAGGCTTGTGAACGTGATATGTGCTACGACGACGATGCGACATTCAATGCCCTTTGTTCCATATATGTGTCGCAGCAGCATTAGTATCTACCCAGGACTACTTTCCGCCAGACTTTGCTGTACCTACTTTGTAAGCAGAGTTTGTTTTCTTCGTCTTTTGTGTCGATACGATATTTTTCTTCGACTGTAGCTATTGAAAGTTGGCTTCCTACTGGTAGAGATAGAGACCACGTCGCAAAAAAAAAACACATGATACACAAAATGAAACGGGCTTTGAATGAACTGATTCTTCCCTGTTTTTTTTTCAATCGTGAAGCACATCCAATGCTTTCGCTCTCTGGTCGATTATTTCCCGTAATATAGCGTCTATTATTTCACACATCATCAATTCCAATAGAATCTATCTTTTTGTTAGGTTGTTTCTTTATGAAGAGTATAAGGGGCAAGCCACCTATAAGTGAAATATAAACTTTTCTTTTTGCCTTTTTAATTTCGACACATTTTCTTTTTTACTTTTAATGACTTTCAATTAGCTATAGATTACTGGGTAGGAAAAGTTATGCAAATTTAGAGCCATAGTACTCAAGTGAGAGCAAGGATGTGAAGTATACACATCGAAAAATTAGAAGTAATTAGAAACAGGCTTAAAATATTACTGGATAGTCTTTTGTCTTCTGTTGGCAGGGGTCGAGCTAGGCAGCATAATTACGTATTACTCAAGTCTACCAACATGCTTCTTGGTAAAGATAGACTTTTCCCTCTTTATCGTGAGAATCCAAACTTTTCTTTGAACCAAATAACAATGTTTTCTACCAGTCAATGAAAAGTGTGTATAGTTTCGATTGAAAAATATGTGTACCTCTGACTAAAACAAACGAAAGTGTGCTTCACAAACGAGGCCGATCTCTTGCCTACTTCACACTACTTCTTCTCCTTTCTGGCTGTGGCAGATTGCAATTGTTCTCCGGCTTATCCTCCACAGCGAGAGTGGTTGGTGCTTTTGAATTCTTTGTGGTTAGCCGGAGAAGTAAAATTCCCATCTGTTCAAATCGACAAAACAGTCTACGTAGGAAATAGGTTAGCTTGGTCAAAATATGTGTGGGTGGCGAGCAAAATACCTCGGTCACATTAAATGCAATATAATTTTTCGACGGTCAGAAATATAATGTAAATAAATTAATGTATATTCTTCCACGATGTATGAAATAATTTTTAATAGATTCCAACGTCTCTCCCTCATACAATTCACCACCCGTAGAACCGTAACCAACTGCACCGTCGCGCACGGTAGAAAAAAAAACACCCTTCTCCCTCCGCTTCGGCAGCAGTCATTCACCGCCGGATCGTGTAGGGTTTCCTGCCAGCAGAGAAGTACACAACATAAATAGATATCACAAGTGCAGATGCGATTCTTCGCAAACGATGTGCCACGGTTGACGTGCGCTGTTATTATGTTTGCATATAATCTTCGATTTCCAAAGAGTTCCCTTTCTCCGGGCTGGCCGTTTGTCTCGCACACACACACCTGCCGCGGAGGGTACAACCGAGTGAATCGTTTGCGAGGGATCGATCTGCTATTTGCACCGGAGTGAGATGAAAATTGTTTCTCGATTTGTTGTTTATCTTGTGCTGCTTGGAAGCGAATATCTTTGATGCTACCGGATAGAATGCGCGTATCCTGGGAAACGAGGAAGCTGAAACTTTCTGCTGGGTGCGGTTCAAAATCGATCTAATGGAAAATCAAATTCACAAATTTTGTCCCGAAGCTGGTTTAATTGTTATTTGATTTAGTTGTTTGAAAATTATATCAGAAATCTTTCGATATGGTCAAAGAATCGATCATCCGTCATTGCAATTTCAATGTAGCTTTTCTGAACTTTCAGCCGACATATGTTCGGTTTCGACTAGTCTGTACTGGAATATTTACAAAAAAAGATAGGGTGAAGTGCCTATTTTCACCATACTAAGGAGGGCGCCTCACTGATTCATTAATTATTCGGCCTACAAACAATGGAATGCGTACAAATTGGCATCAATAGCTTTGCTTCGTTGTTAAGTACCAAGATAATAACATACATGCGCTGAAAACAATGAAATTCTCGTGTTTGAGCGCAACGAAAACACGAATCGAATGCCCCTATTGTTGCGCTACCATTTGACTCAATGCGTTAAACAAAGATAGCAGACACTGTTCTAACCAACGGCTTCAAATGGGTAGCGTGATAATAGAAACATAGCGATAATGGGCTCATCACCCTACTACCCATTTGATTATTTGCCGCGATTGAGAGCTTCTCATGAATATTTGCGAATTTCCCCAAAATTCCACGCGACATTTCCTGATCGAAAGGAATGGCCGCGCTTCATGAAACACCGCGCTTAGCCCCTTCTGTCATATGTTGAAAATTTGTATAACGAAGGGCTGAATGAGTAAACAAGTTGTTCCAAAAATCAGCCCTGCGTTATGCAACGTTTTGTGCAGGTTGTGTATACCAGATGCAAATGGTGCCAAATTCATCACGTTCAGTAAAATTCAAAAATTCTTTTTAGATTGTAAAATTGATAAAATTGGTTTAATGAGCTATACTTATCATCAAATTCTGTTTTAAAAATTGTCCTTGCGTTTTAACAAAAAGAGAGGCTTATTACTACTGCAAATAGCAAATACAAGTACTAGTTACAGAAAAAAAACTTGCTGGTAACCCTAGAGCGGCGTGTAGCAAGCAGTTGGTGCGGTGTGTATGTCTCAATATCTAGATGAATATAATACTATGTTCACACTACAGAGTTACAACACGTTATACAAGTAGCAACAAGAAAAATGTCATGAAGATAGCGTTAAAATACGCTTTAACTCGCAGTGTGAACGTAGTATACGAAACAGGACAATATTCCACCAATTCACGAGCGCATTGATTTTGAACTTCAAACATCGATTAGATACATCATAGATCATAGCTGCATAGATCTAGAACTAGACTGAATTGTTTGGAATGGTTTTTTGCAAAGCCTGAAGAATGGTACGAAAATCGAACATGAAAAAATCAGTTTTCCCACTTTTTGTTTGATTTGTTAAGTAAACAATTTTTTATTCAATGCAATGTCTGTCAGTATACATTTCCTGGAAACTCGATTATCTTCAGTTTTACAGAATACGTTCAGTGTAGCGAAATGCAATAGCAAATAAAAGCAACAATCAGTCAGTTGATAATCTTACAGCGATCAGCTGCGTCGCCGACACAGACCATAATTTTCAATTTCAACAATAACAATTTCATCCTCCTAACGGCTTCAATGGACTACATCTTTGGACAATGAACCCGACGACAGGGGATGAAAACCCCGATCGGAAGATTCTTCTTTGCCTCGTCGCATTGGTGCCGCTCGCCGGGTACCGATGCGATCAGCAAAAGCACAGTTGGAAAAGAAGGAACAACATAACCCCAAATCCTAAAATCGGTTCCATCTGATTAAAACGAACGAGTTTCAAAAGGGGGCATTAGGGCTGCGCTGTACGTGCTCTGTCTACGCTTAATCGCCAAATACCCGGATCAACCAGCATCATCTGTAAAGCTAATCCCCCGAAACCGAAAGTTATTTCACGCACTCAGCGACACGCTAAACACAAACCCTCCCCTCCCGGACTCTGCTGTCCCTGCCCCCTTACTACTGGGCCGGATGGCTAGCTGATGTGGAATTGAAACACGCTTTGGAATGAGACTGTTTCCAAAAGTTTTAATCTTTCCGCTTTCCTGCTTCTGACAGCATGCTTCCTCATTTATCGTTCCGGCCTGAATGGCTCTTGAGTTCGTATAGCCAGAATGTAGCCTCCTCGAATGGCATGGGACCCCGTAGCTAATCGCGACGGGAAATATCTTCTCTATATGGATGTAGTGCAATGTGTACAGCATTTCATTTCATTAGTTTTATTGAGTTTTCTCGCAGTTTGCAACATCGGCGACTGAGGGATGCTCGAAACAATATGGCAGGTTATTTGTCTGCAACGATGTGGTTTGAGATTCGTCAGAATTTTCGCTTCTTCGTGCGGAAATTTCGGGACAAATCAAAACAACCAACTCCCTGTCGGAATCGGTTTGATCCGGAATTCCGACTGGGAAAATTGAATGGCACATGAACGATTTTTGAAATTGTTTCTCTGCTGGCGTTCGCCTTCGTCTCTAAATGACTTGTCTGATATTGGATTTTTCATGTTCTGATAAGTAAAATGAAATTTTGTGACGCTTTTGATGTAAAATTCAGATTTAATGACCCAGGAAAAGCCGAACAACTCACATTTGGGAATTGGGACGCTCCATTTATGTGCATCTGGCAAGATGCATAGTTACAAGATTTTTTTTTTGCTGTGTGGCGTATTGACCTAAGCTGCTGCGCTGAACTCAAAACGGAACCGGATAAAGTTGACACGCGAGTTTCGACTAATGGTTATTCGTGTCGCGAGCGCGTACAGAACGATATCGTCGGAGGCGGTATGCGCCATTGCCGGGATGATTCGCATCTGCATTTCTCTGACTGAGGACGTGGAATGCTACAAGCGGAGGAATACAAGAAATGCAAGGAGATTGGCCAGAGCGGACTCGTTAGCTAAATGGCAGCAAGAGTGAGACAACACTTAGAAAAGCAGATGGACATACTGACTCATCCCAAATTTGTCGGCGTGAGAACATAGTACGTATGCAGGTGTGAACTTGGTGAAGTTTTTGTCCGGGCACCGATGCTTTCAGAAGTATTTGCATCGGTGTGGATATGTTTCGTCACCCCCTTTGCCCGGAGTGTGTGATCGTGCAAAAGACACCGGAACACTTGGTCTTCGAATGCTCTAGGATCGAAGTAGTTCGAAGGGGTCTGCGGCGTGCAGTCGACAATATCGTCGAAGAGATATGCCACGATGAGCATATCTGGGATGCTGTCAACAGGACCAACAAAGCCGTCGTGAATCAACAAATGCATAGACCTTGTTACCTACCGGCTAGCACTTTGAGAATGCTAGGTGTACCGCCGGGAAACTGGATCGAGACGAATCGGGGAGCTGAATGGCTCTCGAAAACAAGCATCGGGATCGAGATAAATCCGCCGCAGAGGAATTCAAAGTAGGGTAGATTTTAATTGACTCACGAAACAGACATCTGTATGTAGAGAAATTCCGCCGCCACGGAGCTCTCAGTCGGAATAGGGTGAGCTCACCGCAGGGGCTATCCGAGTCGATCGTGATAACCCACAGAAATCTGTACCATATGCCAAACCATTGTATCAAACGTTGAAAAACCATTTTCAATACGGTTCGTTCAATAGATTAACCATTGCCTAGTATAATATCGAACATAACCAGTGTCGTTTTTATACATATACATTTTGACAACATACCATTCAAGAAGCATACAGATTACGGTGGCATGCATATTTTAGGTCTAGCGATGAATAAAATATTAGCTGGAGAAAAAAATCTCTTCCTCTTCAACATTTCAATTCTATCGATTGATGAAGTTTTATCTTGTTACACGCTATCTTCTGAAGAGAGCTTCGTTGACACTAATAGGATTTTCGATTGATTGACACCGGTGTAGTGGAAGTGCACTGAAACTGCACCGTTTTTGCACTTTCTAGCAGAAGTGCAGAAAACTGGGTATGTTCCATTGACACTTCTGGTAGAAAGTGCAAAACCAGTGCACTCCACTACACCGGTGTCAATCAATCGAAAATCGTATAAGTGGACTAACGCTTTATTCAATTGAGCTATCGCCGTAATACTGTAAGGCGTGGATTTTGATCATATTAACCCTTTCATGCCCAACTTTTTTCTAGTGCATGTAGGATTTACATTTCTTATAAAAGAAATGTATAGAATTCGCTCAAACTTTCAAGATTTTTTCCGAGGCCCGGAGGGCCGAGTCTTATATACCAATCGACTCAGCTCGACGATTTGGGACAATGTCTGTGTGTGTGTGTGTGTCTGTGTGTGTGTGTATGTAACGGACAAATTCTCATTCGTGTTTCTCAGCAATGGCTGAACCGATCTTATCCAAACCAATTTTAAATGAAAGAACTAAAAAACAGTATGAACGCTATTAATTTGTTTTTGATTCTGATGTTTAGTTTCCAAGATATGAATGTTTGAATGTGTAAAAATGGCGTTTTTTGCAGTTTCTTGGAATTATTTGCCGAAGTTGACAATATAGATTAACAATTTATATGTTTTTAGATAGCATTAACGAATACCTTTCGAATAAGTTATAGATTGTTGAAATCGGACTATTATCAAAAGAGATATTTAACATTAAATGCGGACGAAAGATTTTTATCATTTCCCATAGCCAGAAATATGACCAAAAACATGTAATCTATTTTTAATGCCAAAACGGCTTATTTTAGGTCATAAGTATCTTCGGAGAATTTAATGGAGGCAATATGCCCTTTCTTTTGGTATTGTGCTTTTGCTGATTAATCCCCCTATGAGTGAGATATTTTCACAAATTTTCTTGGAAGTGATTATATCGAAATGATGCCTTCAGCAAATTTGTAGCTCTTACTTTTGCGAATAACTTTACTGAAGACTTCAAATATCTATTTTGAATACTTTAAAAGTTATGGCTTGTTGTTTGTGGATTACTCTTTGTCGCCTATTTATTGTTCAATATAGTAATAATCCATTGAAATAAGCCAAACATTATTTCGATAAAACGAATTTTGTATTTCATTTTTCTATCTACAACCGCTAGAAATAATCACCGAACACTTCCAAGTTGTCTGGAAGGAACTTGATAACTTATCAGTGCAAAAATGTTCATTTGTGCGAACCTTCTGACTGCAATTTTTCTAACTCATGACCATCGGATCGATCTGAAACATATCGGAAAATGAAAAGCGAAATAAATAACTCCAAGCAAGGGCGTTGCCAAGAGAAGGTTTTGGGGTTTAACACCATACAACGCCCCCCCCCCCCCCCCCCACACCCAAAAAAAATTGGATTGAAGTTGAAAATTTATTGATGCAGACTGATTCAATTCAATATTACAATAACAATTATCTGATCCGTACATTGATATCCTGTTGTTGTAAACATCATGAGGACTTTTGATAAATTGTCGGAATGGGGTCCTGATATGTAACTGATCTATTGGCCTTGATTTCACAGTTGTCTAATTGCATCAATATCAAATTCCTGCCTGAAAACATTCCAATAGAAAATTCCAGAGTTCTGTAATCAATCATAATCCTCAGATTTCTTTTCAAATTGAGCTCGTTTTTGTAGAGATGTACTGTAATAAGGGTCTTTATTTAATAGGAAGCGAAGTTAAAATTGATTTAATGTCTATGAAACATAGAACAGCTCACCAAAAAAATGCATAACTTTCAACATTTGCTAAAATGTTTTTGCCTTTCTCATTCACTCTAAAATTCGTCAATCTAATCCCGACCGGGAGGGCCGAGTGTCATATGCCAATCGACTCAGTTCGTCGAGATCGGAAAATGTCTGTGTGTATGTATGTGTGTGTGTGTATGTGTGTATGTGGAAAAAAATGTGACCTCTGTTAATCAGAGATGGCTGGATCGATTTGCACAAAGTTTGTCTCAAATGAAAGGTACAACCTTCCCATCGGCTGCAATTGATTTTTTTTATTGATTAGACTTCCGGTTCCGGAGTTACGAGTTGAAGAGTGCAATCACACAGCAAATTCCCATATAAACTGAAATGAAAAATTTTCAAAATCAAATTTGTATTTTTGATGCCAAATGACTTTATAATGCATGAAACATCGAGATTTGATGTAAACTCGAAAAAAATAATGTTTGACAAAAATTGATTTTTTGGGACATTTTTGCCTTTCTCATATAGAAAGGTTATCCAATCACTCTAAAAATTGTCAATCATACCGGCCCGGAGGGAGTATGCAGTAAGTGGTTGCTACTTTAAAATTAAAACTAGTTTAAAATTTCTTAACAAGTTGAAAATTTTCGGCAGGACCCGAACCTCCCGGATCTTACTATGTGATACTGAAACATCGCTTGAAACCAGCGGCGGTCAGTGTCTCAAGATCGTAGCTGTCGATCCATTGTACGTATGTGCAAATCGAACTGAACATGTAATATTTAATTCCACCATTGTATTGAACATAACCAGCCATGGAATCGTAGTCTGGACAAATGAGAAAAGCACAATTGCACCACTAGGTGGATTAAAACAGGTTTTCATTTTGGGAATGCGTCGAGTTGAGACGAAAACTCGATCAATCACACAATCCTCGATTAATATCGAGGATAACACTTTCCGAATGTAGAGAGAAATTTATGAAAAATTACGATTTCCATTCGACTCTAGCAGGTTCTGATCGATTTTGATGAGAATTTGATTTTTGTTGTATGACCAATTATATGTATAGGTCAAATGTTCAAAAACAGTAATTTAAGGTCAAGATAACATCATTTTGAAACCGCCAATTTCGGAGGGTTAGTATCTTCGATGAGTTTTACAAACGTTAAACAGCGCATCATTTGATAAAATAATTTTGACGGTATATCGTCCAAGAAGTATTTATGGTGACCCACCAAACCCCCACCAATTGTAAAATTGGTATTGTAAAAAAACGTAAGGGCGATACTTCAATGCTGATAGGTGGAACCGAAAAAGTAAACAATCGCCAAAGGGACTATATACTATATATACAATCATTTTGTCAATTTCAATAGCAAACACAAATTTTAATTTAATAATTTCAAATACTTCATGAAGTTTTGGGTTTCGATCACTGAATCATGCAATCTAGGATGTAAAAAACGCTTTTAATCCACCTAACAGTGTGATGAGACATTTCTTATAACTCTTATCACTCTCTTCGGATATTATATCGTTTGATAACATTTAGAACTTGATGCTTCGCGATGTTTTTGATAACACATACTACATGGGAAAGTGGCAGGACTCAGAGAATCGCTCAAATCAGCATAGGACAACATCAGTGCTAGAAATCTCAAATCAAATCAATGGGAAGCGAAAAAATGGCCCATAAAATAGACATAGCTACGAATTATTGTTAATGCTCTGTTAATAAAATATCTAAATTGTGGTGGGAAAACTGAATTTTCCTAAAGGGGTTATATATTGTACTGAGCCAAAAAAAATCGCATTTTTTTAATCGATTTGAAGTTTATACTTTACTCAAATCACCAACGCGACTGAGAACTAAGAAATCAAGGCTTTTTCTTGAAAAGGGCGATACTAGCAGTGACACCATTCAAAGAAAATCAACAGTGAATATTTCCAGACTTTTATTTCCTATTTAAGAACTATTGTGTTTTTTACATCCTAGATTACATGATTCAGTGATCGAAACCCAAAACTTCATGAAGTATTTGAAATTATTAAATTAAAATTTGTGTTTGCTATTGAAATTGACAAAATGATAGTATCGACCCTTTGGCGATTGTTTACTTTTCCGGTCCCACCTATCAGCATTGAAGTATCGCCCTTACGTTAATTAAAATACCAATTTTACAATTGGTGGGGGTTTGGTGAAAATCGATCTTACTGTCCAAACGGCATAATTCCGAAACCGTAATTTTTGAAGTTTTAAAATTATGCAGAATTAATTTTTCAGAAAATAGTAACAGAGTTCGTGTCTAGCGAATTTGTTGAGACTTTATTGTAGTCATGAATATTAACCTGAGAAAAATCACCATAAATACTTCTTGGACGATATACCGTCAAAATTATTTTATCAAATGATGCGCTGTTTAACGTTTGTAAAACTCATCGAAGATACTAAACCTCCGAAGTTGGCAGTTTCAAAATGATGCTATCTTGACCTTAAATTACTGATTTTAAACATTTGACCTATACATATAATTGGTCATACAACAAAAATCAAATGCTCATCAAAATCGATCAGAACCTGCTAGAATCGAATGGACATCGTTATTTTTCATAAATTTCTCTCTACATTCGGAAAGTGTTATCCTCGTTATTAATCATATTACGTTTTCGTCTCAACTCGACGCATTCCCAAAAAAAACCTGTCTTAATCCACCTAGTGGTGCAATTGAGCTTGTCTCATTTGTCCAGACTACGATTCCATGGCTGGTTATGTTCAATACAATGGTGGAAATGAATATTACATGTTCAGTACGATTTGCACATACATACAATGGATCGACAGCCACGATCTTGAGATACTATGTGACACTGAAACATCGCTTGAAACCAGCGGCGGATCATGGAGAAAGGTCTGGGAGGTCCAGATCCGGCCGAAAATTTTCAACTTGTTAAGAAATTTTAAACTAGTTTTAATTTTAAAGTAGCAACCCCTCACTGCATACTCCCTCCGGGCCGGTATTGACGATTTTTAGAGTGATTGCATAACCTTTCTATATGAGAAAGACAAAAATGTACCAAAGTCCAAAAAAAGTCAATTTTTGTCAAACATCTCAATGTTTCATGCATTTTAAAGTCATTTGGCATCAAAAATACAAATTTGATTTTGAAAATTTTTCATTTCAGTTTATATGGGAATTTGCTGTGTGATTTCACTCTTCAACTCGTAACTCCGGAACCGGAAGTCCAATCAATAAAAAATTCAATAGCAGCCGATGGGAAGGTTGTTCATTTGAGACTAACTTTGTGCAAATCGGTCCAGCCATCTCTGAGAAACAGAGGTCACATTTTTTTCACATACACACATACATACACACACAGACATTTTCCGATCTCGACGAACTCAGTCGATTGGTATATGACACTCGGCCCTCCGGGTCTGGATTAGATTGACGAATTTTAGAGTGAATGAGAAAGGCAAGAACATTTTTAGCAAATGTTGAAAGTTATGCATTTTTTTGGTGAGCAGTTCTATGTTTCATAGACATTAAATCAATTTTAACTTCGCTTCCTATTAAATAAAGACCCTTATTACAGTACATCTCTACAAAAACGAGATCAATTTGAAAATAAATCTGAGGACTATGATTGATTGCAGAACTCTGTAATTTTCTATTGGAATGTTTTCAGGCAGGAATTTGATATTGATGCTATTAGACAACTGTGAAATCAAGATCAGTTACATATCAGGACCCCATTTCGACAATTTATCAAAAGTCCTCATGATGTTTACAACAACAGGCTATCAATTTACGGATCAGATAATTGTTATTGTAATATTGAATTAAATCAGTCTGCATCAATAAATTTTCAACTTCAATCCAATATTTTTTTTGGGTGTGGTGGGGAGCGTTGTATGGTGTTAAACCCCAAAACCTTCTCTGGGCTACGCCATTGCTTGGAGTTATTTATTTCGCTTTTCATTTTCCGATATGTTTCAGATCGATCCGATGGTCATTAGTTAGAAAAATTGCAGTCAGAAGGTTCGCACGAATGAACATTTTTGCACTGCTAAGTTATCAAGTTCCTTCCAGACAACTTGGAAATGTTCGGTGATTATTTCTAGCGGTTGTAGATAGAAAAATGAAATACAAAATTCGATTTGTCGAAATAATGTTTGGCTTATTTCAATGGATTATTTCTATATTGAACAATAAATAGGCGACAAAGAGTAATCCACAAACAACAAGCCATAACTTTTAAAGTATTCAAAATAGATATTTAAAGTCTTCAGTAAAGTTATTCGCAAAAGTAGGAGCTACAAATTTGTAGAAGGCATCACTTCGATATAATCACTTCCAAGAAAATTTGTGAAAATATCTCACTCATAGGGGGATCAATCAGCAAAAGCACAATACCAAAAGAAAGGGCATATTTCCTCCATTAAATTCTCCGAAGATACTATTGACCTAAAATAAGCCGTTTTGGCGTTAATAATAGATTACATGTTTTTGGTCATATTTCTGGCAATGGGAAATGATAAAAATCTTTCGTCCGCATTCAATGTTAAATATCTCTTTTGATAATAGTCCGATTTCAACAATCTATAGCTTGTTCGAAAGGTATTCGTTAAAGCTGTCTAAAAACATATAAATTGTAAATCTATATTGTCAATTTCGGTAGATAATTCAAAAAAACTGCAAAAAACGCCATTTTTACACATTCAAACATTCATATCTTGGAAACTAAACATCAGAATCAAAAACAAATTAATAGCGTTCATACTGTTTTTTAGTTCTTTCATTTAAAATTGGTTTGGATAAGATCGGTTCAGCCATTGCTGAGAAACACGAATGAGAATTTGTCCGTTACATACACACACACACACACACACAGACACACACACACACACACACACACACAGACATTGTCCCAAATCGTCGAGCTGAGTCGATTGGTATATAAGACTCGGCCCTCCGGGCCTCGGAAAAAATCTTGAAAGTTTGAGCGAATTCTATACATTTCTTTTATAAGAAATGTAAAACACAATATTTCTTAAATAGGAAATAAAACCAAGTCTGGAAATATTCACTGTTGATTTTCTTTGAATGGTGTCACTACTAGTATCGCTTTTTTCCAGAAAAAGCGTTGATATTTAGGTCTCAGTCGCGTTGAAAATTTGAGTAAAGTATAAACTTCATTCCGATTCAAAAAAAAAATTCGATTTTTTGGCTCAGTACAATATACATAACCCTTTTAGGAAAATTCAGTTTTCCCACCACAATGCATTGATTGAGGAATTTAGATATTTTATTAACAGAGCATTAGCAATAATTCGTTTGTATGTCTATTTTATGGGCCATTTTTTCGCTCTCCCATTGATTTGGTTTGAGATTTCTAGCACTGATGTTGTCCTATGCTGATTTGAGCGATTCTCTGTGTCCTGCCACAATCCCATGTAGTATGTGTTATCAAAAACATCGCGAAGCATCAAGTTCTAAATGTTCTCAAACGATATAATATCCGAAGAGAGTGATAAGAGTTATAAGAAATGTCTCATCACACTGTTAGGTGGATTAAAAGCGTTTTTAAAACTATTTTTCCTTGAAAACTGTGGGGCCAAGAAACATGAAAAGCCATTTTACATAAAGATAGTTGCTTCCCTCGAAGTGCTAGAAGCTGCTCAATTTTTACCTTCTAATGCTCAATACAATTCTCCTAGAATATTTACAATAGCCCACTTATGTGGAAAACGTAGCCAAAGGCACTCTAAACTGATAAATTTTGTCAGTTTTCAATAATATTGCAACATAACGAAGATATATGAAAAATTCATTTTTCGTCATCAAAGTAAACTGTCCCTGGCAGCACTGCTCATATGGAATGCAATCTAACTAACTGCAATAACTTCAGTTCTAGAGCTGATCCTTGTAACTGTTAGTACTCAAATGAAAGACAGTAGTCATATTTATTAGCCTTACTTGTTTTTGTGAGCAAATCTTGCCTCAATCAAAAGTTATAGCTGTTTAAAAACGTTGTTGTCCACAAACAACATGGGCATGAATGGGTTAATCTACTGGTTTTTGGAGCAGCGTAAACAGATGTACGCATAACAAAGACCACCAAATCAGTATAATCTCTGGCGCAAAAGTACGATGTAGTATACGAATCTTCAATATAGGATACACGGAAGGTATTGGAGATGGTTACTAAATGAGTATGGTAGTATAATAGCTGAATTATAATGGTGAAATGTATCAGTAGTATTCCCAATATGGTGAGTATTATATGAATAGTAGTGAGTATTATATTTTTTTTTATTTCGATTATAGAGGTTTTAACCTTAAGGTCATTCGCCTCTTCGGGTTAGAAAAATCTCTTATGAAAAATTTCTAACCCTATGTGCGGGGTCGGGACTCGAACCCAGGTGCGCAGTATTATATGAATGGTGAATATTATATGAATAGAATAGGTTGGTTAATAGAATGGTTCCGAAGATTTCTGGAATGGTATTTATTTATACGGGAAGGACTAGAGCTAAATGGAGACGAAAAGCAAGAGAAGAGTCGAGATTAGATTAGAAAAACTCTAAATAAACGTGTCATACATTTCTTTATCAAGTTTTTACTAGTTAAAAATCGTAACATACAAAAATTCTATCATGATTCAGAATATAATACTGATGTGTACAATACTAAAATTAAAGAACAACTTGACCATCCCTAACTGCAGCTTGGTAGCAATCACGTCCCAGCATTCCTCATGTGATCCGATTCGATCCGGCAGGCGGAAAATACGAATCGTAAAACGTATAAAAAGGTGATTAAATTGGCACACATGTCGTGACGTGACAGTTTTTCCCCGAAAAAAAAAATAAAATAGTCTATAATCGTAACGAAGCGAATTGTCAATTGCATACACGTTGGTTCGGCATCTGTATCGAAAGCCCCATTTCTCTTTCTATTTGGCCCGTGTGTGCTGCTTCCCATAATTTATAATTCCATTTTTATTCTTCTCGTTTGCATCGTGCCACACAACGGAGGCCACATGATCCTCTTTGTAATACTTTTTTTTGCTGCACGTTCGGTTATTGTGTCCTTCCTATAGATAGAGCATGGTGCGCAGTTTGTACAAAATGATTGCAGGAAAAAGGGACCGAATCAAAAGAAAGTGAAATAAATTCCGGAATTATGATTATTTAAAAGGACGAAGGAAATGAGTCTACAGAGAATGGTGATTATAATGAACGTGATAGACGCTGCTGGGAAGACTAAGGATAAAAGGGAGGGCAGCGATTATATTTTACGGCGACGACGATGGCAGACACAATTGGACGACCGTTACCGGATGGGCTTATGTCCCTGGGTATCGGATTCCCAGGCCAAGGATCCACGGGTTCAAAACTCCAACTATGTAATCGTAAAACCTACACCCGGTAATGGTGGTAATCGGAAAAAAGACTGTCAAGGTCGGATGAAATTTATTTAGTCAAACAAATAAGAAAACACTTTTCCTACTGTTGCAGCAGTTGCATGACACAATGCAAAATCGTCAAAAACAGAAAATCTATTTCAGCATCATTCTTGACTCGTACGAAAGGAATATATATCTTCACAATGTAATCGGCCAACAAACTAACCAACCAACCTACAGACAAGGCAGCAAGCCTTGATTGATCGAAATAGGATTGACATCAACGTTACCCTTTAGATTCCTGAAGCGAGTCTGCAGTACGAGCCGTAGTCTTTCTTAACGTTGTTATTGCCGGTGTGTGTGTATATCTAATGGTGAATCCAACAGTACTGTTTATGCCACTTTGTTCCAGTTCTATCAATCTAGCTCAGGTCAAATTCTAAAATCGAGGGCAATTTATCATGATTGAAGAAAACTTTTGTCAATCTCACCTATTCATACTTGGGACTTTACGTCCGGTAGCTTTAACGTTGGAAGAAGGAAATTCGTTAAAGGAATCACCTAGTGTTAGTAGATTACGAGGTGATTTATGGTCAGGGGATTGTGCAAGAGAAATCAAAAATAATTGACAGGATATGGGAATTGAATGAGCTAACTGTTGTTGGGTGTTTTTGTTCAGAAGAAACCAACCAACTAACACTGAATATATGCATTGAGAAATAGTATGCCTCAATAGTCGTGCATGTGACCGTTTTTTGTTGATAGGGCGTATGATGATATCCAACAAGTAGGAAATCATTTCTTCCAGGTCATCGCCATCACATTGTGGGTTACTTCGTAACGCCTACTTTTAATGTAGAATACATTTAAGCTTTCAATATAGGGGTCCCGTTTCAAAATATCGGCTGCGGCGCCGCGTCAGATTTTAAACGTTAATAACTTTTATCATACTTAACAGAATGATTTGATTTTTAGGCCAATTTGTTGAAAATATGTTCCTCTATGCTGTATTAAAATTTGAAGTATGTATAACATGCACTAATAACAAATAATTGTATTTTGAAAAATCGTTCGAAAACGACTCGGAAAAGTGAAAATTTTCAGCCCATCCCGCACAGAGCCGTCACTTTGGTAGACCAACCGAACAATAAAATAATGAAAAGTTTATATATATAGGTCCACTACATGTTTGTTCCTATGATTATTCGCATTGGGTTGCTTGACGAGAGCAGTTGGTGGGGGAAAGACGGCATATTCCTTTGGTTAGGCCATTAGAAGCCGGACGGAAAGGAAAGGCTCATGCACGGCACGAGAACGAGCGAGAAAGCGATAGTAGTGCATATTAGCGCGATTATAAAAATATCTGTCGGTCGGTTTTTCTCATCATTTGTATTCGTTCAAGTTCAAGCACTAGCAAGCAGCCAGTTCACCGAAGGAAAGCAGTTGGCGATGACGACGGTCGGAAAAAGTGCCCCAGCTACTGGTGACTCATCGCAACCCGATCAGGAACTGTCGCCCTGCAAGAATTTCGCCCCAACTAAAGGGCAACAGAGAAACTAATCTGCGTTCTAATAAGAGTTAAACTGGCTCACCGTGTCCGCGGGGAGTGCGTCTGAATTATGCTCCCGCAATAAAACAATAAACGGTTTTTTACAGGACCAATTAATTGTGTTCTAATAAGAGTTAAACTGAAATTTACATTTTATGGTGTATAACAAATAATTTTCAGAAAGCTATATAAGAAATACGATGTGTGGAAAGAAAGAAAGAGAATTTAAATTATCCTCTCTCGCTCGTTTTCGTGCACTGCTTTTCCATTCCTTTCTGCTGCTAATACTATCATAACAAACGAATGTGGGTGTTCCCCCACCATCCCATGGCCAGTATCACCGCTAACAAATAAGACAAAAGAATTTAAATTTGTGAAAATCTTTTCCTTCCTTCTTTTCAAATCTGCAACATTCTTTGAAAATATTGTTGGAATGTTGTTATTGAAAAACTGAACATACAAGTTTGCTAGCACTGGCCACTAGATTGAAGGCGATGGAAAGGCAGAATATTCGTTTTGGTTATGCTAGTATTGGTAGCCGAACGGAAAGGAAAGGCGCAGGAATGGCACGAAAACGAGCGATAGTAGTGCTTTCTCGTGTTTTCATATATGAATATTGGTCGGTCGGTTTTTCTCATCATTCGTATTCGTTCAAGCGCTAGCAAGCAGCCAGTCCACCGGAGGAAAGCAGTTGGCAATGATGACGGTCCGCAAAAGTGCCCCAGCTACTGGTGGCCCATCGCAACCAACTACCGATCAGGAACTGTCGCCATGCCAGTATTTCGCCCCAACTAAAGGGCTACGGAGCAACTAATCCGCTGGCTAACATTCCAGCGTTTGGTTCATAAGGTTGTGTATTACTTCAACGTCGAGCTACGCTTACAAAACTCAGCCGTAATGAAACCAGTGATGCCTACTTGGTCGGTTTGTTTGAGGATACAAAATAGTGCGCCAAGTACGTAACTTTCTCGCAAAAGAAATCAAACTGGCTCACAGTGTCCGCTGGGAGTGGGCGTAAATTATAATAAAAGCAACGGTTCTTTTCAGGACCAATCAATTGTGTTCTAGTGAGAGTTAAACTGAAACTTTCATTTTAAGGTGTGTAACAAATTTTCAACAATCAACATAATACGTTGTGTGGAAAGAAGCAGCTTGCACACGGAACAAAAAATTAAATTATCCTCTCGCTCGTTTCGTGCACTGTTTTTCCATTCCTTTCTACTGTTATTATCAGTATTACCAAAACGAATGTGTTATTGCATGTGTTTAAGAGAAACGTTGAAGTCGCATGCTTCTATTCGAGCTTTTTGGCAGTCTCCGTGAACTAACTGCATTAAATGATTTGTTTGTGCAGCTCCGTGCTAGTAGCAAACAAAATGGCCCTACCAGTGTCTGATTCGTGAGATTGTGCAGGATTTCAAAGTCGAGTTAAGCTTATAAAGTTCAGCCGTAATGGTACCCGAAGAAGCCAGTCTTGTCGTTTTGTTCGAGGCTACAAAACAGTTCGCCAGGCACGTAACTATCATGCCAAAAATATCCAACGATCCAGCGCATCACCATCAACACCAACGCCGATACCAAAGGTTCTTTTCAGAACCACCATTATTACCATAGAGAATTATTTGAAAATTTCCCATTCAAACGTGATTCTGTTGAATATTATTAGATTTAAATTAACGTCTCGAATTGAAATCACGACGCTCCGGTTATGTGACAGACATTACCCACCCATCTTTTTTTATTGTGACCACGACTAACGGTTTAATATAGACACCCCATTTCAATATTTCTGAAGGAACAGAAGGTCGAGTTTGGAAAGTTTGTAACTTTCATTGTACTTCACCAAATTACACAATGTTCGCACTAATGATTCAGAAATATGACCAGGAATCTTCTATTAGATTTGTAAGTATGTATAATTTACATGAATAAAGAAAAATTGATTTTCAGGAATCAATTATTATCTGTTCTTCCATTGGCCAGTACTACGCGACTTCCTCATGCTAACAATTAATTTCATCGTTAGCCATCTCCCTCACCAAGGCCAACAACGCCAACAAAACCGGTCCTTTTTAGGACCACCATCATTTTTGTAAAGAATAATTTGAAATATTCCTCGCCCAAATCACCTTTTGTCCGAAAATTCCAATGAGTATCAACATATTTGAAGAACGTGTTCCTTATGTATTCTACATCTCTCCGGTTATGTCGCAGACATTACCCACCCATCTTTTTGAAATTCGATTTAGTTATCGTTCTTCCCTGCGCTCTTACTGTTTAGACACACATAGAAAAAATCGTGTGAATTTACGTCTCCTGACCCTGAAATAGACGAGCACCAAAAATGACATAGTTTTACGTTTGATTTTAATTTTACATGACGTTTAATTTCATAAATTACGTAATTTTACTCCACATATGGCGTTTGTTCCAGGGCCCGTCTTAAGACTACGCGGAGCCCCTGGGCACTGTTGAGCTATGGGACCCCAATAGTTGAACAGGTGTAAACAGCTATAGAGCAGGATGATTAAAAAATGATTCCCAGAATTACAAAATAATTTCTACTCCATGCCACCCTGAGACTCTTTTCCAAATTTGTGCCAAATCAGCCAACCGTGTACAAAATATTTTAAAAAATAAAGTGGGATTCAAAATGTATTAAGAACAAAGAGTATTTCAGATTTCCACAACCAGGTGTCGGTGCTGATGTCCAAACAGCCAAAACACTAAATGTGGAGGTGGGAGTTCGATCTCAGGTGACCTACAATGTAATGGACTCACCAACTACGCTACAGTCTTCCTAGACGATATAATCTGACCTTCATAGTTGTAAGACGTTGTTTGAGGATTAAAAGTGCCTCCATCAAGAAGGAGGAATGTTGGACCATGGTCTGTTAAACGTCCATTAAACCAAAAACGAAGCGCACTGCTGTTCATGATTTCTGGAATAGTTGATGTAGTTTGCACATGTTCACATACATTGTTTCGTTTAGTGTTGATCTTGATAGCTTCTTGATGTTCCTGATATGATGAAACTAAACAGAGTTGACTATTGTGAATAATACTTTACTTACAGGTGGCCGAATTTGGGAATCTTTGAAATCAATCGATATTATTTTGAGTTCTATCGCCTTGAAATTAATTCATTTTAATCGCATTCCTGTCTGCCGGAATAGGAATTACGGCTCTTTAAAATATTATTTATTCATTGAACGAATTATTGGTGAGGTTGATTTTTGTGATATATTCCGACAGACGTTTTTGTGTACTCATTTATTGTGACCGGTTTTGGGAGGTGTAGCATTTCAAGTAATAATAATAGTACCCCTACTCGACAAATTGGTGTTTTGTAGACTGCTTTTGTGGTTGAGCGGCAAGCCGGAATGTGCGTCTGGGTTCATTCCCAGCAGAAGTCGTTAATATCCTTCGATTTGAAAAATCTCTGGATACATCTTTCTACGTGGAAGAAGTAAAGCCGACATCTAGCGTGATATCTAGGGTTCAGTTAATAGAATCGCTTCCCAGTACGGACCGATGGAAAAGTAATGTGAATATTAATAATAAAATAAATTAAAAACTCAAATCGAAAAATATAATGATGGCTATTATTAAGAAAGCAGAGGCAGACCCAGAGGCTCATGGCGGCGCAACCTCAACAAGGAAATAAAAGAAGTCGACGAAAGTTTGACCTGGCAGCAGGTCAAAGCGATGGCGGGCAATCGCCTAGGATGGCGATCTTTCACAACGGCCTTTTGCACCACCAGGGGCGCGCAGGAATAAAAGTAAGAATTATTAAGAAAACATTAAACCGTAGTTTCTTCAGTCACTTCACCCAAAACAAAAATCTCTTGCAATAGTTGCAAGCGACAATCACTTGCAAATAATGTTAACATCGCTTGCAATTTAGCAGTGAAAGCCGCTTGCAATCGCTGCAAGCATATAAAATCACTTCATCTCTCGCTATACGTACATACGTTTCTTCAACACACTGTCAAAGGATTACCACCACATTCACGTGCCTATGCTGGGCGTTATAGCAACGCACGGGGAGTTTTTATTTTCCGTCTACTTTTTATTCATTACTCACTAACATCATCAAGCGTAGTTTTGTGGCTTATTCATTACACACGAGACGGCATCAAATTGCGGATGTGCTGATTGTACGAGTTTTAACGCTCTATTCACATTTGCCAAGATAGAGCAGTGGCTGTAGTCAGTGCTGTGATGCGCAAGGTGGTGTCGTGAGTTCAAAACTTGGGTGTGCGCCCGCCCGTCCCCTTTACTTTTTCATTAACCCATTATGTCCTAGCGTATGAAATTTCATACGCAAAAACCACACGTTTCTGGATCATACTTTTGTTATACAATAAAGGCGTTTTCAAACTTCTGGTCTTCTGTGCACGTTAATTAATACCCTATAATTTATAATGTGTATGCTCAATAATATTTTTTTATAAAATTCCATAGTGTTTTCGAATGTCAAAGTTGGACGAAATTCAAACCAAAATATGAACAATACATTATTAATTTTCTCTTCTAAATCACTAATTCTTGTTTCGGATTGTGAACGAATGGCCATGAGAGGTGTGAAAGATGTGGCTCAGTGCGAAAAAATGGAAGAAATTGGTGAAACAATTGCGAAAATTCTGCTGGTAGTTCCTAAGGCAAAATTATTTCCTCTTTAGGACCAGGAGGGGATTCACAACTTTCTCGCTGATTTTAACGTTGAATCAGTGCATTCAAGGCTAACAAATGCTTAATACGTAGCAAATCATACCTGGTTCCACCCAGAATATTTTTTATGTAAATTCTCGTAATAAAATGTTCTTTTTCTTACAATAATTACAAAGTTTGAGGGAAAGGTGGTTTGATGCAACGAACCAATCATGAGACAAAATGGCACGAGAGAGGAGAGAAGTGTTAAAATCATTCAAAAAAGCTGCTTAATGAATGATCTCACAAGATTGAAGATATTATTCGATTTTATGCTGAATATAACGATTTTAGCCGAATTTTCTCTGTAATGATTTTTTGGTACCCTATCAGCCCAGCGTATGAAATTTCATACGATAGTTTTATTCACAACAAAACGTTCCAAAGTGGTTATTTTATTTTTCCCATACTTAATCCGGCATAATATGACGGGTCGAGAAGTATTTTATAAATTACCAAAAGTTTTAACATAGCTGGGTTATAATGGGTTAATCGTGAAATCATCCAAGTGTTTATAATAGAACTGTTATCCACTCAAAACCATCTGATAAGCATGGTTGGATGGATGAAGTATTAGTTAGTGATCTGCTCGTGATCGTTTTTCAAAGCCAGGAGTCTTTTTTAGTCAACGCATATTGATCACCAATACACATACATCGCTAATACATAGGTGAAATTCGTTTTTTTCTGTTTCTTACAGTAGATGCAAGGAAGCTTCTTGCAATTTTTGCACATTACCAACACGCTTGCAATTTTCGCTCGTATTGCAATAATGGAAGTGAATCTTACAGGGTACGTTTTGGGTGTTAAGCAGCTTGAGATGTGTCAATAATTTTAATTCTAAATAGTTTCAAAATAGCTTTATAAATATTGAAACGAATATAGAGTGATTGTGCCTGTTTTAATGCTACCTATTACCATTTATTACTCCTTGCACCACAAAAAATCGGTATCGCTATCTTTGATTCGTTCCTGCAGAAAGCAGAAAAAATTAAATCTGGTGTGAAAAAAGATACTCTCCTTCTTCCCTAATTAAAAGCGCCACGTTTATGTAAATATCCAATGTAATTGTCGGCTGTCGAATCCGGCGAATTGGCCTAGTGTTCACAACTGACCGCGCGTCAATCACACACCACATAGCAACCGCGCCGTACATCGCGTCGTTGGCGATAGCAGCTAAAGTCGTAAAACTAGCGGCAGTAGCAGCTGAAAAAAATCCTAGTATTTTCCAAGTGGTAATTAAATTTTAATAACTCATAATCATTCACGCTCGTTTGTTTCTTTCGTTCCCTCGGGTTGACCCTTTGCCGCCGGCGACTTGAAATTCTCTCTGTGCCCCGTTGCGAGTCACACCGCGCGCCACCGGCCATGGCTGACGATGACCGACGACTGATATTTCTCCTCGAGTTTTTTACCCGATCCGTTTGCATGACTATTAGGTCTAATTCCCGGTCGGTCGACGGTGGCGGCGACGGCTGGTGGCAACAGTCTTAGTAATTTTCTCTAATTTGAACGTTCGAATACGAAAAGCTGAATTAGACTGTACCATTTATAATGATCGTGGATGTGTAATTAGCAGTAGCAGACTATACTATGGTGGAATGTAGGTATATAGTATGCTGCTGCCGTTCAGGGAGACGCGCCTCGTTGCATCAGATGTTAGCAAACTACATGCCTACTATTATACAGTTGACATTATGCAGTAACAGTCAGTTACGGTCTATTACGCCAAAGCTACATACTTTGTTGTGGCCTTGCTTCAATCACAATCTATCTTCGGAGCGAACACATAATTGTTACAATGACAATACTGGATGCTTAGCGGGAGTCTCATTCACTGTGCAGTTTCCAATCAATTAAAATTACGCCATTTATATTCCAAGCCGAGCTCAGCGCTTTCACATTGCTTTTAAGAACACCCTGGGGACATTAGCAACAGCAAGCCTGGTCTTTTTTTGTGTCGAATGCTTCGCACAACAGGAGTCAATCCATGGTGATATTGTCTTATGCATTTGCTGGAAAGGGACGTGTAACGTAAACGAGTCGTTGCGATAAAAATGAGCTCCATTACGTTCGCTCGTGTTTGATTGTTGCCATTAGAGAGGCAAAGCTTGAGATTCGGAATCGCACCATCTCCTTCGTGTTTCGAACGCATGGGACCTCCAAGTGAGATTGGCCAAGCGCGTTGTTATTCGCACTAACCCTGAAGCATCCAACCTACCAAACAACTAACCAACCAAGAGTTTCCCCGTGGCACGTTGTAGGACTGCCACCCCAAACCGAAGCGACGCGTAAACATTGTTGCGAAGCACTGAATGACTCTCGGGGCTATTCCTAATCTCTAGCAACCAATCGAATCGACAAAGGCCAACCCGGGCCCAACAAAGACGGGTAAAACGAGAAAACAAAATTATGGACACCTAGAGCGATTTGTTAATGAAAATAAATACGTCTCGTAAACAATAAACATTGATCGTTCCGGGGGAGAAGTTAAAGGTTCGAGCACGGGACAAAGCGGAATGATTTTTGTTCCCTGGTACTGCGCTTCTCTATTATACGAGAACCGGGGAATGGCGATGACGATGGCAAAGCACAGAAGCAATAATCGTAATCTGAACCGAACCTAGGAAATTTAGTAAACATTTTCCTTTCCTGCTAAACGACATGAAGTAAAATTGATCGTTTTTCAAAGTTTATACATTGCCGGAGTCGGTTGCCAGCGACAGTCAGGAAGAAGAAGCTGATTTTTTTTTCGGAAGGCTGTTTTGTGTATATGACTTTTCGAAGAATCAGATGTCGCTTAATTTATATAGACCATAAACCTTTCGAAATGGTGCTACGAGAAAATGGCTTTGAAGGCGATAAATTTGTTTTCATTGCCATTTTCCCATATGTTTCCCGCGACCAATTCAATTGTTGTTAGTTTAATTTAAAACTGTGCACGAGGAAATAAAGCAACTCTGGGAATCGGGTGGATAGAATCTACGTATAAACTGTTTTCGGAAAACCTTTTGAATTACTTCCAAACAGATTTAATTCATTTCGAAATAGATCGGATACATTTTATCGCTATTCGTTTGAATACTTATTAATAAAGGTTCAGTTCGCGTTCATAGCTAGGTAGTCTCTCCACGGCAATCTACAAAATGCGAAACGTAAAAAAGTGACGCAACAAGGCTTTTATTCGCCGTTATTGCAGTTTGGGCTCCATACTTTAGAGCAATATTCTATAGGATGGATCGCGATAAAGCGCAATAGATCGATTTGAGACAATAGATATCCGTAATTTTTTGCCTATCCAGAAGATGCATCCGCAGTGACGCTTTGCCATCGTCACATCCGCAATTTGATGCCGTCTCGTGTGCAATGAATAAACCACAATACTGCGTTTGATGATGTTGGTGAGGAATGAATAAAAAGTAGACGGAAAATAAAAACTCGTCGTGCGTTGCTATACCAACCAGCATAGGCACGTGAATATTGTGGTAATCCTTTGACAGTGTGTTGAAGAATCGTATGTACGTATAGCGAGAGATGATGTGATTTTATATGCTTGCAACAATTGCAAGCGGCTTTAACTGCAAAATTGCAAGCGATGCTAACATTATTTGCAAGTGATTGTCGCTTGCAATTATTGCAAGAGATTTTTGTTTTGGGTGCAACTGCATAGGAGACGTTTGAACGTAAGTTGAGAACCCATAATCACTCCCAGATCACTCACGTGATTGACGCGTTCGATTGTTGTTTCTAGCATACGGTAGTTAAAATAAATCGAATCCTTCTTTCGTGAAAATGAGAGTACCGAGCACTTCTTCGACTTCACATACATGCGGTTGTTCGTGTTACATCAATCAGCAAAGACTTGAAGCTGCTCTTGGAGAAGCCTGCAACGATTAATTGAACGAATTAGACGAAAAATCTTTGGATCATCCGTGAAGGACAAGTGTGGAGTCTTCAGAACTAGATGTACATCAATGAAGTATAGTAGAAACATCAACGGTCGCAAGTGGCTTACTTGAGGTATTTCTGACGTGGAAATGAATATAATGTATTAACTGCTACTGATACGTCACCTCCGGTGGGTCTTCGGGGCTGTTGAAAGGGCTCCGGTAACAACGAAACACCTTGTATCCAGTACCAAAGACCTGACTGGAAAGTGTGTCATCGTTCAACCATGTTTCGACGGAGACAATGATGTTAAAACTCTTTTTTTTTATTTCGTTCATTTAACACGGCTCATTGCGATAGCTTAACGGAGCCGTAGATCTTCCATGTGTTTACAATATGTAAAAAATAAAAATAAAATATTATTGATTACCCGTTGGATCTCGTGCGCGCAACTTTGTATTGCGAGCGGGGACCTTCTTTCGCGGCTCGCCTACTGCGTCGTGGGGATCATTTGATTCTCTCCTGCCGTTAAAAGTGTCTTGGTGCTCGCGATCAGATGTTCTTTCCTGCTTATTGCCCTTACGGGTGACCAGTGTAAATCCGTCGTCATTGTTATTATCTTCTTCGCCGATGTTACTTACAGTTACAGTTTTGGGGTGCTGGATGCTGCTTTTGCAGTTGTCAATATGGACTGAACAGCTGCCACAATTTTGGCAACCGTTTGTGGTTCAGGTATTGGTATTGAAAACTCTTTTTTGGGTTGGTTTTCCGTGGATTCGTTGGCAATCGGTAGAGACGCATTCTTTATCTTCCGCGCAAGGTTGTCCGTGGTGCGCTGTCTGATTACAATACTTGCACGTAGGAGTTTGCCCCTCATGGGTGCATAACGTAATTTGATTAATAGTAGCTTCATGGGGTTTGAGTTTTATAGTCAAGTGGGAAGGGATAGGTCTTTCGATCCGCATACCCACCACAAGAACACCGTTAGGTGTACCCCGGGAAGAAATTTCTCCACGTATCAGATGTAACGGATTCTACTTCTCCGTATTGCGACATGTATTTTGCAACTAGATCATGAGGGGTACGTGGTGATAGGTCATGTAGCTTTACATCTACATAGTCTTTTTCTATATACACGGGAATCCTAATTCCAACATTATCACTTTCAGCCATGTGCTTCAAGTTGTTCTGCAAAACGAAACGTTCAGCTTGGGCTAACGTGTTGAATTATATGAGTACTACATAGCGAAGATGATGATACTGAAGATACATATCCTCCTTGAGCTTAAGCTGCATCTTCATCTTCAGCAGGTATTCCACTTCACGAAAACTCAATCGCATTGGACAGAATTTAAAGTCAACGGCCGCTGTGTTGGGTCGGAGCAGAGTTTTTTCATCAACTTTACTCATGATGGTAAGAATAAATTAATTGTCGCTTTTGTTCTCGAGACAATGCACACTAGATCGAGAGGTTGCTTGTTGTTGTTCACTTGGTTCGATTGTACGTCTAACTTGGGCAGAAATAGAAAGTAGACTGATGTCAAAACTCTTATTGTAGACAGCAAGGCGATATTGCTCAACGGTTGAATTGATACCACAAGTAGTTGATCAAGGCTGGAAATTGAAGTGCTTTTAGGCAAGGAAGAGCTCACAGATGCATGGTACTTGTCTGTGGTAGGTTAGCGAAAGATACCTCGTTTAAAGTCCACCGCAGTACCGGAACGGCTGCTGGTAGCTGGCAGGAAGGGCTTGACTTTGATGGGGGGGTTGATAAAGGGCTTCCTAGCGACTGGCGGCAACTGTGCGTCCCGGTGACCGTAGAGATGAGATTACGTGGGATGTATGCAATACAGCTGGACTAAGAGCCTATCGTAAACAGTTGTGGGTCGCTTGCAGGAAGAACGGAACCGGGCGTTGATATAAAGATAATAACGGTGAACAGGAATCGAGTAGCATTTCAGCGCTTGAATTATTCAAAATGGATGGATACTTGCGCAGTAGCAAGTTTGAAAGACTCATTCTCCACTCCCAAACATAGGACCAGCACGACTGGTGAACGTTGGCTGCAGTAACTGGACCGTTGCGGGGAGATCGGGAGCTTCCATAATACAAGCGGCGGTGCACGAAATGTATCCTGCTTTGGCTAGTCGAAATTGAATTCACGAACGAGTACTCCAGTAAACCAAGTAGACGCTTTGAGTGCATGGTTCTTTAGTTCGCTCAGAAGTTCAACTCGGAACGAAACGAATTTGAGGATCATGAGTTCGGTATTTTTCTTGACCAACAAAATTGCTTTGGGTGCCACTTATTCCAAGGCAATTTAGGGCGTAACAACAAGACCTATGATTGATACAGTTTATCAGCAACTGTTCTGATTTCTCGCTGAATGGCTCTAGTACCACAGACAGCGGCGGTAGTGGTGACAATTTTTGCATTATTCTCGAGGCTTTGTTTTGGGGTTGGGCAGGTCCCCCGAAACTTGCTTGACAGAGGGGATCTGAGCACTGAAAATATCGGTACTTGCATACATTCAGTACCGGTATTTCGGTACCAAAAATGGGTTGGTATATACTTCCGGGATTGTCTGAGTCGAATGGTATATGATACACTAGGGCATTGCAAATTTTGTTTTTTTTGACTTCTCGAAGGCCCCCCTCTCATATTGTGACAAATGTCGAAGTAAGCTCAGATGCCAAATTTCACATCATTTGGACAATTTTAGACCCCCGCCCACATCGCTTAAATTTTTTTTGAAATTGGTACTATGGGAAAAAAACATTAAATGCTATAACTTTTGAAGTAGCAATCAGAAAATTACAATTCATACCTCTTTTGAAAGTAAATAATAATAGCATTTGAATGGAGATATTTTTGTTTCTTGGAAAATACGGAAAAGTGGGGTACTGGGTCATTTTGGCCCCAAAATCCCCTATTTTTTATAATTTTTTTGCTCCGTGATGCAAATCATACATATTTTGTAGTTTTTCTAATGTAAAAAATCTCAAAAATCGATCGGAGCCTTTTTTGACCTTTTTCCGAATACGAGAAGTTGGGGTTAAATGGCCTTTTGTCATTCATATTAAACTTCATCATTTTCTCGTGAATATATCTCTATTATTCTTCACTCAATTTTCATAAACTATACCTTGTTGAACGTGGAAAATCCTTAGGATTATAACCAAAATAGATTCGTTACCGGTGAAATTCAGGAACATCAAATTATCTGACATATAGTGTCGATTTCACATGTTTATCATAAAATCGCACATATTAACTCCATTTAAAAACAAAATTCTTATTTAATTTACTACTTTTAGTGTAAAATATGCTTAGGGATCACATGAGAAAAGTTTCATTCCTGGAAAAATAGGGGAAGTTGAGGTATTAGGACAAGTAATGAAAAAAATGAGATTTGTAGAGTAAATATCAAAAAGTTTGATGTTTCTGAATTTTACCTCTAACGTTTTTATTTTTGGTTTTATTCCTCAGAATTTTACACGTTCACGTTCATGAAAATTGATTAAAGAATAATAGCTTTATATGCATAAGAAAATGATAAAATTTATTATGAATGACAAAAAACCCTATATCCCCAACTTCTCGTATTCGGAGTAAGGTCAAAAGAGTTCCGTTCGATTTCTGAGATTTTTTCACATTAGAAAAACTACAAAATATGTATGATTTGCATCACGGGGCAGAAAAATCATTAAAAATATGGGATTTTTGGTCCAAAATGACCCAGTACCTCACTTTTCCCTATTTTCCTAGAAACAAAAATATCTTCATTCAAATACTAAGATTATTTCCTTTCAAAAGAGGTATAAATTGTAATTTTCTGATTGCTACTTCAAAAGTTATAGCATTTAATGTATTTTTCCTCCATAATTTCCCATAGTACCAATTTCAAAAAATTTCAAGCGAAGTGGGCGGGGGTCTAAAATTGTCCAAATGATGTGATATTTGGCATCTGAGCTTACTTTGACATTTGTCACAATATAAGAGGGGGGCCTTTGAGAATTCAAAAAAAAATTTTTTGCAATTCCCTAATGATACACGGCCTTACGGGCGAAGATTACGTTATCGATTTTCAGATTTTCTATAGAAGAAAGGCAAACAACATAACACTAATTGATCCTCGCCCTACTGTTAATAAAATTCAATTATTCCCCTTTTTATACCTAGTTTTAAAATAGCTGTGGCTTCTTTAAAGCATGTCTCGAAACATGATTGATTTGATAAGGCATCATTATACGTTTATTTCCCCGGACCCAGATTGTACAGCCAAACATTCAACCTTCATTTCACACAGTTTAGTTCGGATTTACAATCGCGAAAATTTTCTCGGAATATTATAAAGTCCATTGTGTCTGTTTCTCTCTTCGTGAAGCCATTTATGGACCATTTCGGCTTAGTAAATCCAGAATTATTGCCGTCATCAAAGTTAAAAATCCACCCTGCAACTGTCAGAAGTTTCTCATCTTTCAGAACCCGACGTTTGCCTGATACGAGCTAGTCTCTTCTATAGTCGGTACAATCAAATTTCCCCCTACGGGGGGGAACGTTTCAATTCCCAGCACAACACTGACTTGATCAACTGCAGTGGCTAAGGGAGGGGTGGTCGAGAGAGGTGACCGCGGCTGTGTGACGGTTTCTCCAAGCCCCGAACCGCGTAAATGGCCGGGGTCGCCTTCTGCTACAAAATAGAGAAATAAAAACCACATTCATTAAAATCACTCAACAATAAACGCTGTAATTTCGAGCAAATGAAAGAGAAGAAAATAATGGATATTATTATGACGATAACGACTTGCGCGCTGCTGGGTTGCGACTCAGGTTTGCCACGACGTATTATGGTAGTAGGACGACAGGCAGACCTTCTCTCGAGTGGCTAGCCCGGTTCAGGAGAAGTAGAGAGAAAAAAAACCGGTACCAGCAATAATGTTGACAATTGTTGACAACGATGACAATTACGACAACGACAACGACGACGACGACGACGATGGTGGCGATTCAAGTCGAGCCAACCGACCATCAATTCGACTCTTCCGTAATGGCATACGATTTAACCAGAAACACACATCAGGGTCGATTCGATAGTGATGTTGCAGAGAAAACGTATCGATTGCCTGTTTTATGGTTTCATTGCAGCCCGATGTGGTTGGACGTTATATTTGATTAAATTTGTGGTTTCAGCTTCTAATTTCCTGTGGAAAAACTGTGGCAAATAATTGTGAATTCGATTTCAGGGTTTTTATTGGTAGAAAATCAACTTCGTTCCTGGAACTGCATCTATATATTTGAATACACTATCTACAAGTCACTTGTCTGGATTCAACACTCATTCAAATCGCTGACAAATCAAATGTTTTTTTTATTCGAGAAGAATTGTTCATTAAGCATCATTGTTAGTCAAATCTTTTCGGGGAGTTCTTCAAAAATCCATTTTACAAAACATTAACCATGGTCCCAAGTCCCATCGGCGAACCCATCATCATTATTTCAAGTGGCTCCCGTATCGAGTGCTTGCGCCGCCATTCACGTATTTCCTACCCATTCTCGGTCTGCTGCCAAATCCATATGTGTGTAATTGCTTCTTTAGACATTCCCCCGGGGCGTCGAAAACAGAGGCCATTAAATTTAGTGCCGTACTGAGGTTGCTTTTTCATGCGTTGCATATATGTACATGTACCGTACGGGGTCGGTCCTTCATCGGGCGTACAGGATGTAGCTACATTAGATATACGACTCTACACGGTTAGCACTTTGCACTTATCGGCTATGTGCATGAGTACCAGCCGCAATCTTGAACGGCTGCCAAAAAGTCGATCACGTCCGATGCGTGAGTGGAACACATTCAATTTGAAGTACCGAACGCAATGAATTGCCTAAATTGCAAAGGCTCTGTCAATTTGGGTCTTCCCGAGTAGTAACATGTGTTCTAATGGGTGCGAGAAACCGGGCCGGATAAAGTCAGAACGAAGCACGAAGCAAAGAAGAAAATTCTCATCAAGTGTTTTTTTTTGTAAGAATTTAAATAATTAGTAGACAAACATTTTACCTCCAGTCAGGCTCATTTACGGGGAGATCTCGCGTCTCCCGCAGCTTGTTTGGCCGGGGGAATGAAAGACAAGGAAGCAACATGTTCTTCGTTCAACGATGAGCTGTCGACGCCGCTGTACGCCGTGGTGCTGTTCAATTACACTTTCGGTCCGACTCGAGATCTTGGCTCACATTCGTTGATTGTATCGCCAGGCAGCAAAACACTCCAACAGCTGCAATACGTTTCCCAGAAACGGACAAGTCATCTGAGTTGTTTTTTCTTTCTCACTGTAATGATTAGTTTTTTTTTTAATTGACTAGATTATGCAGTTGGAGGTTACGAGGTTAAATTGTAGTCTGGTGGTCAATCATTCCGTTTCCATTACAATTCAAATTAATAATCCTCTATTTTTGGAAACTTGTTTTGAATTACTGATACTGGATATTACTGTAAGGGTAGAACGAGGTGAGGCTGCTGACACGGTGCATTTTGACTGCGTCAACTGTGGTATGCTGTTAGAAAACTTGCCTTCAAATTTTTAATGAAGCTCTAGTCATTTGGAATCGACACGCTTTCAATTGGAAATATGTAGGAATCTGTTTTGTTTAGAATAAAACGATATTAGTTCTTATAAGTAGGGTGACCATATCAGGCGAGTAAAACCCCAGAACAGTTGAGCGAATGTGACACCATACTCGGTTATTTTATTGGTCTGACAGGCAGAGCTCTGCCAGAATGTCATTCGAATTTTTGAGACACCACAATCAGCGAAGGATTCCAGCAATTGTTGGAGATATTTGCAATCCTCAATTGAGCGAATGAAACAAAATATTTTGAGATTGAATTAAAGCACAAACATCAACGGTCCCAAGTAGCTTCCTTGGGTCCTGACGTAGAAGTACATGTGGGTGTCTGATAATCATCTCAATCAGCCATATCTCTCGCTCTGTGGTGACGATCATCTAGTAAATTGTCAATGAATGCAATTAGGCTGTGCACAGAAAATAATGACAGCTCTATCATTTCGCTTACGGCAATCATGGCGTAAGTAGTGAAGTAACTACCGAAGCGAAGAAGTCCTGGCGCTCCCGGAGCAAGGAGAGAGCACAAGCCGGCCGTTTGCGTGACCGAAAGGTGCAGCAAGCGCTGAAGCGAAAGACGGAGGGCAAAGCTGCGCAAGATTCGAAATCTTTTTCGCGCTTTGAGTGACTGGCCAAGCGGCATTGAGACCATTTTATGGATCTTTAATGGGGCGAAATTTGGTACGGAACATTTTTATGGTCAAGCTGCTGTCAATTTTGTGAAATCATAAATTAATACAGGAATCAATGAAAATTTGTTTAGTGTTTTTCCTCATCCATCCTAAAATTGTCTTTTTTGTGCAATCATCATACCCAGTTCGAGTCAGTATTCAATGAAGACATTCCACGATAGGTACACCCAAAACATGCTACCTTGCAAGCGACAATTATTTGCAAATGATGTTAGCATCGCTTGCAATTTACTAGTTGGTAAAGCAAGGCATGGCGAGTTTTCATTTCTCACTAACACCATTAATGCAATATTGTGTTGTGACTCATTCATTATACACGAGACATTATCGAGTCCAATCCACGAATTCTACTTCCCGGCCGTTTTGACGTTTGGTGCGGATGGAATGACAACTGTTGTTGTTTTTTTGTTGGGTGCGTTTTGCACTGCGAGAAGTGTTTTGATCGATTGTTAGTTGGTTAAAATGATTTGTATTAAATTTTATAATTAAATGCAACAATCTGCTAGTAAACTATAGGTCAACGAAGAGTACACCCAAAACAAAAATCTCTTGCAGTAATTGCAAGCGACAATCACTTGCAAACAATGTTAGCATCGCTTGCAATTTTGCAGTGAAAGCTGCTTGCAATTGTTGAAAGCATATAAAATCGCTGCATCTCTCGCTATACTTACATACGTTTCTTCAACACACTGTCAAAGGATTACCACTACATTCACGTGCCTATGCTGGTTGGTATAGCAACGCACTGCGAGTTTTTATTTTCCGTCTACTTTTTATTCATTCTTTACCAACATCATGACACCAGCGATGCCAATTGGCTCACCTTTCAGTTTAAACTGGATTCTTTCAGTTTTTTTTACAACATCCAGTCAAAATCTTCCAGTTTTTTTTTTTTTTAATTTGAGCCAGTTTTATCCAGTTTCTTTAAATATTTTTTTTTCTCGCAAATTGTAACTTGCTTCATTTTTATAAAATTTTCAAGCAAGCGATGGGATGATGCCGAGTTCCCCAGAAGAAGATTTTATTCCACCGTAACCAGAACTCTTTTTATACCACTTGTGAGTGAAACGGTTCGGGAATGTACATTTTGATTCGATTTCAAATGAATTTTACTCAAACGTTAAGGTGGCAGTACATTGTGTCAAATACTTTGATAAACATTTGTTTAATTCTCAGCTAGTGGTATCGTAAGAAAAGTTTAAGTGCATCCTCAAGTTTGGCAAATGGTCTTAAATTTAGGATTTTGTAGATGTGTTGATTGAAACCTTCAATACAGTACAATCCGACTTACAATTACAATTAAATTCGAATATTTTAATATTTTTTTAAAATTTGGACAACAATATCAAAAAGCCGACTCAAATTTTCAGTAAAAGGTATGGAACATACGTGTGTACTTAACAATCGTTCATTGAATCGTTGAATTAAATATTACAAGGTAGGATTTTTTTCGAGCATCCAGTTTTTTCCAGTTTTTTTTAAGAAAGGTTCCAGTTTTTTTTGAAAAAAAATGTTGGCAACACTGCATGAAACGCAGTTTTGTGGCTTATTCATTACACATGAGACAGCATCAAATTACGGATGTGCCTATTCTACGAGTTTTAACGCTCTGTCCACATGTGTAAAGATAGAACAGTGCCTATAGTCAATGTTTTAATGCACAAGGATGTGAGTTCATAATGTCTGTCATAATTGTCTGATAGTATGGTTGGATGGATTAAGACTTGGTTAGCGCTCTCCCCGTGTGGGGCTCATTCTTCAATGCCACCAGTAGTTTTTTTTATCTAACGCATATTGGTTACCAATACATATACATCGCTAATACATAGGCAAAACTCGTTTTTTTCTGTTTCTTGCATTTCATGCAAGGAAGCTTCTTGCAATTTTTGCACATTACCAGAACGCTTGCGATTTTCGCTCGTATTTATTGCATTAATGTAAGCGATTCTTACAGGGTCTGTTTTGGATGTGGGTACAATCTGGATGGAATAAGTAATGCATTCGGTTTGGTTAAATGGCGTCATATGGCCTATCTGAACGAAGGGGCACAAAATCGAGGTATAAAGATCCTCAATGTCGCCTCTTCCGTGTTTTGTTAAGCCGACTGCGTCCATTGTCTTAAAGGGATCTCCTCATCAGTGGCTCAGAAAAGGGTGCTTAGTTAGCATTTTTGATGAACATGAAAACAACGAGTGAAACAAATTATCTTTTTAACATGGATTAATTCCGGGAATGCAGCTTGCGGGCTTTAAATATGTTTGCGTATTTTAAGTCAGCGCCAGATTCAGTAAAACGAAACGAACTGTGGCATATATTGCTTGAACGTGACTTTCCAACAAAACTGATTAAGCTGGTTGGTATGATGAGTGATGGGTTGAAATCAAATGTCAAAAGAGCCGACGAGAAGTGTTAGACAGAATGCAGCAGGGCAATGCACTTTCTAATCTATGATTCAACATACTTGTGCAAAGGAACGAAACCATCATTCCATGCTTCCTGGCTTCGTGGACGACACATACATCGTTGGCGTAGATCGCAGAGCAGTGGAAGAGCTATTTCTGCCTTTTAAAAGGGAGTCTGCTAGAATCTGACTGATTATAAAGTCTGCTAAGACAAAGTACATGGTAGTTGGAAGACAGCGAGGAATTCCGAACGAAGTTGGTTCTGAGATGGAAATAATGGGATACGGTAGGTGGTTGCCGACGGAATTATATACCTTGTAACAGTAGTGACATGTGATAACGATGTTAACCGCGAGATAAAAATGTTACAGCCTCGAATAGGACTTCCATATATGGTTTGCTTAGTCAGAAGGGAATTGCAAAAAAAGTGATAACTTGATCCCGATATTTTTCTCGCATATAGAGATATCATTTTAAATTATTTCCGCAACAGATTGAATGTTCCGTCCAACATTAATATTCCAGATAGCGGAAATATTTGCACATATCTTAAATAAAATGTCACGTCGAAACGAAAGATAATCTCCGGTCCCGTATTTCAGTTTACCATGTCCCGCAGGAACCTCCCCCAGTTATGATGGCTTGCTTGAACGGTGCTCATGAAACGCACCGGTAGCGCAGAGGCAGTCCCGCAACGAGAGTGAACGATTTATTTCTGAACAATGTAACATTTTATTCCACTTCACCCATTTTAGTACGGTGCCAACCAGAACGGACCGAAAGCGAGATAGCGAGTGTCAGACTCGGGGCATGGCGTGAAAACTGAAACAAAATAAAAATAATGCAATATGTATGTAGCATGAGGGCTTCAAATGCGATATTTATGTAGAAAAACTCTCCCATAGCGAGGCCGACGGTTAAACGAACCACAGCCGATTTGAGTCGTGCCGAGAATGGAGCAATTTTTAATGAATAGGGTGGATGTACCAATAGTCGCATGCTTAAGCAAAACTTTTGATAAAAAATCCATTAATAGACCTATGGGCAATGTTAATACATCAAACGAAAGCTTTCAGTCCCTACTTCATAGGAAAAATATAAAGATGGCTTAATAACCGATTTATGTATTCAAAACCGCTTGTACCACTATAGGAACACATGTACCAATAGTGGTGCTAATCGCTAATTTCGGTTCCTATTGTTGCAAATCCCATTGCTTTCTTATGGGACTTGCAACTATAGGTACACTACATCAACTATAGGTGCAAGGGAGCTCAAAATTCTAAGAAAATCATTTTTTTCAATAGTTATTTGAGCAAATTTCAAGGATAACAGTTTTATTGTCGCATAATTTTAGTGCGATGAATCGATAAAAAAATATTTGTTGATGGTTGGTACCTTAGTTAGGCGTATAACCCACTACTGCAACTATTGGTACACCTCAACTATAGGAGCACCCACCCTATAATTTATAAACGTTTTTTTTTGTTTCGTCCTACACTTCCCCCTCCTTTTTGACACAGCCATCTGTCGGTGCCATCCTTCCGTCGCATCTCGTCGGCTGAGTATCGATTCGGGGTGGAACGAAAAAGCGCTGCGTGAGGCAGCCAGCATAGTGCCACCCACTTCAGCGCCAAACCGCAGAGTTTCTGCTTATGATGTTACTGTTGCTGCCGTCAGCACACGGAATCATATAGAACATGAAATCTTAACTCCGCTCCCAGTGGAGCCTCCCGGAAGGAATGGGATTCGAGCATTTTATTATTAAATTTAAGTACCTACTTTCCTTGTTTCGCATGCTATCATATCATTCAGTCATCAATTTGACGTGATTGCCGGGCTCCGGGAAAACTCTTTGTTTGTGCCGCCTGGCAGGGATTTTTCGTCATATCCCCAGTCGAATCAAATGTTCTCCATGGATTGTTATGGTTTAAAGCAAAATGCGTCCGGAACTAATTGAGCTCGAGTTAGGTGATGCTTCTGCCTTCTGTATGTGAATCCTCGTTGTTTTCATGACCCTTTTAATGTAGTCGGAGCTCTGAGTGGATGTGATTCCCATCGCAAGATAATTACAAACTTATTAGAAAATGCAATTTACGTTACAAACTGTGTTCGATATCAATTTGATACGATTTTCAGATTGGAATGGGAGCGTGTTTGACAATCTTCGACCATTGATAATTTCTTCGGGAACCCAAACAAATTAGCTTGGCTCCAAGCAATAACATAATACATCAATAACTAACGAGTTTTTGGAGCATTAGCCTACGTTTATTTGTGTCATTTTCCAACGAAATGAAACAATGTGTCCATTCAGCCTTGTGCACAACAAGCTTCTAAACTCATTCCTCGGCCGTAATTCCTGTTCCTGTGTGTCATCCTACGTGGCACACCCTTTTCACTGAAACCTGAAACGGATCGTGAAAGGCATTGAAAATGGTGTGTCGTGTCGGTTGCTATTTACGGTGAGCGTTTTGGATTTTCCAACTTGCCAGAGCTATAACAATGGCATTAAATGGATTACAGGGCAACCGGAGCCATCGACCGAGGAGCCCGCAGCGTGTCTCAGTTTGCAAGTGGCCCGGAGATTCGCCCTGGGAAATTTGCCATCGAAGAAAACGGTTTCCGTTTCAGACAGGCGAAGAAGAACCATTTGGCCTGCCATCCTTCGCTTCCTGGTGGGTATCATACTTTGAAATTTTATAGCTCCTAAAAAAGTTGGCAGCAACATTACCCGACCTTAACAGCCAAGTAGTTCCAACCCAGCAGCAGCAGCAGCAACCGAAACAGACTTGCATTGTGCTAGAGTACGCTGACTAATAAGAAAGGAAATCGCAGCAAAAAAAACTCATTTTTACATAACGTTAAAAACCTTCGTAGCTGAAATTGGATCGTTTGCTCTTGCGATCTAATTCCATTTTCAGCAGCCTATATCTAGTCGAAAAATTTCGCTCATTCACTGACTTTCCGCCCACCACCGGTTCCGAAGGCAGAGGGTTGCCGGGTAGACAAATAAGCTCGGATTACGCCATTCAATGCCCTGCCATTGCCAGCCAGAAAGCAGCAGCAGCAGCAGTAGATAGCAAATCCAAGCCGCTATCAGATCTGCCATACTGTTGTTACTGTTACCACTCCGTTTTCGGGTTGTCTGATGGGCCTCTGGATCTGAACTGGATGGGTGGAGGCGATGGCAGCACAGCAATTCAGAAATAAAAAAGGCCATTCAAAACTGCTTAAATATGCATGAAAATGTGGAAGCAAATTATATGATGACCGTATCTGCAATTGCGATGCCACGAAGCGGTGGGGGCTTTTGTGCCAGAGCTATTTGCCAGAAGAGCATTCAGCGCCGACGTTGCGGCCAGTCAGCCAGTAAATGTTTTCTTGCTAATCCTCATAATGCAACGAAGGCTGAAATAGTTTATGTTTCTTGAATGAGGTTGCAACATTTAGCACATTTTTTGTTTATTCGAAATATTTTTTTCATCAAAGTTTTGCTTGCGCGAATGTTGGTTTGGTGGATATCTTAAGCCGTATGTAGCGACTCTCCGTGAGAGTGAACGCGGACATGTTTTGGATTCCTTTCTAGGTTTGCGGTGAACGATGATGTTACGAGGGACTATTTCACGTTGAGCTCTTTCGTCAGAACAGAATGCTATCTGGTATCCAGTGACGAACGGTCACCATGACCAGCGATGATATTAGGCCGGGGTTCCAAGGGTTTCAGGTTCGAATTCTGCCCCTGGAAGGATTTTTTTTAATAATTGGTTACGCTTAACTCACAATTTCGATCTGTTTTCCCCTTTGGATACCACAAAAAGGTCTATGAAATCATACTATAGCTATCAGCAGCACTAAGAAAACTACGAAAAAGGTGTATTCCTATCATTCACGAAGAATGTAGGGTTGGTAACGTCAGATATACAATCAGTGTGAAGTAGACTTAAGGACGTCAGCATATTTGTCCTTGTCGGTCTTTAACCACAAGGCCTCGTCTCTGTCCTTCACCTTCTTTGCGGGTCGAGGTACGTTTGGCGTCGGCTTCCTCCTACTGACCAACTTCCCGGGGTTTTCGCCCACCCCTGTCTCGGTTGCGCCGGGTTGCTGGTAACTATTTTCTGCCCGACGGGGTCATTTGTACCCCGGTTTACATCGCCCAAACGGCGTTTGGCCGTCACGGTTACACGCCGTTTGGTGTTACTTTTTGCACCCTCGCCTGGTGACTTCCTAGGTCTCTTCAAGTTCGGCGCCGTCTTGCGCTTGTCCCTGACCTTCGAGAAGAACTCAACCGCCGCTTGGAGTGACTTGGCTGCTCCATAGAATGGGAAGGCCCCTGTCTGAGTACCTTTGTCGGCCTTCTCTCTTCCCTCCACCCTCTTGGAGTGACTTGGCTGCTCCATAGAATGGGAAGGCCCCTGTCTGAGTACCTTTGTTGGCCTTCTCTCTTCCCTCCACCCTCTTGGAGGTCACTGTCTGTGTTCCTATGTTGGTCTTCTCTCGTCCTTCTACCCTCTTGACGCTGTGAACAACGTTATGTCATCAGCGAAAAGACGAGGAGTCCCTTTTAACCCGAGTCTACCTAGGTCATTGATATACAATAAAAATAACAGTGGCCCAATACTACTGCCTTGCGGCACTCCTATTTCTATTGGTATATAAGAGCTACACGAGTCTCCAATAGATATGAATTGGTTCCTATACGACAGATAGCTTCTTAAGCAGGATTGAGTGATCCAGAGTATCGAATGCTTTTTTTAGGTCCAGAAAAAGGGCACCAACAATTCTTTTGCTATGAAACTATTGCAAGAGATTTTTGTTTTGGGTGTAGAAAGCTTATGCAATATCGCTTGGAATTTCGACTTTTAACTGTTACCCGGAGGGCCGAAATTCTTACGCAATTCGACTCAGTTCGTCGAGATCGAAAAATGTTTGTATGTATGTGTGTACACAATGTTTGTATGTCAAATAAGCACTCATTTTTCTAAGAGATGCCTGGGTCGATTCAAACCTTATTATTTTCAAATGTGTTTAAATAAGATAGGTTGCTATTTATTTTTTTATCAGAGTTCTGGTTACGGAGTTACGGATTGAAGAGTGCAATCAAGCATCAAATTCGCATATAGGCATATATCACCTTGCTATCTAAATGAGGCAAAAATTGATAACATATTTTATAAATTGCTGGGATTTGTGATAGAGATGGTCGAGTTTTCGGACTCCAAACCCGACGGGTTTCTATCATTTTAAGATTAGTTTGGTATGAAGTCGAAACTTCGCTTGTTTAATCGTCCACATGTTTTATTTCGATAATTTGTATTGGAAAGTGCCCATACTTGCTAGTGTAATATCGGAGGTGTTTTTAAATTGCGTAGTTGACAATTTACTAACTTACCAAATAATTGAGGTAAAAATGGCCATCACTCTACAAATCTATAGCTCTTCCTTCTACGAGTTTTCCAACAGCCGTCGTACCAATACCTTCTCGGACAACTTCCTAGCACACAAATCCCACCATATAGGTACTTACATCAAATAAACATAATTAATCGCACTCATTCAACCCGTTTTCCATCCCGTATACACTAAAACCAAACTAATCGCATGTAACGCAGTATCCCCCATGCACGGTCCTCACCGCACCCTACCGGCTCCAACAACTGACGCAAACATCATCACGGTACACGGTCAGCATGATCAAAACGACCCCACGCGGTGCATGAATATGTCGCCTCGCTGTGTGTTAATTTCCTTTTCGCTGTGCTTCCATTTCCAAACCCACCCATTGCCCGTGGTGCCACTCCTCGTTTTCCGTACGCCCTGGTCGATTGAATGCGAAACCCGCCACGGTCAGGTCGTTTTTTTCTGGTCTTGTTCCTCAGCTGACATGTACACCTATATCCTAATGTTTATGACGTCTCGTTGGTGACTGCCCTTTCCTCTTTCACTGCCCACCACCCCAAAGGGCCCGCATGCTACGATTCATCTGCTGAAGAGTGAAGACTGTTCCTACTTACTACATACTTCATAGGCCTTCCACACGGTTGCTTAGTCTACAGGACCGCTGCCCGGAGCTGCTATTATTCCCTTTCCACTGGATCATCTTCCTCTGAATTTATGCTAGCATAGTGATGTGCTATGTTTGCACCGTTTTCCACGAATATACAGCCTTTGATTGTTTTTGTTGTCTTTGCTTTCGGTCTGCTTTGAATCTAATGGCCGCCCAATGCCTTGCGTGATGACAGCGCAAAAGACGGAGCGGAAAAGAAGAGCGCACAATCAAGCCACGAGCGAGAGGGAGAGAGAGAGAGGTTTGTGGCGAGCTTGTGCCTATACGCGGTGGTAGTGACTTCGTATATGTACTACTGCATGCAGAACAGTTTCGACATCTCTTTCGGTGTTTTTCTTCACACTACTCTTCTTTTGTTTCTTTTTACGTGCTCTCATTGAGGCTACCGTTCTCCACAACGCACACATGCAGAAACAGACAGAGTAACCCGACAATCAGTCGGTGCTCGGAAATCGATCGAACATTTGTCGGCATCGGATGAGGCACAAAAGGCAGCGCTTGTTTGCATTGTGGGAACCAATCGGGCAGGGATTGTAAACTGTCTTGCGGGGCCCGGTATATCGTCGAAATTTTCAACAATATACCTGGAGCTCTATCTCAAACGGCGGTAGAATAAGATTAGTGGTGTCCGATGATTTCTATTATTCAATTAATTGCCAATCGATTTTTTACATGGTTGGTAATCTTTATCGATTAATGAGCATGATCATGATGACCATACAATTCGTAGCTGCTGCCGAATGAAGCCTTGGAGTATCAATCCATCCTCAATGTGAGTGTGAACGTTTGTTGAATCATTTCGAAAATTCTTAGTTTAAAATAAAATGCGGTGTTGGTTGTTGGCTTGCTAATTTAGTGTTCGTTTCTCGCTGCTTAGGCGGTCCACATTGGACCCTCGCCGAACTGGAACCCGTGGGACGTGAACCGATCTGAAGGAGCCAAAGGACTTAGCTTGTGTCATTTCACGGCCACACTCGCAGGGTTTATAACCGACCTGAACAACTCGCCCATATCTTGCTAGTTTGTATTGCTAGCTTGCTCTTCTATTCGGCACTTTCTCTGAAGTTCCGACAGTATTAGTGTCATTACTCTGCTGACGGGCATTCCGTGTGCCCTCGTTTCGACACATCTCTGCCAAAATATTCTCTACGTAAAGCGAATGAGCGTCGAATCTAGAACAGACGAGAACCACATGCTCAGGGGTTTCCTGGACGTTTATGCACTCCGGACAAAAGGATGGCACAGAGTGTCCGAACCGATGTAGGTATTTTTAAAATAACCATGACCGTTAGACAGAAGGTTACTTGAACATGCCTCCTATTTACCCAGGTCGCGAGGATTGGTATGAGTCTGAGAACTCACCTTCCTTTTTCCGACGAGTCCCAACAGTGCTACCATTTGGCCATCGAGTCAGCAATCATTACTTTCCGTATTCCCCTGGTCTCCTCCCGCTTATATCATTCGATATCTTCCACCAGAATGATGCCGAAAAGGATCATTCCCGCGATAATGCAGACTGCCTCTGATGACCCAACAAACATTAGGAGCTGAACTGTAAGACTACGTGTTGATTTAAAGCAGATTAAAGGTTATGTAAGCTGAATAAAACTTTCGCTGAACTATTTAAACATTAACAGTTTATTCAGCCTATTTAAAATCCAGTATTCGCCAGTTCCAACTAAGCTGAACTATACTGCTAATAAGTGTAATAGCGACAATATTAAAGCTTTTATTCAACCATATTAATTAGACTGAATTGCGAGTTGAATAAACGATGCTGTTACCAATAGTATTACCTTTAATCATTAAGCTGCACTACATGTCTTCAAGAGGTTGTTTCTACCTTTACATTTACCGTTATACCACCTTTGACTTTTAGCTGAATTATGTGTTTAACAAAGGTAATTGTAACTACTACAAAAATTGGCGCGATTAGCAAATCATGAGGAATGGCAACCGACCTGGGTTCGAGTCCCAATACACACACAATATTTTTTTTTACTATTATGTGAAGGATTTTTTTTATTATTTTGGCATATTCCAATTGAGATGTTTTGCATATATTACAGCTAAGGAGCAATAGATCAATAAATGAATAAAGAAATAAAGAAAGTTTATTTAGTTTTTTTATATCTACTGAGTTTTCACCATGGGAAATACACGATTTACAGTTTTTCAATGTACAAGCTTACCAAATCACACGCGCCCTCGTTTATGTAAATTAATCTTTTAATTCGAAACGGTCTGTTTACTTGTGAAACATGAATATTCTCATATTGAACACAAGAGAAACTTTTTGTTCCAACGTTGCTATAAATTTTAGACACCAGCATTGTTACCATGATTTTTTTCTATCCATCGACTTGCAAACAAAGGTACAATGAAATGATTATTCACGCTGGCGAACTTAATTGATATAAATAAATAAACTATTGAATTCGAACAGCGACTTCCGCTTACCAAAAAAAATCACAATGGAAAGAAAATCATTTGGCAGGGAGTGGTAAATAAATTGAGGAGACTGCCATCTTAGAATTATAAATGACTTCAATCCATCATTCAGTTATCACCACTTTCATATAACACCCATTTTTACTTATCTAAATGTTTTGTGACAACCATAAATCCTCACCTTGGAAACAAAAACGACTATAATCATTATTTTTGAAATAAATAAATTATATAATTTAAAATTCCCGAATGTTCTAAAAATTATTAAATTAAAAAAAATTTAAATAAAAAAATTATCGTAGGTTGGGATTCGAACCCAAGCCAACTAGGTTCACTCAAATCTATAGAAGGCTACTGTAGCCTTTGTACAGACTCTATTCAGCAGCCTAGACTTGTCGGTACATCGGTGAAATCTTAAGCATTCGATGTATGCAAGATTGGTGCAGACAGTAAGGTAAGTGCTTAGTATTCAACAGGTTGCTGGTTCGGATCCAGGTACGTGATATGTGATATCCAACAAGGTAACACAATTTATCTCTAACTGTAACGTAACACTAATAAAACAATATGGCTTCCAAAGAGATTGAGGGCGTGTGTAACTTGAAATAAATGTCTTTTTTAACAATTTTCCTATGATAATTCTCTCAGCTGAATAGCGGTAACGAAAACTGTGGTTTTCTTCAGGCTGTATACGTGCTGAAGAATTGTTCTTCCATGTGTCTTAATCAGACAAGCTGAATAAATTCTCCAAATCCTGGATGTTTAAGGGTGGAATAAACGATATATGATTACACGTATACTTCCAATGTTCAGCTAGAGCTGAATAAAGCAACTGTTAAAACGTTTATAAAACCACGAAATGTTTGTTGGGGAGTCTTGTACGCGCTCGCGACCCGCAGGGGTATTATCCTGAACGTACTACTCAGCTTTCCTCGATTTCGTTGTGTCTCCAACGCTGCAACCCTGACTGGACCTCCGGACCTCAGTATCGACGACGATACACTAGCCAGAAGACGGATCTTGCTACTGCTTGGCCCTGCATTGGTCGGCATGATTCTGGCTACAGCGTTTATAGCTTTGGCCGCGATCTCGCAGGCATAGTTGACATGAGCGTTGAAGTTCAGTCTATCGTTACGCCAGCTGTTTCAGCATCCGCTTCAAGACTATGACATATTCCCGGAAAGTGATTTCTGCTCGCTGCAGCACTTTGCAGGTTTGCGTTTGTTGTGGGCTATCTGCAACTTCACTTCTTGCATCCAGTTTCCAATCCTGTCGATCGCCTCCATCACCAACATTTCCACCTCTTCTAGCGTCTTTCCCAGTACCGTTATTAAGATGTCGTGCGTGAATCCGACGATCTTTACATCCCTAGGCAGGTTTACCATCAGCACGCCGTTATACATCCCGGTCCAAAGCATTGGACCCAGGATAGAACATTGCGGGGCTCCTGTCGAAATTCTAATCGAGTGTTGTCCTCCGTTTGACTCATAGATCAGGACCTGGTTCTGGAAACAATTCCTCAGAATTCTACACAGGTAGCTAGGGATCCTCATTTTGTGCAGTGATTATGCAATGTCTTGCGCTATTGAACGCCGTCTGTCGTTATCACGTCACAGTATCGATTTCCTATTCTTTTCTGTTTGCGCGCTATATCGGCTCTCTCGATCACTGTCCGAATGGCGTCCACCGTAGACTTACCCTTCCGAAATCTGAACTGGTTCTTCGACAACACGTTATAGCTTTCCGTAAGTGTCGTCAGCCTATTAAGGACAATCCTCTCCGAGAGTTCCCCGAGCGTTTCCAGCAGGCATGTTGGTCTATACGACGAAGGAACCTCAGGGGACTTATCTGGTTTAGCCAGTAGCGCTAACTTCTGTATTTTCCATCTGTCACTAAAGTGGCCCTCGTGTAAAAAACTTTTCTGAATTCCTGAATATATCCGGGCGTGTTTGGATTTCTGCTCTCCACGCGATGTAGGGGATTCCATCTGGTCCGGGCGTTTTCTTCAATTTTAAACCCTTTGTCAATGCGACAAGTTCCTCATTGGAGACTTGTATCACTTCGGAATTGTCGACAATATTATCGAATCATGCTCCGGAATGAGCCCTTCTACGAAAACCTTCAGTTTATTAGGACACGATTCGAGAGGCTTTACGGGCCGCTGGACGCCGTCTATTCTTTGGCTATAGTTTTCTAGGCGTTGTGGTGTCGCATGCTCTCGCTAGCGTTTCTGTTAACTCTTCCGCGTTCATGTCAGAGGAGTCGATCGCTGCCATTTCTACGGAAAGTTGTGCTGGTGCCCTCATTGCATATCATAACATCTAGTTTGTCAAGAGCTTCCAACAGGCTATACCCTTTTGTGGTGGTATGCCCGCTTCCCCACTCCACTGTCCAAGCATTGAAAGCTCCTCCGATGACTACAGCTCTTCATTCGGTCAGCTCTCCAGTAAGCTCATCTAGCATACGATGGAACTGCTCTACCGTCCATCTGGGCGGTGCGTAGCAGCTACGTATAAAGATCCCATTAATTTTGGCAATCACGAAGTCTTCGTAATGTCGTTTCAGGTGTAGACTGCCACAACAGTTGCTGTGCAGTGTCTCAATAATTGAGGTTTAACTGGGTCACCTCCATCACTTCTGGATCTCCATCGCCTTTTTGTACGCTGGGCCTCCCGTCATGTGATGTTTTCTTTATGCAGAGCATGCACATCGGTTGCTTCGTGCAGTCTCTTTTGTAAAATGTTCCTTCTCCCCACGTTTTCGACACAGATCATATCTGCCCGGGCCATTGCAATTTCTCGCCTTATCCATTTGAACCATCTCTCCATTTTTTGGATACTCTAGGAACAGCCTTCAGTGAAAACACTGACCACCAAAACCTGATACGGCCTTTTTCCAACAGTTTATTAGCTACGGTCGTGGAAAGCCGTATCGACACCGTCTGTGTACCACCGTACGCTTTTCTCCTCCGAAGTACTTTGAAGCCTAAGCTCTTGACCGTCGGGTCTTGCTTCAGTTCGAAGAGAATCTCACCTTTCTGGGTACGACGGGATTTTACCACCTTCTCTCACAACTGCTTCAACTCCGGGTCATCTCTCATTTTCTGAAGTAGCTCAGCGAACGTCCTTCCTTCCTTTATCTCGACGATAAATGCTTCGCCTCTATGTTTTCCCAACGGGTTTAGGCATATCTTTCTTTTCCTTCTGTAGTTTTGACTTCCCGTATAAATAAATACCATTCCAGAAATGTTTGAACTATGTTCAAACTATTCATCATATGGCGAATACTACTTATATATTCCATCATTATAATTGAACTGTAAAACTATCATACTAATTTAGGCGAGCGATGCGACCTGAAAAACATAGTTTATTAGGCATTTGTTTAGTAAGTATTCGAGTACACAATCACTCGAAAAAGAAGTGAAGTGTAGATTTTGGTTCTTTTTAAACTCTGTGTAGCCGGCTACCGAGAGTATCTATGTTTCCTAAACAAGAGCTACATGAAATAGTTGGGTCTTCATCGATGAGGGCTCCTCGTGTGCTCTATTAGAAGAATTTGAGAGAAGCAGCTGGTGTCCATTTAGAAACACTCACGCGCCAGTGCACTGTCAATACCTACCTAGCAAGCAACATGACGCTAGCCGATATGCGTTCCCCTGAAGCTGTGAGAAGAAGGACTAAAGACTCGGTCGATACCATATGTAGGCTAAGTTGCAATATTAATGGTTGCGTTTCTGATCAATCGTCGCTAGGAATTGTGGTCAATTTTAGCATTTGTAAGTAGGGGTTTTGTTCTAGTATTTATTTACCTGGCAGACTCTAGATGACAGGGCGGCTACTTCTACCGAGTAAGTAATGAATTAGTAAGGCGCCCTCCTCAATATGGTGAAAATAGACATTAGGTCCTTTGCTTGCAGACAATTTTTCGGATATGCTCAACATAGTTCATCGAATCCAGCTTCCTGTAAAAAAAATCGCATACCTGCGTATAGAATACTCAACAATTTGTAACTTTATTAGTGTATTCAATGGTTTGTTTTCCTCCACCTGCCAGAATGTAGTGATAGGTGGAGGAAAACAAATTGAAAGCGTATCCGGAATAAGTTTCACAGTCGCACAGAGCTTTTAAATACCATAATAAATACTTCAAGCAAGCTATTTCAAACCTTTACGTTGACTGACAGTTTTACAGTTTTACAGCTATACTGGAGGAAAACAAACCCCAAGTAGTGTGAGTGAAATGATTTGCATATAACTCTATAGCAACAAAACAAAAGCACAACTTTTTTCGTTTACTTTTTCACCCACTGTCCTTGAAAAGGTAAAGATTACGACTAGATAACTGCCTGCTATTCAATTTGGTTTTACACCAACCAACATAACCTCACAAAATGAGCCGAATGAACTTCGTTTGACGATTCTCGTTTTGTTTTTTGAGTTACCCGTGCCACTCGAACTCACGCAGCTGACAAAGTAAACAAACTACTGAGAGCTGTTAAAAATGAATTTCATTCTCCATGAGTTCATTCGTATCGTCATCTTCTAGAACTCAATACCGGGGTAGACTTGTAAAGTTGTAGGTAGGTTAAATGTTATGGGCAATCGATAGGCGTAGTAGGCGGATCCCGAGCTTCGGATGCATATGAATGGATGATGTATTTAATATGGGAGATTGTTATCAATCGAAAATAGGTAGACATCTTGGCATTGAATCTTGTACCATAACTAAGAACGGTTTCCGGTACGAGAAGCCAAAGAATGCCCCTCACAAGGGTCGTTGGAAGCGTTATCGTCAGTTAGCAAGAGAGCGTATGGGTTTTTGAAGATAAGTGGAACTATCCTTTTGAGGATTTCTGCGTAAGAGCGATCTTTGGCGGATCGCTTCAGTTCATCCGCACGAAGTTGGTACGTTGGGCATGTCAAAAGTTCATGCGGATTCTCCCCACCGTAAACACATTTCTCAGCGGACCTCATGCAAGCATCGACGACGCCGGTGGTTGAGTGGTAAGCGTGACCGCCACTCATTCCAGCTGGTCTGGGTTCAATCCCAACCGAGGTCGTTGAGATTTTTCTGAGGTGAAAAAATCTGTGGTCACGTCGGAAGGAAAGTAAAGCTGTTGGTCCCCGGTCCATGAGTTGATGGATCGATGTCTAGTCCAGATAGTGGAGTCACCTCTCTGGCGTCGGTAAAGAAGATGTAAAATCCAACTTCTATACTTACTAACAAATATCTCCTCCTCCCGTGATACTTGTGGAGTGCGCAGTATTATATACGACCTCTAGCAAAAGCTAGTATCGGACTAACATTCCTTCCCTTTCCTTCCGCGATCTACGTTCGGGCCTGGCCGGCGCCGGTATTGATCAATGAACACTTTAGGATTACCAGAAGTTGCACATTGAAAGATGTTTCGCCATTCCCAAGCATAATTATCTGCTGATTCCCAATGCAACTTCAGTTAGGCCAGATCGATAATGGAGTAGCAGTCAGGGATAGTCGCACAAGCTCAAGCTCTCAGCGAGCCTCCTGCAAGCATCATACGCATGGTGCCATATTTATCGCACCGCTTGCAATTCATGACCCTCGGTACAAACAGACGCACAGGTAGATGAGCTCCTCTCACTTCAACGTAGCTCGGAAGTGCAGATCCGATGAAAGTCACACCAAACGAGTCTTATAGATAGTAGTTCCCATCTTCGATGGACAATGAGTGCAACTGCTTGCACTCCAAAATCTTAACTGATTGAAGGAAAGTGGCATACCCCGTCTTTCATGACAATATTGGCAGCTAGATCCGCATAACTTACAACACCGTCAATCTCAACATCGAATCTGACAGTTTATCTGACTGAACCTTTTTAATGTCGGCCCAGCCGAGTACCGTTTTGTCAACTCCCGCGCAACAGTTATGCTGTTTAGCGGTTTATTTTTGGCCCGACAGCATACACCCAAGGACCAGCGGATCCATCTTGGTAAACCTTATAAAATATTAGCATTTTGAAGTAGGAAAATGCAAATATCTTTTTACCAAAACAGCTCCTGGTTGAATATGCGGGGAGGGACACGTGCTCCCGTGCCCCTCCCTGGAGCCGCCAGTGTTGACAAATGCCGCAACTTCAGTCTGCCATTCCATGATATCACTCTGAACTGCAGTCAAATAGGCCCATTGCAACCAGAAGATCTCTCAGTGTGTCGCTTTATCTACTCTGTAGTAGAAAACTAAATACATATACCACACTGTCTAATACGAGAACATTTAAGTCAGCATTCCCGTATAGGTGGATGATGATTTAATCGAGGTACGACTGCACGATCTGGCACCACTTACCTCAAATCTCGTAAATAAATATTTAATTACGTGGTGTCTGTTGGAGAAATGTCTTCTCCAGTGTTCCTAACGGTGCTCGTGTGTTGAGAATGCATCCGACGAAACCCATTCCCTCTTACCTGACCTTTCTGATCAATTCAAGGGAGTTTAATATTCTCACAAAACGCTGGTTACACTTCAGGGGCAGAACACTTTGTGACAATTCTGTAGTCAGACAAACAACTCGCGGTTACTAAAATATTAATTACAGATCCGAAAGTAACAAACACTCACTCTACAACGTCATCACCTAATGTCTGCAAATCAAAAATTAGCACAACCAATAAAGCAATTAACGCCGACAGACTAATATAGTGAATATGAACAATAAGAAAGCGATTGGCATTTGGCGACGTCATAAAATATAATTTTTTTTTGGTAAGGTCACTAAAAATTTTTTAGTGACGTCGTAGCGCCGATGGTATGGACGTGAGCAAACTGATTGACCCCCAAGTTCTAGTGGACAATGCATCTAATGATTCACCACCAAGGAAAGAAATTTCAACACGCAGCAGCGAACTGCGTCTACCAGGGTACATCGGACACGAATTACTTCAAAGTTCTGCTATATTATCCGCAACTACAATCTAACCAACTAGGTTAACTATCCCTGACGCAAACTGAATGCACAGTAATTACCACCGATTCCGGTCCAGGGCTCTCCAGCGACGACTGCATCGGTGTGAGTGTGGGAAACCATTACTTCATTGCTCATGATCAACACACTGCACACACCGCTCGCCAATGGTAAGGTGTCTTGCATGCTCCAGCCAATGCAATGCAATCATCTGTTTGGCGGGTTTGTGTGGGTACACGAAGATGTGAACGAAACGAGAGAGAAAGTGCGAGCGGGAACGCGAACGAAAGAGCAATCGGGTGCGCATTACACGGTTCCGCGGAAGTCGACGCAATGGCAGTGCATAGTTACTCTCACGCATTCCTGCCGCTCTCGGTGGGTTCCCTTGGTATGAGTCAACGGCCACCATCATTTCGGCCGTCCACCATTCATGTGGTCATGCACTGACAACGCACACCACCGAACGGAATTCCCAAAAGTCTACCATTCTACGTCACTTGGCTACACACACGTACGGCTGACGAACATGATGAGCGAATCTGGTTCTGGGCTGGGCGGCCGGGAATTGGTAGCAGCGATGCCAGATGTGAAGATATGTCTATATTTTGAAGACATTTGAAATGTTGTGAAGACGTATTTTTCATTTTGAAGATAATTTTTTTCGGATGTCTGACTGATTTCTGGCAGAATTCTGACTCAAAATCGAAAACCGATTCAGAATCCTAGTCGCTGAAGACATTTTTTTATGAAATGTTTGAAAATTATACGTAGCTGGAAAATCCTGGGCGATGATGAGAAGAAACTAAACTACCTACGCGGGGTAGACAAGCTAAATGTGGACCTATTTACTATAAAACGTTTTTAACAACTCTAAACATTAATCTTTTCCCCGAAATTACACTGGAATCACACTTTTGATTGCAGTGCAAATCAATGAAACATGGTGTCGGTGTTTTGACAACACTTCGACGAGAAAAGTGCAATTTCACTACAAGCAAAGAGCAACACTTCTACAACAAAAGTTCAATTTAGGTGCAGAAAACTACACCAGTTTCTTCAATCGAAAACTCTAATTGAAAATCTTTTTTTTTTCAGCCTTATCATTTTATCAGATAACCTGCGACCACATTTATGTTTGGGAGCACTGGAAAACTACTACATCTTAACCAGCCGCGAGTATGAGAGAGCCGCTAAAGAGACCAGCCGAAGTGCGCATTCGTGCATACTGGAGCCAGGAATTGCGGTGCTTGTGCGCTTCGAGTCCGTTCAAACTTCAGTCGAGGCTTAACGCCCGAAGAAGAAACATTCATTCGAAAAGAAAGCACTCCTACCGCTAGCCGGTGTGAGCTCATAACACAGTAGAAAAAAAGTTACAACCAGACTCATAGCAAGAACAAGTGAGGCCGGTCGCGAGAGAGGGAGAGTGAGAATAAACGAGAGAACAAGACGCAACACCGCGAGTGCGAGCCGGTCGGTTGGCAGACGAGGACAGTAACAGAGATTTCAGTGTTATTTAATTCGGGAAGAGGCAAACAAGAGAAAAGAGCGTAGACCGCGAAGAACGTACGGCCTGACCTGGCTTCGACTACTGAAGAAAGAGGCACTAACTGAAGAGCCACGGATCGAGCGCGTGTGTGTTGGCAAGAAAAGAAGAAAATCGATATTATGTGAATGTGTCAAAATCAGGTCACCGTGGATTTAAAGTGTGAGCAGCAGTGAGAAGCCAATGCTCCGTGCCTGATTAGTCTTTAAAGTGAGACGAACCAAGAAGCAAAATTTAATTAAAAGTGTGATACTCGCGATTTGACCGATTGTCGAACGTCGTGTCGTTTCAAACGCGGATTGAGGAAAAATAAAATACGGCCGATATTTTCCTCTAGTGAAGACTGAGCTGAAGGCGGTAGCCGTACACCGAGATTTGGGAGGAGAGGAACAGCACACAGAAAAAGCAGAATCGCAAAATAGTCCGCTGTCAGTCTAATCTCACTTCGAGGCGAAGCAACGTTGAAACCATTAGCGCCATTTCATTTTACGAAGACTGAGTTCTGGGAAGCCAATTTCATCGACTGTTCTGTGCAATCGCAGCAAGCTACCGCCGCTGGTCGCGATAGTAGCACAGTTTGTAAAACGCCCGTAAAGCAGCGATATTTGGAATTTATTGGGTTGATGTTCCTGATAAGTGTAATTTAGTGGTTACAGCAAAAAAGCGAATAAAAGCTATCCAAGTGATTTGATTCGAAGAAAAATAAAAATTAAGCATATCGATTGAGCTGAGAATCGTTCGCATACGGTGCCAAATGTGTGGTTAAAAAAGAAGGAAAAAGGGGGAGAGAGTGGGTACGTTGGCGAAAGCGTAAAGAAAAGATTCCAATGAAAAGTGATTGGAGTGTGAAGATTTAGTGTCGTTCGCCGCCGTCTTGAGTGGTACGTGTACCACATCGGGGTTTAACGTTGGAGTGGAATAAAATAAATTCTACCATCAGCACCGGCAGGATGGCAATGGCAGCGTGTTATCCGAACTACGACCTTTCGGTGTCGTCCGGTATTTCGCATCACCAGCAGCAGCCGCAGTTGCACCACATACCGGTGTCTTCGCGGTTATCCAACGCGGCACCGATGGCGCAGAAGGACTACAGCATACCACTGCACGTGGACTGTAGTGTGGAGTATGAATTACCAAATCAGGCCAAACCTCCGGTGGGAGCCCGGGTGGAACCATTGCTGATGATTCATCCCTGCTATTTCCGAAAGATGGAAAGCCAGCGGCGAAGTCCGTTTATAAACAATATGCCAAATTCATCCCGTAGTTCTAATTCAATTGTTGCCAATGTTGTTGATACGTCATCAATGAGTCGGCGTAGCTCAAAATCTAGTTCCCAGCAGGCACAGCAGCAACTGCAGCAGCAGCAGCAACAACAACAACAACAGCAGCAACAGCAACACGTTGTAGTGTCTAGTCATCAAAGCAGTATGCATCATCATCAGAACCTGCAGCAGCAGATTGATGAGTACGTACAGCGGCAGATGGCTCAAAGGTCCCAACAGGCGCACTATCCTGTTGGGACGAGCAGTCAACAGCAACAACAACAGCAGCAACAGCAGCAGTCACAACATGTTCAATCACAACACCATCGCCATCATTCGCATCAACCACAGCCTAAGCAGCAGATCCATCAGCAGCAACAGTCGCATATAACCAGTCAACAACAATCCTCCAATCAGTACAGCCTGCAAAGTCAGCAACAGCAGCAGCAACAACAACAACAACAACAACTAGCAAATACCTCAGACTGGAGCCGTTACATGGGCCCCGATGGGGTAGTCCGGAGCTACGGAAAGGTCAACCTAGCCAATCAAACTGCCTATAGCAACAGCATCAACAACAGCAACAACAACAACAGCAGCAGTAGCAAGCCAAAAGCCATCAAACGTTGTAATACGGGTATGACCCAGCTGGCGCACACCAACACCGTCGGCACTGGGCAGCAGCAACATCAGCCAAATCTAATACCGGCTAGCTGTGCTGCGTTCAACACTAGTAGCAGTTTGGAGGGCGGTTTGCCATCCGGTCCCCGGTGGGACGTCGAAAAGACTTCAATGGCCGCTGTGCCTCGTGATTTTCAGGCAGGTCCCGAATCGTTACCGATCAAAGTGAATGCTAGTCTACTGGTGGGTGGAAACAGTTCCCAAACTACTGCCGGCAGTAACAACAACAATAACTACCAACCGTCGGCAACGATGTACCGAAATCCGTCGGTCGTTGGCAAACGTGATGCTATGCTTTCCGGAGGCTGTGGTGTATATAGTAATAGTAGCAACAATAACAATAACACTAGTAACAATAACAACACGGAACTAGGACTGACCGCAAGTGGCCTGTGGGACTCCGCGGCACTGCTGGAGAAAAGTTCGATGGCAACCATCCCCCGAGACTACCACCAGACCGGACCGGATCATATGGCATGCAGCAAAATGGTGGTGGGCGGTGGCAGTGCCATGCTCACCGCCGCCGGCCACGCGTTGATGCGCACTAGCACCGGTGGCAGCAGCAACAACAACAACAACAACCATCATAGCAGCAGTTCCAGCGGAAACGGAAGCAGCACTAGCTGCAGCAGTGGTTACCAGTCGGAGAAGGCCGCCCTGTTCGCGGGCAAGTACAGACAGCATCAGCGTGTCTCCCATCGGCTCCATCCGTACATGATGACCGGTTCGATGGGTGGCTCCTTTCCACCGCTGATGGCTCCAGCATTCCCGCAGATGCAGCAAGTGTCGTGTTATAATGTGTGATTTTAAATGCTAATCGGCTAAGAAAAACGAGAAGAGAAGAAAAAGAAGAAGAAAATGCAGTCGGCAAAGAATGATGAAAGTTAATGAGAAAAAGGAATAATTTATTAACGATTATTCGTTGCTATAATCTCTTTGTTTGTGTCTTATAACGACGAAGAAAATGAAGGCAAAAAGTATAAAAATATAATCGAGCAACTTTTTTCGTTGCATTTAAATGTGATAGTAGTTTTACTCCAAGCAACTTCGAAAGATAGTAAAGGAAATAATGATTACAAAATAGGATACAAGTTAAACAAAATATCGCTATATATAAAAATATGTGTTCCAAAGAAAGTCATGCGAAACGTAGTGAATACAAAAAAAAAATGCAACAGTAAAACAGCAAGTTAGAAAAGCCGTCGGATGTTATGAAAGGAGCGGAAGGAGCATGGGATGAAGACCTAAACCGGAAGAAACATCAAAGTTCGTAAATCCGTGAGCAGTGAAGAAAAAGTTTATTGTGTGCATTTCCACTGGAAGAGAAAGAAAAAAAAATCCCGAGAAGATTATGTAGTGCTGATGATGTAAAGTATGTTGAAAGCAATCGTGAGAGAAGAACCAGTTGGAAAGTTCCGAGGCAACCATTTTGGATTACCGTCGCTATTCCGTCAATCATCTGAGCCGTGCACACGATGTGACTAGTATACTGTGTGTTCTCGTCGCCACGCGAAATCAGCTTCCCTCGTCAATATTCATCAGTTTCGGTGCAACTTTTTCCCGTCGACGGTAGAATTCCGGTGGAACGCTTCCAGCGATTCAGACGCAGTTTTCTACCGACATCATCTTCGTCCATCATCCTAACAAAGTGATCGCCTGCGCACAACCGTCAACTGGGACCATCGTTGGCACCAGGTTCTGGCTTGCGATTGTCACCGCCGCCCGCCTAACGGATTCGCCCCGTAAACTTTTTCGACCATTTTCCGGATTAATTGGATTACCGAAACAGTTTCTTCATACCCGTGCTAGATTTTCGCTCCAACACTCATCTCCTCGCTAATATATAACGTACACTTACTGAAGGCAAACTCACAGCAAACAAACGAAAACACACACACACACACATCTACACACCAACAATCACATTCACAACCATGCAAAAAGCCCTCTTCCTATTTAAATGCAAAATTGAGGGATTAGAACTGATTTCCGGACAGTAAAGTAAATAAGTAAACAGATACTAAAGTCAAGAACCCAGCTTGAAGAAAAAAAGCAAACCATTTAGCCCACCCTCGAATGCTATTGTTACGTTTCTATTATTGGTTTGTCTTAAAGTATATATATTTTATTGTTTCGTTGTCCTATAGAATCGATTTTTTTTTCTTCTGTTTCCAATTGTTCCATCTATCTATCAATTAGGTTTCAGTTTAATTTTTTTTTGATTATCTAACAATTTACTTTGTAACAACACAATCTCTCAGTGAATGATATCCGTACAAGAGTATGTGTAAGATTTTTTTTTCTCAATTCTTTCTCGATGTACTAATCGAATTCTGTGTTTTGTAATTTTTCTTCTCTTATTTCTGTATCATGGAAAGAGACATATACATTAGCTGCTTCAATACGAAATTAACAAAGGAAAAAAAAATACATAGCAAAACTTAACAAGTCGTTGGAAATATTAAGCAAAATTGTATCAAGAAAAATTATACCAAACGTAACCGAAACAAAAAAAACACACATTAGTGAGAGAAAGAGGATAATATAGGCAAGTGGGAGGCAAATAATGGTCGCAGTTATTTCTTATGTAAAACTGAAAAACTATAAGCGGAAACAACAGTAATCTTGTTTGTACATATTCTTTAGTAAAAAAAAAACGAATAAAAAACGCTAAAAAACCGATGATTATGCGTGCAGGTATGCATTAGTCGTACAGACAGGCAGGATAACTGAATGTAATATGGAGGAAGAGTAAAACAAACCGCAAAACCAATTGTGTATAAATTATGATAATTTAATTATTTAAAAAGGTGAGAAAACTATGGAAAACCACGAAAAAAATCAAATGAAAATAATAATCGCTCTTATGCAAAAAGTTAAAATTTGAATAGCTTTCTTACTACACTGATGATTGACCTGATTTAGTTTACCCGGCTTTCGGATGATGATCTGGGTTCGTGCTGATTTGTTTTGATTGTTCCGCCGTGGAGTGCTGATGCGGATGCGGAGCGACGGGGAATCGACAGGTAGATTCTGATAGCGACGTTCGAGAAAGGTGGTAGCACGGTCTTGCGAAATATGTATAACAGATTGTTGTTCGTTGTGGAACAGAGTTTTTTTAAAAGTAGAGTTGCGCAGTGAAAAAGTGTTTCTGGCAACCCTTGTTACTACACACATATTGCGTGACATCACCCGAGATTCGTTGAGGGCACAATTGCAAGTTTTATTCGGTTGGTAAATTATGATTGGTAGATTTGGCTTCAGTATTTTAGAAAACCTTGAGAAACACATGATGGGGCCTAAAAGCCAACTATCAAAACACACTGTGATGGAAATAACGGGTGAGCCATAAGAGAAGATCTATGATTTAAAGAGCAGTGCTTCAGTCAATAAAAATCTAGAACGCTCGTTGTACTCTTTCTCCAACGTTTCTGTTCTCATTGGGCCTTTTTCAAAATATCGAGAAATTTTTTTGTATGTTCTGCTGTCGGTTTTCTCATGCTAAACAACATAGCTGTCATTCTATCATTTATCTACACAGCTGTTAAACCTCCTCGTCCTAATTAATCATTTAAATCAGTCACTTTGAAATTGCTGTTTCAGCACAATTTTATAAAAATTTATAAAATTGTGCAGTGACGCCAATCGTGGCCTAATTTCGAAGTGTCAGTGGTTTTAACAGTCTTATATGTAGATACATGATAGAATGACAGCTATATTGTTTAGCATGAACAAACCGACAACAGAACACACACAAAATGGTCCAATAAGGACCGAAACTTTGGAGAAAGAGAGCAATGAGTGTTCTGGATTTTTATTGACTGAAACGCCGATCTTTAAATAATAAATTAACACTATAACAGTCGAAAGTACTTTAACAAAAAAGAAGAAGCAAGGCTTCTTGATCTTCTTAGTTTTCTGTAAAAGATCTGAATACAACGAGCGATCATTCTTGCCAGATGCGTTTTGCATGCTTTTCAGATTTAATTTAGAATAATTACACATCGAAGAACGCAACATACGCTTTGGATAGGCTTCTTCTTCTTGTTCTGGTTATCATTCGTCGGCCTATTTCCGCTACGAGGCCAAACAAAAAACGCCAGAAAGGTGACTCCACTATCTGGACTAGATAACGCAATAAGGCAATTGCCTGTCAAACCGACCAATCAGGAGATGGTTCAATACTGCTGTTGTTACCATAGATCAAGCGAGCTCACGATTGTTGTCTTAGGACAAGCTGTCTTAGTCTAGTGCATCTGGTGACAGTTTTCTCTTTCGTTTGCTTCTGTGCAATGTAATCAGTGAATATAGATTTATCCGGAATTGCCCCTTAAATTGTATTTTGATAGTTGGCTTTAACGCCCTAATCATACAATGATAAAAATGTAAACATGATGCCTATTAATTTTACACATAGATTTTTGCAATTAGCGGTGCCATATAGACACCATTTGCTAACACATAAACCCACTCTTCCCAAATGAACATCGTACACAATGTTCACTCTGGTTCTATGCAAATGTTAAACCCACACTACGTGTACGAACTTAAAGACGCTATTTCGAACACGTGTTCGCCTGCACAACCGAACCCCATGCACGTACACGGTGTGCGTACACATAGGTTCGATGCACCAGTTTTCTGTTTCGCACTCTCATCATCACTAACGTTGACTCTTTTTGCCTTGTGCAAATCGTTCTCATACACGCACCCAATGTACGCACACGGATGTTTGCACCAGAGTTTGTACATCGTTCGTTTGGATTCGAGGTTCGAGGCGAACTTGTACATCGAGATGAAGCATGTTTGAGGTAGAACGCGTGCACCAAATTTTGTACACGGGTCCAAACTTGTCGATGTTCATGGGAAGTTTGCATACACGTAATGTGCGTATTTACAAGAAATATTAATCCTACATTCACATTTCATAGCCATAAGGCACGTAAAACCCGATTAACAATACGCAGTTAAATGTGCGTATTGTGTGTGCATTTATTGTTTATACAGTTGACACATAGCTAATGCTTGATAACATTAGCATCTCTTTTTCATATGGATTTTAAGTGGTTTGAAACAAATAGAATTATCGTTCGGATTTTTATCAGTGTATGTTACTCGAGAATTGTGAGTTACGAAAGTTTCGCCATTTCTCAATTATTCCATCCAGAAAATGAGGTGGAATTCGCGTTGCATATCTGAAAAAACCTTGTAACTTTACGTCTTGCATAAAATGGGAGCGTCTCAATTCACATAAATTTACATTTAATTATATGTGAAAAAGTAAGTTGTTCTATACAAACATGTCAAATGGTCCTAAGTGCAAATGAGAGCCTTTCTTTGTTTACTTTCTTTCTCGATTGTTGCGGCGTCATCATAAAACTTTCCAATATTGTTTCAGGATATATCGAAAGACTCTGATATTTCGACTAGCATATTATGTTAAGAGTTAAGCAACAAACGAATATATGGCCAAGTTATTAGCGAAAAAGAAAGTAAACAAAGAGAAACTGTCATTTACACTTAGGACCATTAGACATGTTTCGCTAGTGTTCTCCTTTCTCAAATAATTTCAAGGTCATTCAGTCTGAATTTTACATCCAATGAGTCACACACAATATTTAATTTCACATGAAAAAACTCTAAAATCCTAGTATCTAGGGTTACCAACCGTTCCTATTTTAAAGGGCATGTCCTTTTAGTCTCAAACCTCCAGAAATTTCATAATTTTTCAGATGAACTTAATTCCATTTGCTTTACCTCAAATTCGGAAACATTACTTATTCCGTAGCAGCGCACCTATTAGTCGGATTCGGAATGTTTCTATAGCGAATTGTCTAGAACAGCGGTTCTCAACCTTTTTCGTACCACGGACCCCTTAGTAATTACCATGGGTTGCAGCGGACCCCCATGGATAAACATCGATTTTTTATACTATCAATATGTTATTTTCAGTTTGGAAACAAGACTTGAAATTTAAATATGCGCACGGAAATATATTTTTCTTCACAAACTCCCAGCAACGACTTCATGGCCCCCCAGGGGTCCGTGGACCCAAGATTGAGAATCACTGGGTTAGAAAATACATGTGAGTCAGTGGTGAAAGTTTCGCCTCGATACAAAAAGTTGTGCAAGATGGAAGACGAGAAAACAAAATTATTCCTACACAAAAATCACTTCGAAAAGCCGACTCTGTGGCTTGTCAATTGCTGGAGAATTTTATTCTAACATCGAGCTACTTGTGCAGTGTCCTCATTCGTCTTTCCAGTTTTCTTTAACTTCCGTTTGATATTTGCTCAATATTTTTCAATTTGGCGGATTTGAGGGCAGTTGGGTGGATTATTAAGCTTGTGAACGAAATCCACTTTATTGTCACGGTACCACTGTCCATCATTTCTATTGGGGTGAAAAGCTTGGTTTTGAGACCGCAACTGCACATTCCTTGCCAAATGAGTTAAAATCACTCCTTCATAAACCGAACAATCAATCAAACAATGTTGCTAGATGATCAGTTTCGGGGAAAATGTATAGCCGAAAACAATCTTGGATTTGCTGAGCACTTTGTACTGTAGCCAGATAAAACCTTTTCCCGGGAGCATGCAGACATGGGTTTCTTACATGGGTCTGTGAAGGATCAATTTTTGAAGTAGAATACTTCTAACGTTTCAATACAAGGGCCCCGTTTCTAAATTTTTATTAATTCCATAGAATTTTTGGTTCAGTGCAAATAACGAAGTTAATGGATTTTGTGAAAGCAGTAATTTTCTGCACCATGATTGTTCCGTACTATTTGACCGCGCGAGCTAACCTTGACAGCAGGGCCCTTTTGTCGTCAAATAAACTGTGACACACGTGTAAGACACAATTGGATTTTTTTACCCGTAGCAGCTGCAGCATGGTTGTAGTTGCCCGTCAAACGCAGATCGCTCGTAGGTTAGCTAGAGCCATCAATATGGAGGATGTGGCATCTGAGGGACTCAACCAAACACGTGAAGTTATAAATAGAAGTGCCACCTGCCCGCTTGAATCACTCGTCGCTTGCCTGCCAAACGAGCAACATCATGGCTATATCGTCCGGGCGGTACAATAAGTGGTTAAACACCGTTAACCACGTCCGAATTTGCACTCGTTTCTTTTCTGTGTGCAAAGTTTATCACGTGCACGATTTGAACCGAACGAGCATAGGAATGCTATGGTATGGATAGAGTTGTCTACACTTAGTTTTTTTTTATACCGATCAAATTCCTTAGGGCATATTCAGTAGCATGGCATGTTCAAAGTGGAATTGAAACGGAAACTATCACATCCCCAGTAGAACGTTTTAATTTATTATTTCAAACAGTTATCGGTTATGAGGTTGCTGGGAAATAGGTATGACATTAGCTCAAGAACTTGGTGAGTTCTCAGAGTCATCAAGAACCTTCATAGGTGGCCAATGTAGTCAAAGCTACTTTAGTGACCTATACCCGGAAATCCAAGTAATGTTGTATCCATTTGAAAATTTATTACATCATTCGGACATCATAGGGTTGCCAGTTTATATGGGAATTCGCTGTGTGATCACACTCTTCAACCCGTAACTCCGGAACCGGAAAATTCAATATGGTCTTATGGGAGCGTTATACCATTCATTTGAAATTAAGTTGGTGCAAATCGGTTCAGCCATATCTCTGAGAAAATTGAATGACGTTATTTGGCGCACACATGCACACACATACATTTTGCGATCTCGACGAACTGAATCGAATGGTATATAACACTCGGCCTTCCGGGTCTCAGTCGGTTCAGAAGTCGATTTTTGGAAAGATTGCATGGCCTTTCTTTATATGAGAAAGGCAAAAACGTCTGCATTTGTCTTCAAGGACCAGAAATCTGAACCGGTTTTGATTTTGAGCCAGGATTTTGCGAGAAAGTAGACAGATATCCGAATAAAGTGGCTTTGAAGGCATTTCTTCACATCTGGCATCTCTTCTTATCACACAGTAAATTATGGATCTACCTACAAAATTAGTACACTCCCAGACACCAAATTTTCTGTAAGCCTTGGTTTGGCAGCCCTGTCAGATTTCTGCGCGCATCCTGTCGGGTTAGTTGAACAAGGGCGAACTCGGTTTCGCTCGCGTTTTCTGGCAAATTTTGACAGGAACCGAGTAAAATCCTGGCATAACTCGGAAATAAATTGGACGTACATTCCTGGCTGGATTCTGGCTAAAAGTGAGCAGCATCGGTTAGTTTAACCGCTTCTGTCAGAAACGGTTGTTGCATTTGAGCGAATTCTTTGGTAAAAAACATTGAAAAACAATGTAACAACAGCATAATAAACTTCCTTTCTAGAATCCTTGAAAAAGGTCCCAAACGGACCGAAACGTCGGATAAAGACAAAAAAGTGTTTTTGTAAACCGCAGACTGCATAGCCGAAACACATAACCTCAGAATTCTCGCACAAATCGCGCAAAATACTGGCAGAAATGCTGCCAGAATCAATTGCGCTTTGCTCAACTTTTGCTAACTTTCTGCTTGCCACGGTGACTGGGCTACTGCTCGCCATAAAATAGGTGAGAATTACCTACTACCTAGTTAAGTTCAACCGGAAAATGAGCCGGAATGCTGACTGATTCTAATTCGCATACCGGCTCCAGTGGCACCAGGGCCGGCGGAAAGCGTGGGTAGTATGGGTAGTACTACCCACTCGAAAATAACCGAGTGGGTAATTACCCACTCGAAATTTTTAACCATTTCAAAAAATTTAGATGTGCAACGCATGTATCTCGCACTACACACATTTGAAAACATCGATGTACCACAATTCCATTTGCTCAAACGAACGTGATTTATTGTGAATGTAATATCAGCGTGTGCATTGCGAAAAGGGAAAAATTCTTACTAAAGGACCCCTCACCCTATGCTTTCTACCCACTCGGGCGTAAAGTGTTTCGCCGCCCCTGAGTGGCACAACCGATTCGGTTGTTTCACTGGAGCCGGAATACTAACTAGAGCCAGCCAGAATTCCGGTTCATTTTCGGTTGACCTTTACTGGGTAATTGGTTTCAATTTCTACATTGTTTATTTATTTCTAGGTAGACATTGCTGAGATTTGATTTACAATTAACTAATCTCAGGTGGATTAAAGTTACCTAATATTGAGTATGTGAAGCTTTGTGGACTTTAGATACAATCTACGTAAGAATTCAGAAAAGTACACAAACTTAGAAGCGGGTATGTTCACTTTATCTAAATAAGGTAATCACAAATGAATTATTACTACCATATACATGCAAAAGAAAACATATTATAGATTTCCATATATTAGTTCGTTAATTATATTTTCTGTATACGTGCTGCGCTAGTACTAATTCCATATAGATACACCTACTTTAGTGTGTAGGAAAACCATGAAACGATTCTGATCAGCTGATCATTGCTTGTTTCTTTCTTCTGGTTTTACTCGGGTGGGTGTGACGTTCAACAAAATCGTCAATTCATTCAAACATCAAACGAATCGAACCAACGAGCAGGGATACAAAGTATATTTTTCAAATGTCTTTACTTTTCATAAAAAATCTTCATTTGTCTTCAACGATCAGGATTATGAATCTGTTTTTGATTTTGAGCCGGAATTCTGCCAGAAATCAGTCAGATTTCCACAAACTGTTTTCAAAATGAAAAAAAACACGTCTTCACAACATTTCAAATGTCTTCAAAGACACGCCTTCACATCTGGCATCGTTGCCAACGAGATATGTTCGTCGAATGGAGTAGAGCAAAACAAACTTTTTGACAATACCCACTAGGGCCAGGTAATATTTTGTGTAATCTGTGCGCAGCCTATGTAAAAATCTGTGTTAAGGAAAACGTACAAGATTGTTTCAATTGAGAAATTTGTGCTATTCTGTGCATTATAACAAAAAACTGTGGAAATCTGTGCATTAAAACAAAAACTTTGGAAATCTGTGCAGTTTTGCAAATCTGTGCAGTATATTGAAAATCTGTGGAACACAGATTAATCTGTGCACCTGGCATCACCCACCGCTGAATTGTCAAACAAACGTCTTGTGGATGAGGTCATAGGCATCATAACATCCATTTTCATGGAAACTCGATTCATCTCTTTATTGAGTTCAAAAATGTATAAAGAATAGCAATCTCCCTGCTCAATTATTTGATGTTTCACCAATCGAAATAAAATATATTCAATGCCTGGATCCTTCGCAATGTACCTAATGTACCGAGCCCTTCAGCTTCCTTGTGCCATTCAGCAGCACAACTCCCTTCTCGTACCATTCAGCACCAGTTATTCGTTGAACTCCCGACTTGTTCGCGAACTACTCGGTCTAGTTCCCGACGATGAACCTAGCATACCCCGACGGAGAATCCCCCGGCGAGAGAAGTTCTCCCGAAACCGAGCCAACCAGCTAAGTGTCGTGGTCAGTTCGGCGCTGGTGTCTCGACGATCCGCGACTGATTGTGTCTCGTCGCGGTTTGCTTAGTCTAATACCCGGCGGTGAATCTAGCTTACACCGACGGAGAGTTCCCCGGTGAAGGAAGTTCTCCCGAAACCGATTCATCTTTGGTTTAAGCACCACAACTTCTTGAGCTCTTTGGCTTGCTGTCCGGTACCATTTAGCACCGCAACTCCTTTGAGCCTTTTGGTTCCCGCTTGTTTCATTTTACTCCACATCCCCGATGAGCCATTAAGCTCCCGCCCTTACTTGTTCGCGAACTACTCGGTCTAGTTTCCGACAAGCACACTTCGACGGAGAATTTAGCTCTCCGCTTTGTCCCGAACTACTCGGTCTGGTCCCGGGCGGTGGACCTAGCCTACTCAACGGGCCAACCAGTAGGTGCTGAGATCCATCCAGCGATTCCGGGAGGAGCGTAGCTTCTGATTTACTGGTGCCACAACGACACACTGCTAGCTTCTCAACGCGATCTACTCGGTCCAATCCCCGGCGGTGGATCTAGCCTACTCACGAGCTACCTGATAGGGTGTCGTGGTCGATCCGGCGATTCCGGTTCACTGGCGCCCCGACGAACCAAGCCCGGTGCTATGTCGCGTAATACTCAACTGGATTTAGTCTACACCGTCGGAGAGTTCCCCAGCGGCGTAATTTCTCCCGAAACCCGATTTGTGGTTTCCCGGCGGCGTTCTAACCAATGCACAGTGGTCCAGATCGCTAATTTAGGAGGAATTTTTACTTTCTGACAAACCTGTATAATTTAGCCGTATCATGTCTTAGGATGAATTTGTGTACTTTAGAAGATGCTTCTTTTTATTGGAATAGTTATTAGGGTGGTTCTAATTTATCTAAAATACGAAAATAAACTTTTTACTGATGAAAGATAGAGCTCCACAGTCTTCCACAAAGTTGTAAAGTAACTTATTTTGAATAAATTTGTTGAACATATTAAAGCTCTATCTCTTTTAGTTTTTGTTATACAAGAAATTTAAAAAAAAAGATTAGGGTGTTCCTGAAAAAAACGTTTTTTTAGTATAACTTTCGTATCTTTTACTTTTTGTTAACACAACCTTTGAACAGCTTATTGAAAACTTCAAGCCGAGTATTTTTCTCCAAGACACCGAAGGTCTAACTTTTTTCTTTAAAAAGTTATGGACACTTTTCGTTAAAAAAATAGCCTATTTCAAGGCTCAATATCGCTGATGCGGGCACCTAAAATTGAATTCTGTTTCCACCACATGAAAGACCATACTTATTAGTATATTTGAGCAAAAATTGGCGAACACGATATTTTTTTAAAATTTGCAATTAAGATTTAAAGTTTGTAGTTTTGCAGGTTCAACGCATTAAAGCATTTACACACATATCGTTGTATTATGAAAAAAGCCACTTTCAAATATCATTCTCTCATCGCAGCAAGCTTTGCATAAGTGAAACGACTGTCAAAAAAGGTTTCTGATTTTATTCGTTTTAAATAAAACTAGTAAATATGGATATTAGTCGAAAAGAGTTGGCGAATTTGCTTATTGCTGGTAAAAAGACAGATGAACTGCTTAAGTTCATTACAAGTAGTAATCCAAATGTAAAATTGAGACTTGTTAATGTTCGAAAGAAATTTTATATTTTGTTAAAACAACCTTTGAACAGCTTTTAGAAAACTTCAATCCACGTTTTTTCATAACTCTGAAAGTCTAACTTTATACTTTCAAAAGTTATGGAAACTTTTCGCTCATAAATAGCCCTTTTTCAAATGTCATTATCTCTGATTGGGGCAAATAAAAGTAAGTTCGGATTGAACCATAGAAAAGAACATACTTTTAAGTATATTTGAGCAAAAATTGGAAAATATTATTTTTTTTAAGCATGTAATTTTAAATTTACTAACCAAAGTTTTAAATTTTATCGCATAGCGACATAAAAGAAATTGCCTAAAGCCTTTGTATTTCCTTTTCTGTTTTGCTTACATATCAACAATACAGAATGTGTTCATTGAAAATAATTTGGCTATGACAACAATTTATGATTTATATAAGGAGAATTTATTCAATGCCAATTAATTCAAAAGTAGATGCATTGCATTTTCAGGTATATCCAGCGGTGCTCGTTGAATTCGACGTTTACATTTAAGAGAAATTATAGGATCTGATGAAACAAGAAGTCTCTTGAAAACGTCATCAAGATTGACGAGTCGATCGAATTTGCGTGCGTGGAATTCTCGGAATCTGCGAATACTTTTATTCCTGGTTTCTTGAACTTCTTCACTGCACATACCTACTGGCAGCATGTTATGTTGAATAATGCTTCCTCCATGGACCAGGAGTTTATGCACGGTTGGTGAGAGAGCGTACCAACCATACAGGCGTACATAAAGCAATCGTGTATCTTCGGCGTAACTCCGGTAAGCATCCGCGTTAATTCCCAATTTGCTGTTGATGATTGTTAATAGCACATACATACGTTCTAGCAACATTTCGTCCAACCCGGTTTCTTCTGCAACGACATCTCGGTTTCTGAAAAATTTTCGAGCTGTGTTACCATCGTTAGAATTTCCGCCACCTGGCAAAGGTTCGCTAATACGAAGACCTAAACGGTCACGTAACGCTTGTCGAATTTTTATTTGTCGTTCCTTAAGCTCGCTGGTATTTTTGCCTACGCGCCAACGCGGTTTTGCTAGAGCTAAACGGTAAGCAATATTCAATAGTAACTCCATTGCTCGTATTAATGCATGTAAAGGTGAAAAAACATATAAACTATCCGGTGGATCGCTGGCTTCCAGTAAAGGATCATTCAATCGCTTTCCGGAGCGTTTGCATATATAACACGCTTGAGACGGTGTGCCTGTTACGTCATTCACTACCTTCGTATCAACCATGGAAAATATGAAGCTTGAACTAATCGGAATCTTGCGCATATTAACATTTACTATAGTCGGGACTAATTCATCGATTTGCTTGTTCATCGCGGCAACTTCATCCTTTGTTAGTTCAGGATTTTCCTTCTTGAAAATTAATTTTACTGGTCGGCACAGGGATACTGAAGATGGAAAATCATTATTCCAAAGAATGCAATCTCTTGACTCATCTTTCCGGCGACTAACTACACGTAAAGGTACTATAGATAGAGCAAATATATGCGAATCGTTATACTCGAATAGTTCTCCATTTTCATCTTCGTCAACGCACATTTGCTTGTATCTATGTTCAAGTGGAAAAGAGACTGTCAGTCAAAGTTTAGAAGAAAAATAATGTTGCCTACCGGGAATGGTTGCTGCTTCCATCGCAGCCCCACTTAAAGATAACAAACGTATTATCCTCAGGATGCAGTGGTAGAACTCCAATATTCAAAAACGAGATGAGTCGTTCCACGGTATGGTTAACAAGAGCTTGAAGGGGAACATACGCACAAGAAGGCTGAACAGAAATTCCTGAAAAAAATTGTTGATTCAGGGACGAATCTTTGAGAATAGTACATACCGATCGGATAGCATAGTTTCTTTTCTTCTACTATTTTATTATACGCGGGATAAATGTCCAAACCCTTCTGCATAACTGAGCTGCGTATGTTTTGGTACTGCGCCTTAGAAAAATCATTTTCACAAATAAATCTAAGTGCCTCCTCCGCAGTAAACGCTTCTGCAATCGGGACAGCCATAGATCCTAAATTCTCTACGGTAGATCTGACGGGACTTTTCGACAATCGTTCGATTTGTCTGCCAACTAAACGGAAACCAGTAGAATTAGCGTTGACGGCTGACGCTAAACCAAGTTCTTCCGTGGAATACTTATCGCGCAACTTTCCTAATCTTTTTATTTTGGCTCTGCGTCATATTTCGGAAAATGGTTTCCTCTTTCGGCCTTTACCTTTACCTTCGACTTCGAATCTTAGCTTTCCTTCAAGCCACACAAAATTTTCCAGCTCAAACCGAATTTGCGTGCGCTTACTCCGAATCCACAACCTTCTAAATTCCAACATGAAGATTTTTATTTTCTTCCGAGCACTAACAAGTCTCAATTTTACATTTGGATTACTACTTGTAATGAACTTAAGCAGTTCATCTGTCTTTTTACCAGCAATAAGCAAATTCGCCAACTCTCTTCGACTAATATCCATATTTACTAGTTTTATTTAAAACGAATAAAATCAGAAACCTTTTTTGACAGTCGTTTCACTTATGCAAAGCTTGCTGCGATGAGAGAATGATATTTGAAAGTGGCTTTTTTCATAATACAACGATATGTGTGTAAATGCTTTAATGCGTTGAACCTGCAAAACTACAAACTTTAAATCTAAATTGCAAATTTTAAAAAAATATCGTATTCGCCAATTTTTGCTCAAATATACTAATAAGTACGGTCTTTCATGTGGTGGAAACAGAATTCAATTTTAGGTGCCCGCATCAGCGATATTGAGCCTTGAAATAGGCTATTTTTTTAACGAAAAGTGTCCATAACTTTTTAAAGAAAAAAGTTAGACCTTCGGTGTCTTGGAGAAAAATACTCGGCTTGAAGTTTTCAATAAGCTGTTCAAAGGTTGTGTTAACAAAAAGTAAAAGATACGAAAGTTATACTAAAAAAACGTTTTTTTCAGGAACACCCTAATCTTTTTTTTTAAATTTCTTGTATAACAAAAACTAAAAGAGATAGAGCTTTAATATGTTCCACAAATTTATTCAAAATAAGTTACTTTATAACTTTGTGGAAGACTGTGGAGCTCTATCTTTCATCAGTAAAAAGTTTATTTTCGTATTTTAGATAAATTAGAACCACCCTAATAACTATTCCAATAAAAAGAAGCATCTTCTAAAGTACACAAATTCATCCTAAGACATGATACGGCTAAATTATACAGGTTTGTCAGAAAGTAAAAATTCCTCCTAAATTAGCGATCTGGACCACTGTGCAATGGCGCTACTATATTGGTCCCTTCACCACTTCCTCTGTAGCTCGGAGAGTATACTGGTAACCACTCTGTTGATAGCGACCCAGATATGCTCGTCGTGGCACATCTCTTCGGCAATATTGTCCACTGTCACACCAGGCATACTCCAACGAGCTTCTTGGAATCTAGGGCATTCAAATACCACATGTTCCGGTGTCTCTTGCACGTCCACACACTCCAGGCAAAGAGGTGACGAAGCATGTCCAAACCGATGCAGGTACTTCCGGAAGCATACGTGCCGGACAAAAACTGCGTCAAATGGAAGTTCACCTCTCCATGTTTCCTATGAACCCAAGCAGATACATTTGGGATGAATCGGTGGGTCCACCTTCCTTTCTCAGCGTTGTCCCACTCTTGCTGCCACTTAGCCAACGGGTCCGCTCGGTACAGTCTCCTTGCATTACGTGCATTTCTCCGCTGGTAGCATTCCACGTCATCAGCCAGAGTGATGCAGATGGGAATCATCCCGGCAATAACGCATACCGCCTGCGACGATATCGTTCGGTACGCACTCGTGACACGAACAGCCATTAAGCAAAACGTGCTTGTCAACTTCGTCCGGTTCCGCTTTGAGTTCAGTGCATCAGCCCAGGCCGGTACGCCATACCTCAGTATTGAGGGTGAGATACTCACCAGAAGACGTCTCGTGCTGCCTATTACTCCTCCTTAATTCTACATGATGCTTGATAATGCGTTAGTTGTCCTCGCAGCCTTCTCACATACATAGTCACTTGGCTGTTGTAATTTAACCGATCGTCGACCATCACACCCAGGTGCTTCAGCGCACGCATCGATGGAATGAATTGTCCCCCGACGCTGATCTCGACACGCTGGTTTTTTTTTACGGTTGCTGACCAGCACTACCTCGATCTTGTGGTGAGCCAACTGCAACTTGACGTTAGCCATCCAGATTTCCACGATGGGTCTCGCCCGTTATCGTTAGGACAACATCATCTGTAAAGCCGACGATCTCCACTTCCCTGGGCAGTTCCAAAGTTAACACTCCATTGTACATTATATTCTAGAGCGTTGGGCCGAGTATGGAGCCCTGAGGTACTCCCGCCGTGACCCTAATCGATCTCTGTCCCATGTTCGTTTCGTACTGGTCGGTTCTGGAAGAAACTTTTCAGAACCTTGCACAGATAGTTCAGAGCCCGCTTTCTGTGCAGCGCCTCCCAGCTAGCACTGTTGAACGCGTTCTTCACGTCTATCGTTACCACGGCGCAGTAGCGATTACCCCTTCTCTTTTGCTTCAATGCTTTCTCCGCGTTCGCGATGACTGTGTGGATGGCGTCCACCGTTGACATTCCTTTCCGGAACCCGAACTGCCTCTTCGGTAGTCCGTTCTCACTTTCAGCTTAGGTTATCAGCCTGCTGAGGATGAGCCATTTCAGAAGCTTTCCAAGAGTATCCAGCAGGCATACAGGCCGATACGATGCTGGATCTCCTGGTGGTTTCCCTGGTATTAGCAGCAACACCAGTTTCTGGATCTTCCATCTATCTGGGAAGTAGCCATCGTCCAGACCATTCTGTAGGACTATCCTGAACATACCCGGAAACGCCAGGATCGCAGTCTTCAGTGCCACGTTAGGGATACCATCCGGTTCGGGAGCTTTGTTCGCTTTCAGCCCTTTTGCCACTATAAGGAGCTCGTCTTTGGAAACTCGAGTGTCACCTGCACCGTCTGCATCAACGTACGGTGTACATTTCGTCTGGCGTGATCGAACCCTTGATCCTGGCCATAACGACACGGTAAGCATTACCCCAGGAGTTGGCGTCTACTTCTCTGCTCAGCTCCTTGTAGCAGATGGATTTGTTTAGCACTATCTCGCGTTTAAAGGCGGCCCTGGCCGCCCGGAACGTTACCTTACACTATTCTCTGACTGCTTCAGATCTTGCTCTTTGAACGCGTCTTCTGATCCTTGTCGAAGTCCTTTATTTTCCACTTCCGCTCGCCAGTCCTCTTTCTCGGTGTTACCGTACAATTTCGCCGACCAATGGTGTAGTGGATCGTTTGGTGGTCACTATGTGTGTACTGCTCACTAACTCGCCAATTCATGTTATCCATCAGCGAAGGGCTGCAGAATGTTATGTCGATGATGGATTCTCGACCGTCTTTAGGGAATGTGCTAGAGGAACCCTCGTTGCACAGATTCACATCCAGCTTCGCCAAGGCTTACAACAATCTGTAACCTCTTATGTTGGTCCGCCTGCTATCGTACTCCAGCGTTAAAATCTACTATAACAACCGGCATTCGTCCGACTAACGAGTCGGTTAGTGCGTCCAGCATCCGATTGTACTGCTCTGGTGTCCATCTCGAGGGAGCATAGCAGCTACAGAAAAACACGCTGTTGATCCTGGCGATCAAGAAGCCTTCGTGTGTGTTGTATTGCAGCCATTCCTGCACTATCCACCATCCAGTTACCGTGTGTGCGTGTGTGTATGGATGGATGTGTCAAATAAACTCACTCACCAATTTTTCACAGAGATGGCTTAGCCAATTTCAACAATATTATATTCAAATGAAAAGGTGTAGCATTGCCATAGGTCGTTATTGAATTTCATTAGGATTGGAGCTCTTGTTGCGGAGTTACGGGTTAAAGAGAGTGGTCACACAGCAAATTCCCATATAATCTGGTACCCCACGATAGTTAAATTATGCAATACAAAATAAAATGTATGCAAAATTACTTGGATTTGCGGGCCTAGATCACTAATGACCAGTTGAAGCAGCTTTAACCACATTGCCCGCCTTAGATGGTTCTTATTGCCCCGGAGAACTTGCCAAACTCCTAAGTTAATATCCCATCTATTTCTCAGCGAATTCTTTACCTATTTTTACAAACTTGACTACAAATGAAAGATACGGCAATCCAATCAACTGCTGTTGAGTTTTATCAACATCTCTCTTTTGTTTCCTGAGTTATAGGTTGGTTAGGACGGTCACACAAAAATTTTCCGTATAAACTGTTACAATCGTAATATCTCAGAATCCCATATAAATTGGTAACATTATGATATCCGAATGGTGTAATACATATTCATATGGGTTCCACATTACTTACCAAGTGTAATATGAATGTAATAAATATTTCCACAATAATAAATTGAACGTAACCAGCTTTTAAATCACAGTTTGGATAAATGAGAAAGGCACAACTGCACCACTAGGTGGATTAAAACAGGGTTATTGTATTTGATTGCCATGTGTTACGTATTAACTAGACTCTTCAGCAAACAGGCAGCACATTTCGCATACGACGTGAATAAAAATCCCAACAAAAAGGGGCGTACTCAGGGTACTCCTCAGATACAGTCTGCACAAGGTTCTACAATAACTTCGAAAACGCTTCGGACTGATTGACCGAGTAGCAGGTATAATCGTCTTAGTTTGAGAGCCATTTTACTAAAAGGTAGGTAATCCTAATTAATCTTACCGCAACGGATTCCCGGATTAGTTTAAGCTGCTGCCGTCTGGGACATTTTCCTAGTAGCGATCAACATTTGTTCGAAATTTGGGATAGTTTCAATATTTTCGTCGTAAATCCTGTCTGGTTAGCCAAATTTGTGGACTAATTAAATGTGAAGTTTGATATTGTGCTGGTGGGACACCATTAAGCCCATTATGCTAATAAAACCTATACCAGTTTTCTGATTGTAAACTTTGTTGTTGAAGTCAATAGTTGTGGAATTTGCGTTTCGACTTCGTGTCATCAAAATACGACACTAGCTTGATGACAGATCTAAGCTAGCACCGGGTTGAGCTCCAAAAACAACAACACGCGACTGTTTCAGCCATTTGTTTCGTAGGATTGCAACCCGACAATGGCGCAACAAAGCTCCTCAATTGATGAGCTCCCTTTAGCGTACTTGATGATATTCAATCTAACTCTAACTATATGATGTATACACTTCTACTGGCACGTACCTATACCCAACGTAATAAGTGCCTAAATGGGCATCCGCACTCATTTTGCACCACCCGACAAAGACAATTATTCAAGCACCGTTTTTTACGTCAACACGATTAGCGTCACATATGGGCAAAATCCTTGAACTCGTGGCACGTTGCTGATGCGCACCCCTTGCTCTGCGGGGGGAAGGGAAAACAGTCAGTCAGTCAGTCAACCGGGTGTCCCTCGCCCCAGTGAAGTTTCGATGATGGCGGCTGGATCCTGTGGGTGGCACGTCCCGTGGAATCGATGTCGAGGCCGCGTCATTAGTTTTTTCTCCCTGCTAGCCATACGCAAACGGACACCGTACTCCGCTATCCGCCTGGATTCCTTTGTATATGGGCGGCGAGCTAGCAAAACACTTTGTGCGCCTGTGTGAGTGCGCAGTCTGGCCCACGCACACAGCTGTAACTGTGTATCGTCCGGAAAAGGGTTCCCAAACCGAAACAGCTGGTCTCCACGGCTTCACATTGCTGGCAATAGCGGAAGTCCCGGTACAAAAACAAATTTATGCTCCAGACATTGGCAGCCAGAAATGATACAATTTCGTTTCGCCGATCCGCCGCTCGGTACATGCGCAGATCGACGGGCGTGGTACGAAAGATGGTAGTACAGAGTGATTATGGAACAACATATCCAGCAGGGCTCCACACAACCTCTCACGCCCCCCCCCCCTTCGAACCATCGCGCTTGATCCAGCCAAAGAAACGCCACTTGCTCTCGGTGCTGCTCGTATCTTCGCTACCGAGCTGCTGATCTCCGGTCTGGCCGGGGAGAGCTGCTGACGCTGAATCCTCTCCCACGTTGATTCCTCACTAGTCACGGCGCGATGCGATTGTCCGAAGCGGAGAAGATAAATTAAGAGATAAACCTTTGGCTCGCGGCTTCTCGATGGGGGGAACTCCCCCTCGCCAACCTCCACTGCACTCTCCAGTTGGTCTTCTGCTGCATGCGGGAATGCCCTGGTGTCAGTCGGTCGGTACCGCGCCCGGCTGGGGAAGAAAATAAAATTAAAGATAGTTTTTATTGCTTCCCTGCTTTGACTACCTCAACGATCTGCGGGCTGTAGTCGTTGAGTATACGGTGTGGGCGGACATGCAGAAGAAAAAAAAATGCTGAAGGTGTCGGGTCAGCATTCGTGTTTTATTTTCTCTTGTATCGTGCTTTGAATTCTTCGCCTTCAGATTAGGGACCCGAGAATCTCAACTGGTAATTAATGAAGGTAATTAATTCAATTGCACACACGAAGGGTAGATTGTACCTGACATATTTCAGAAAATAGTGGAGCTTCGTTCGTTCGTTCGTTCCGACAACTATCGCAATGAATTATGTACGGCGAAATCGAAATTACAGTACAGTGCACATAGCAAAGCAATCGAAATAAATAAAGCATCGCTTGAAATCAATTTTACGGCCTTCCTTTTCACGTTCATTGTTTAATTTTCCTCAGATTGTAAAACTTTCCGAAACTCATTCCACCCGAATCGGTCGGGGTCGGTCCAATAGTTGGGTATTTTTCTTCGCCGCACCAACCCAGAGAAGGTTTTTGCCCGCATTTTCCTGTAACTAAAGGGGACACCATCATCAGGCACGAGGAAATAAGAGTGTCAGAGAGAGAGAGAGAGAGAGAGAGAGAGAGAGAGAGAGAGAGAGAGAGAGAGGGAGGGAGCAGCGGTAGATAAAAATTCGTTTTATTGTTCCTTCTGCCCGGGTGTACCCTCGGGTTTTATTATTTTTTACGACTTTCGGTGCTTTTCAAATTGCTGCTCTAAAGCCACGGTTTTACCTCCCTGCATTCACTCTATCTATCCTCTCCCTGGTTATCTATCTGTTTGCGCCGTTTTATCTCCCTGTGTGCTACGTGCGTTGGGGCTTTACTACTCTGTGTAGCCTTGCTCTGGCGCGTTAGAAACCTTCTCCATTATTAATCGCCCGTGAGTCAGATTGCCGGTGGGTCGTAACTTTGAAGCGTTTTGGTGCACCCATTTGCGACCGTGTACTGCCGCGGACGGTGGATCATGAAACTTGGGGTGTTTTTTTTATTTTACACCATGACAGTGTATTGTTATTAATTTATCTGGTATAGTGTTTTGTAATAGTACTCAATTTGTGGAACAACGCACTGCCAGTTAATTGCACCGAAAGCCACTGTTCCGTTGGTGATCAATGACCCGGTGTAGGTAGCACAGAGGTAAACTGGTCCAATTTAAGAACTGTTTTAATTACTACGTACTAGTTTTGCTTGTTTGATTGTTATTTCATATTCCCATTCTGACGGATGGGGTACAGGGCAGTTTGGTGAGTTCCTGTCTTTCGGCACAACATTCACCGAAATAGCCGTATATCACTCCTCAACGGTGTTGGAATAGTGTCATGATCAGTGTTGGCAAAAAACTACAAGGGGCAGCCCTATGGGGTTGCAGGAACTGTAGACGTAGGACTATACTACTTAATGTAAAATATTTATTTTCTTAGTACTTAGAGTGTGGGAAAAAACACCCGGACCGGTGAAGAAAAATCAAATTTTAGACAATATAATCACAAGCTTTCTAGTTGCTCTCAAACAGATCCTAAAAGTTCAAACACCCATGGATAACCCCAAGTTTGTAGATGTGTTTCGATGCCATAGGATTGTAAAATGGTTAATATTACGTCATGAAAATTCAATTCTTCCGTGACAATTTTTTTTGCCTGCAAAATGCCCTGTGTGTATGCAAAGCTCATGATTTGTTGGGATATTAGCATTGATCGGAAAATGCTTTCCAACGCTGCGCATTGCATACATACAGGACATTTTGCAGGTCACCACAATCCGTTCATTTTACTCACTCGCTATAAACATGTTTCATTTTTGGACATGTTTAGAAATTAAGAATCATGTTTGAAAAAATGTGTTTATGACGAAGTATTTTTACCAGATATGTACAAAACATGTCTAACAAGAAACATAAGGTGATTGTAATATTCCAGTCACTTATTAGTTAGAAAATAATGACGTTGCCAGTTCCCCTACCTACCAACACATTCGCCCCAAACATTGAACCCAAGCGTACAATGCAAAATGAGTCAACGCTGATGATGATGGGTAGAGCGAAAGAGACAACTAGTACCACCACGACACTATTAGCGCGTTTCACCAAAATTCCACGCGGCCTTTCCCGATTGAAAGGAACGGCCGCGCTTAGCCCATCTGTCATAATATCGTGATTTTGCATAGCGAAGGGATGAATGATTTTGTTCCAAAAAAACAACCCTGCGTTATGCAACACTTTGTGCAGGTTGATTATACCAGTTGCAAGTGGGGCCAAATTCACCAAGTTCCGTAAAATTCCTTTTAAATTACAAAATTGATAAAATTGCTTAGATGAGCTTAACTAATTAATCAAATCCTGTTTTAAAAACTGCCCTTGCGTTTAAACCAAAATGGAAAGCTTATTACTACCACTACATTACTTAATTTCAAGCGAAAATAGCAAATACATGTGCTAGTTAAACCAAAAATTTACTGGCAACATTACAGCGGCATTTAGGAAGCAGTTGGAGCGGTCGCCTGTTGGACGACACAGGGTAGCGTCCCTCCACAGCCAGTGTAACGGACTTCTAGCTCAGCTACACTGGCTGTAAAAAACACAGCGCAGTGATCTACTTCGCCAGCCGTTCAACAGGGAACTGAGCGTGTCTGGCCAAGTCCGTTCTTTAAATAGTCGGTGATGACGTCATTCATAGAAGCGTTGCGCGCTAGGTACACCAATCCGTCGTACAGGGCTTGGGAAGCGCTATCTTCTGTGTGTTAATGCGCGATATTTTGACAAGGTTGTATATTATTTAATTTTTTAATGCTATGATATCAAAAATCCTTGGGTTTATCTATTGGAATCTATTCTTAGAAGTATTTCGGGGCGATTTGGGCAAAAAAATTGAAAATTTATCGTGAGATGGCTGAATTATATGCGTTTAAAATTGGACCACTTTTCGTTACATACCATTTTTGTAGAATTTGCAGAGTGCATCCCCATATCGAAAACAAAGACGTAGTCCTACGTCAAAAAAAACAAATTCTGGTAATGGTGACCGTTTTTAACAACCTGTTGTTTGTATGGTCGAGTATGGATGTTTCATGTACAATCACATTTTCGATGTGATGTGCACATCACTAAAAGCGTTTTTCGCTTCCGAATGTCTCGTTTGCGATGTTGCTTTGAGCGAACATTCTTTCAAGAGCATCACGGAGGCAGAAGTTCGCGTGCGAACTTCGATTCAAAGAACCATTGAATATTTGCCTCAAGCATGATACATTCGGATGCGATGTTTGGTTTCACAGATTTTTGTTTGGAAATGTTCTGGCAAAGACTAATTCGCGAATGAACCTTTCATTGATAATAATTTCCCCAACGCTGAATGCGGTTATTGGAATCGGTTTGTCGACGGATTAACGAGAGAAATAATGTTTCATCTGGTGGCTAGGTCCTACGTTGTGTATTCTATTCATCGGATCGGAACACACGGAACCAAGAATCCTTTTTCAGTGCCAACAGCATTACATATAGATCTACACTTGAACAATTGATGGTTCGCGATGAAATAATAATACTTTATTTAAACGTATTGATTGCTCTTTTAACACACAAATTTATCTGAGAGCGAAGATGCTCGCGCTACCCGATCAGAATGCATTAACAAGATTATAACAGAATACAATTTTCATAGTAAGCTGTGTTATAAATCTGATTCCGTTAGTATAGTAATATTAGAAAATTATAACAAATAAAAGCGTGAGATATAGTTTTGAAATGTTTTTGTTATGTGTTTCTGGTCGGGTAAGCATTGTAGTGCTCATATCACTGTAACGTTCCAAGGCGGATACAGGTGTGCACATTTTTTATGTGTGCGGTTGTCATTTTTCTTGGGTGAAGCCGAAAAAACAAGATGATATGAAGAAGAAAAGCACAAACAAATGACGTAGTGGGCCTTTTCGTTGCCACAAGTTTTGTTTCGGTTCGCTCATAATTATTTTAATCGGTATTTTCGAGATAAAAAAGTGTCCCTAAGTGTTCGAATCTGTGGATCCGAGGTGAAGCTCGGCCTTTTCTCTCTTTTCATCATTCGCCAAAGAATCAGGATGCTCGCTCGGATCTTTATGTTTACTTCAAAGGCCCCAGACGCCATGATTCATTTTGCAAGTATAAAACTAATACACTCAAAAGCGCCAAATATGCCCACCTTTCTTTCTCTTAATGTTGGTAGCGTTCGTTAGATGATGACAGCTATGCATTGCTTCTATGATAATTATTATGACAATAGTGATGAGGGTGATCATAAGAGAGGCTATGTTGCAAACATTCTCTCCACAAAACTAATGGTTTTATATTCACCCATTAACGACCACATCGTTATAGTTCCAAGAATGCTCTCCATTCGATGGAGCACGGAAAACACTCCTTGCATTTTCTAGGGAAAACATAGGAGTTCCTTAGTTCTTTATCTGAAAAATTATATCAGATTACCTTAGTTTGAATTGCTTCAATCCGGGTAATGAGAAGGCGAACACTTAGATTGGAATGGTAATGAGAAAAGGCGTACAGTTAGGCATGAGAAGGTGATATTCATGAAAGATCGCGTATCTTCGACGTGTTTTTCAGTATTTCTTGTAAGAGGACGCTCGAAAATTGGCAAATTTTGTGGAACAATGGAAGCTTAGGAATCCCAAAGGCACAAACAAGCCTTAGTTCAAGGGGATGGATAAGGCTAGTGACATCATTCGGATGATATCTCGGAATATGTCCAGTCATTATACGTTGGATGAGCGGTTTCTGCGATTATGGTGACGATTATCGCAACATTAAACATGTTGTCTGGTCGTGCACCTAGTGCCCTAGCGCCAAATCTCCGTTAAACGAATCCCTTCGGCCTTAAACACGATAATTTAGCCAAATTTAGTTATCTCTTTTCAATTGGTTGATATGCTAACAGCATATCTGGAAATCTGGTCCCAAAAGAGTTCCCAGCGGATCCAAGCAGGGCAGTCGGTGATCCGGTTCATGATGTCCTGCAGTATTCTTCCGTTTGCCAAAAAGCTGCAAGTTTAATTTCTTCTTTTCCCTGTCATTGTTGTCCGCTCTCTCTTCACTTTCCCTGATACGGTCTCTGCTACTCTGATGTTGAAATCAATTTCTCTTGTATATATCTTTTGCCTTCCTTATAATAAGCCTAATAGACACATGCTTTCCTGACGTTTACAACGATTTGACGAATCTTCATTCGACAAATAAGTCATAACTTTATAAAACAAACGCCTACATCAAAAATTTTTACAGTTTGGAAAGTAGATAAAATTCCACGAAAGATTCAATCAACATAAACTGAATATACTAGAATTTGATGATTTGACTTTTATTGAAATACGTTGAAAGTTCTAATTTGTGACGCGTTGTAACGTCACGTTACATTATCGGTCATAAAACAACACTCTTCCAGTATATTAAGTTAATGTTGATTGAATCTTTCGTGAAATTTTGTCTACTTTCTCAGTATCGTAGCCAGGGGGGTACGGGGTTTAACACCCCCCCCCCCAAACAAAAATTAATTGGATTGGAAAAAATTAATTGATACTGACGAATTTAATTTAATATTCCACAAAATATTTTTGGGAAAATATTCTCTGATCACTACATTGAGAACCGTGTTTAAAACGTCACGATCACATTCATTCGAAACTGCCAAATTTCGATGTAAAGTAACATTGAAGAATTTCAAAACGTAAAACTGTTCATCTGCTGATAAAATAATTTTGGCGGTTAATCCTCCTAGAAGTAGTTATAATTACTCTTCATGCAAATTTGGGTCGAGACTTAATGTCTCCAGCAAAGTTTTCGAGAGTGCTATTTCAAACAACTTTGTCAGAGACATAAATATCCCACATATTCAGAGTATCTAAATATAGTAGTAGAAAACCTTTACAACAAGCTATTCAGAAATGACTGTATTTGATAAATCTCTTCTGCGGTAATTAAACAATAAATTCACATTGCGTTCTAGGTGCCTCTGAAGCTTACAAAAAATAGTTAAGGGAACTGGATTTAAAACAAATAATTCCCAGATATTAAAAGGACTAGCGGTGCCCAAAAACACAAAGAGTGATTCCATTTTTAGGAGCTAGCATCAATTCGGCGCTAGCTTAGTCCGCCGACCAAGTTAGTGTCGGATTCTGATGAGGTGAAGTCGAAACGCAAGTTCCAGTTCCATCCATCTATAATTTAGTTATTGGTTTTGTGCTCTCAACTCGCAATGATTGTTTCAAACAATTTTCTCCGTAGCGCAGAAAAAATAGTTTTCACCCAAATTTTTCTTCACTAAGGAGAAATATAGCATACCCAGTCCGTTTAAATCCCTATATGCTGCATTCATGTAGCCCTCATATTTTCAACAAAATTGTTTAAAATGACATTATCAAAAACTTTGCTGAAGGCACCATGTCCCTTAATATTTTTGAAGAATTAATTCTCCATAATTACCTCTATGAGAAATAATCACTAAAATTTCAATATCAAAGCATGCGCTGTTTTATGTTGATAATTTACCGAAATTGTCAAACCTTCAAAGTCAAGGATTATTAAATTAGGTGATCTTTAACGTTTTAACGGGTTCTGATGAGACGAAATCGAAATGCAAATCCAATAACTAATTTAGTTATAGGTTTTGTGCTCTTCACGCGCAAAGATGGTTTTGAACAATTATTAATGGAGAAAAAAATAGTTTTCACCTAAATTGTTCTCCACTAAGGAGAAATATGGCATAGTGTATATAATCACTCTAAAACCCGAATTTTTACACTAGGCCAGAATTTCACTGACAACTGCAAAACTTAGCGAATGTAAACAATACATTCTAAAGAGAAACTGGACATAATTTGGTTAATTTCGGTCAAGTATGAAAATAGTTACGCAAGTTTGGAAGTGTCACAATACTCAATGACTCTCCCTTCATCGCAAAAAATGTGAATAAGGTAATATGGAAAACGAAAACTTATTAATCCGAAATTTCTAATTCTTTTTCGGTCTGTTCCCTTCCGCTGCAGACATCAGTGACTATACCGGGAAGGAAAAGAATATCCAAGGCTGCACAGCTGAACATTTCAATTAGTTTGCCATCCTTTGAGGCGTGTTATCGCTTTGTTTTCTTATCTGATATAAAGGATGCTTTGACATGAATGGAGCTGCTTGATTAGCCAAGCGGGTACTTTCAACCATGGATGCCATTATGCCAGATTTATCTGGCACAGCCGGAGTTTTAGGCAGGTTCCAGACAAAAAGACAAACCTCTCATTCTGCCAGATTTTTAAGTTTTAGAAGCTGCTACACACACATATTGGTAATTTGGGTAAAAATGTCAAAATTTTTACAAAAATCCATTGATACAGGTTCTATGAAAACTAAAATGTATACCAAATTTCGATGACTTTCAGGTCGCTGTCAAGTGCCAGATTTTGCCAGACATTTTTAGTTGAACTGCCAGATTTTCTTTGGAAAATAGTGGCAACCCTGCTTTCAACACATTCCCAACCATGACTCAGGGGAATATTCCTACCAAAGCAGACGGGTGGAAGCAAAAACAATTTTTTTACAACACATCATGTGGAGAAAATGTCCCTATCAAAAGGCCAAAGCGAATACCTATAGACACTGAGAGAATTGTGAGGGAAAATACATGACGTTGCAACGAGTTCGATGTTTATTGTCGATTCATAATAAGGAGAGAGACTATGGTTCACAGTGTACAATAAACTGCCTAAAAAGGGATTCATGAGATTTTTGAATCAGCTCACATTTGAACTGTTTTCTGATTCATCAAAAGTGTTTTATACAAATTTGAACCGAGTCTGACAAGTCTAGCTATTGTAGATGGTATGGTATGGTTCTTCGACAACCAGGTTTTACACTACCCTAACAGAATCTCATACAATAAATCGGATGGACATTCGCTTGACAATTCTCGGTGGGTAGTTTACATAGTATATCTTATCCGGACAAATATTGAAATTTTAAGTTTATTTTCGTAACAGAATGAAATTAGTATAATTGCAGAGAACAAAATCGATGTTAAACCCTGGGGTGTCCGCAATCACTCAGAGTGATTTCGAAGGGGTTCGTGGTGTAAACAAGGTTGAGAACCACTGCCCTAAAGTAGTCGCAAAATTTTAGCTACTATGGTGTGGTGACATTTCTTTGATGGCTAACAGCAATATACGCACTTACCAAATGCGATGTTTAATGGCACCATCACTCAAATGGGCAGAAACATGCTCAACTTCGAAAGCGATAAAACAATAATCGCTTCCCCGTTCGAGGCGCGATTACAGCTGCTGCAAAATGAAGTCCGGTCATCAATCGGGTCGTTCGAATCGAAGTGGTAAAACGATATACGTACATATATATATTGTATACAATATCCCAGTCGCCAGGCAGAGGGCTTCAGTCGTAATCAAATGACAATTCACATGTTTGTTCCTAGCCGACCCCTGGCCTACATTGTAGTACACGCCAGTATAAAGGAAAAATAATAAAATCACGAAGAGCTTCTCGAAAAGTGGTCCTCTTCCCAGCTGACACCGAATCTCATTGGAAGGATTTTTATTTCATTTCGTTTCTCCCATCACTTATTAAGCCGAAAGAGCAGAAGCGCTAACTGCTTGGCCGTAATAAAAAAGCGCTTCTAACCCCGTCCCGAGCTGGCACGTTTCGATGGATCGATACGTCTGTAGGATGCTGAAATGGATCCGACACGAGGAGAATGGATGGATGGATGGATGAACACGAATGTCTCGAATGCTGCTTGAAGAAATGCCAGTCGGAAAGTGCTCAAGAGAGCACTGCGCAAAACAATTATCAGCTATCGATGAATGATATCATTTTCCATCTTCTCGAATGGCCAGACAACTGACGTCTTCCAGTTGCCGCACCAGAATGTGTAGGAATTCCTTTCAAACGGTTGCAGAGTGATTACTTGCCCGAAGGGGGCTTCCTCCTTTCTTCCAGGGGAAAGGTACTATATGAAACCATGTTGAGTGAATGGTTTAGGTACGTGATGCGATGTAAAATGATTCCCAGGTGATATTATTTTGCACAGAAAAAGTTTTTCGCCTTTTTTTCCCAATAAATACCATTTCAGAAATCTTCGGAACCATTTCCTAACTATTCATATAATACTCACCATATTGGGAATACTACTGATACATTCCACCATTATAATTCAACTATTATACTACCATAGTCATTTTAGTTACCATTTCCAGTACCTTCCGTGTATCCTATATTGAAGATTTGTTTACTGCATTGTACTTTTGCGCTAGAGGTTAATATTGCTCTGGTGGTCACGCTGCACCAAAAACCTGTAGCTTAACATGATCAAAAATCCTCGTCTTGCAATATTACGGCGATAGCTCAGTTGGATAAAGCGAGAGTCCACATAGTCTCAACCAAGCTCTCTCTCATCAGAAGATTGCGTGTAACAAAACGTAATTTCATCAATCGATAAAATTGAAATGTGAAAGGGGAGACATTTTTTTTCTGCGCCAATAATTTATACATCGCTAGATCTAAAATATGCATGCCACCATAATCTGTATAGTTCTTGAATGGTATGTTGGCAAAATTTATATGGAAAATCGCATATCTTGGTATGGTGACTGTTCTTAACGACCCGTTGTTTGTATGGTCGAGCTTGGAAAAAATGACACTGGTTATGTTCGATATTTATACCAGGTTAATATATTGTTGCACGAACCATATTGAAAATGGTTTTTCGACGTTTGATACAATGGGGCATATGGTACAGATTTATGCGGGTGACAACTTCGAAAACTAAAGCGTCGTGTACCCGTTTAAATAAATACCATTCCAGAAACATTTCGAATTAATTCCAAACTTCATATAATACTCACCATTTTGGGAATACTATTGGTACATTTCATCATTACAATTCAGCTATTAAACTACCCCAATCAATCTAGTTACCATGGTAAATGCATTTCTAATATCTTCCATGTATCCTATATTGTAGTATTAGGTTCTTTACTGACACAGTTAAGGCTCAAGTTACCTCAAGGCTTGGTAGTGTGCGTAAGATAAATTGTGCTCAGCTTTGCCACTAGATTATCCATTTAAACCTTTTCAAAACTCTAAAAGAAGAATATCAGTCGATTTATTAGATCATCACGATTCAATTCATGCAAAATACCTGCCGGAAAAGCCATCGGCTTAGCTGAATGGTGCTTTTGAAAATGTGGCTGTGGTTTTTTCATTGCGCTGTTGTGTTGCGTGCCCCAGCACGGTGTGGTAGTGTGACAAAAAAATCACAGCCACTTTTTCAAAAGCACCATTTAGCGAAACCGATAGTTTTTCCAGCAGCTATTTTGTATGATTTGAATCGTTGTGATCTGATAAATCGGCTGATATTCTTCTTTTAGAGTTTTGAAAAGGTTTAAATGTATAATCCGGTGGCAAAGCTGAACACAATTTTTCCTACCCATACTACCCAGCGTTCAAAACTAATACATGCTCAAAAAAGGTAACTTGAACCTTAAGCTCACTTTTCTTGACAGTTCGTTTGTACTGTTTACGTGGGCTTAGAAAATATTGTGGACGAGTATAGATTCGCTCGAAGCAAATCGTAAAGATTTTTTCTAAGTTCATGTAACAGTACAAGCGAACTGTCAAAAATGAAAACTAAGTTTATTTGTGACGTCACCGTAAAGTATTAACCCATTCATGCCCATGTTGTTTGTGGACAACAACGTTTTTAAACAGCTATAACTTCTGATTGAGGCAAGATTAGCTCACAAAAACAAGTAATGCTAACAAATGTGACTATTGCCTTTCAGTTGAGTAATAACAGTTACAAGGATCAGCTCTAGAACTGAAGTTATTGCAATTAGTCTGGTTGGATTCCGATGGAGCAGTGCTGCCAGGGACAGTTTATGTTAACGACAGAAAATGAATTTTTCATATATCTTCGTTATAGTGCAATACTACTGAAAACTGATAAAACTTATCAATTTAGACTGTCTTTGGCTACGTTTTCCATGCAATTGGACTATTGTAAATATTCTAGAAGAATTATATTGAGCATTAGAAGGTAAAAATTGAGCAGCTTCTAGCACTGCGCGGGAAGCACCTGTCTTTATGAAAAAAGACTTTTTGTGTTTCTCGATACCACCGTTTTCAATTAAAAATAGTTTTGAAACCCTACCTATACTAGAAAAAAGTTGGGCATGAAAGGGTTAAATTGTACTTTTGTACCAGCTCTAGTGGTTTTTGTCTTCGTAAGAGCATGTTCAGGAGTGTTTCAGTTGTAGGTTCATAATTTTGACAGTTCTATTAAATAAAACTGAAAAATATAAAACTATAACTTGCTGCCCCCAGCAGTAGTTTTAGCGGGTCTTCTATTCAGTTTAAAATTCATTTCCCGCCATACCCTTAGCGTTACTGCATTCAAATTTATTTCTCCCTAGTCTATCGGGTCTAAGTGTCTGTGGTGAAAACTTTGCGTGTATTTAAAACACAGTTCTAAACGTGTTTTAAAATCAGCAAAAAATAGAACGGCGTCGTATAACAGTTTTCAATTTTAAAACAAAGCTGTTCGAAATTATAAAACAAAACGCACTGCTGGGAATGTGAATGTTTCAGATCCAGTTCTACTTTGAAACTCCTATACAAAATAAAACGCTCCTGAACATGCCCCTTAGGTCTGCTTGCTCTGTTCAAAAACATGTAGGTTAACATGGCGAAACAAAAGTTCTGCAGTATTACGGTGAGAGCTCAATTGGATAAGGCGGCAGTCCACTCTTAGAGTCCAGACAAATTTCTTCAGCAGCAGAAGAGTAATAAAAGTAATACACCCAATACAAAACATCTTCTGCAATTAATTGCAAGCGACAATCATTTGCAAATATTATCAGCATCGCTTGCAATTTCGCAGTCAAAGCCGCTTGCAATTTTATGCAAACATATAAAATCACGTCATCTCATAGGGTGCTTGCAGAGCGCATATGTATTGGTGAGCCGTTGGGCAGGCAAAAATGACAGTTGCATATAATGTATATGGAGCGGATAGATTGATTTATTTTAAATATTTAATTCACAATTTTAAGAGCAAAAATGAGAAAATGTAATGTATTATAGTAATCACAATTAAATATTCATTGCGTGACATAATGTTTTCTATCGTTTGAACCGGATACGCGGACAAAATAAGTAAAGCATTGCCAATGCTATGCTTCATACCCATGGAAACAATGAGCATTCCAAAAGATTTTTGCAGAAAAAATGGTTTTTATTTCAAATTTGTGAAATATCTTGTGCATCGAGAGTTTATGCATACAAAAAAGCTTCTAGACTTGAAAGGTTTTAAGGCCTATACGACTCAAGAGGAGGCGGGGTAAGGGTTTCGGTATAAAGAAAACACTTTTTGCGATTTTTTAGAAATTTGAGTGAAGCGAATGAATTAAAACTTGTACATTATAATATTTCATTTCATTAACATGCTGTAATTTTTCTATGCAAAATTATCAAGCGAGTCGGAGGTGAAGCTTTTCGTAGAACGTCTTTGAAAAAACACGACTTGAAGTGTTAACTGCCATTTAAAGACTACTGAACCGATTTATTTCAATCTTTGCATATACATTCTATGTAAAAAATACCTAACCCCTACGTTGAGTCTTCGAGATAATTTTTCAAAAGTTTTGCTCGATTCGCTTCAGTTAAATTTCTAAAAAAAATCGCAAAAAAAAGTGTTTTTTTCATACTGAAACCCTTTACCCGTACTCCCACCCCCTGATACAAGTTTTAAACATGTTGAATTTGGCTCTCTTATCATAAATAATAGGGTGAAATTTTATGCTATTTCAATGCATATTTGAAAAATGTAATTTGTAAAAAATATAAGTTTTGTTTTTATAGGTGAACAAATATGATATCTGAAGTGAGTGTCAGTAGATTCCACAGGAGCAAATCAAATATTTCTTACGTTTATATGCTTGGGTTTGGAAAATTTGGTTTGATACCAAGTCGGTCTACTTCAATACATTTAGTATTGTACATTTCCCTACGATTGGACCTAGCAGTTCTGGACAATTAAACGCCAGCGAAAAGCGAAACCATACTTCCTCGTCACGATTGTCCTTTTTGCAACCATCAATTACACACGTTCTAAACGCGAGTTTATATGTAAAAATCTTCAAATAATCCTTTGTGTTTATTGCCATATAATCACAGATTATTATTATGGAACTGGGTGAATTTATTGTTGAGAAGAATATCGTTTTGCTCGAACTTTTAACTTGCTGCATGGAACGTAAACAGGCTATGTGTGCCCAACAGATGCTTTGACTGTGTGTGTAGCAAGAGCCCTATGCTTATGTATACGTTCATACGATTCTTCAACACACTGTCAAAGGAATACCACCACCACATTCACGTCCCTTTGCTGGGTGTTATAGCAACGCACGGCGAGTTTTTATTTACCGTCTGTTTTTTATTCATTCCTCGCCAACATCATCAAACACAGTATTAGGTTCTTTACAGACACAGTTAACCTCACTTTTCTTGACAGTTCGTTTGTACTGTTTACATGGACTTAGAAAAATTTGTCGACTCGAAGCAAATCGTAAAGAATTCCATGTAAACAGTACAAGCGAACTGTCAAAAATTAACACTCAGTTCATTTGTGACGTCACCGTAAAGTATTCAATTGTTGCTTATTCATTACGGTTGTGCTGATTGTACGAGTTTTAACGTCTTGTTTATATGTACAAGAATAGAACAGTGCTTATGGTCTCTGCTACGATGCGCAAGGGCATGAGTTCAAATCCGGGTGCGTCCTTTTTTCATTAATCGTGAATCATCCAAGTGTTTATACGTTCTCTAATCTCATGTGCCACATTTATATATTCTTTATTCTCATATGCGCCTATTATTCACTCATAACTATTTGATAGTATGGTTGAATGGGTAAAGTATTGGTTAGTGATTTGCCCGTGCTGGGCTCATTTTTCAATCCCAGCAGTCTTTTATCTAACGTTTATTGGACACCATAGTCGACATCGCTAATACATAGGCAGAATGCGTTTTTTCTGTTTCTTGTATTATCTTTATTGCTTGTTTTTACACATTACCAGAACACTTGCAATAGGGTGTCTCAAAATGACATCATGTTAAAAAAAAGTCATCGGGCTCACTTCTTAAATGAAAGGTTAGGGTATTAGAACCATTTTCTTCTTCGGAGTGAGTTTGCTAAAACGCTTCCTACTGGTGGCGAATTTTGATTTTTTGAAAAATGGGCCGATTTTGGATGAAATTTCAAATTTATGCCTGTTTAAGTGGTCCTGAACTGTCTTAGATTTTTTTCAGCATTTTTTATTTTTGTGGAGATCCAAACGGAGAAGTTTGGTTAGTTAGTTTGTACAAATTTTGAATTATAAGAGCGGCAGAGCCATTAAAACTTAGTAAAAAGTGAAATTTTTGGTATTTTTCAGTATTTTTTCTTCAAAACTATATCTACAAAATTTTAGAAGTACAGAAAACACTTTATAGAGTTGAGTCGAATACAGGGGCGTAAAGTGTATAGCTACGGCTAATGGGGTATGAGTTATTTAAGTTTTTGTTAGATAACCTTTGACATTTTTAGCAATTTATCAAAAATAATGCTGTTCCAAAAAGTAAATCAGTTCAAATGTGCTTTGACCACACATTGTTTTTCGAAAAATGATGAAAAATGACGTTTTCTGTACGTCTTTAGTATGTCAGGACGAGGTTTAATGAGCATCTGATGATTTTTTTGTTACTTAAATTATAAAAATAATGATAACTTTGCTAATGACGCCAAGTCTCTAATTATTTTTTGAAGAGTTAATTCTCCATAATTACTTCTAGGAGGCATCTTCAACAAAATAATTGTGTCAGAAATTGCGCTGTATTCTGTTGTAAAACTTTTTCGAAGATATTTGCCCCAAATTTGACTATTTTGGAATTATGTGATCTAAACAGTAAATATCAGTTTTTCAACGCTCACCTCACTCTTCTGAATTTTTCTCCACTTTAAAGTTCCTAACATGAAAATAGGACTTTATATACAAAATATAAATACGCCAATCAATTCAGCCTTCAAATATACGCCATAACTTGCCATTAGGTCGACATATTTGTTTAATTGTAGTGATTTTCAAACCTGCTAGGTGGCTATTAGTATACAAAATAATTTTTAAAAAATCGTCGAATGCTCATAAAAACCGACTCTGATGTACTAGAGACAAGCTAAAAACGCCATTTTTCATCATTTTCCTTCCATTTTCCGAAAAATAATATGCGGACTAAGCCCACTTAAGTTGTTTTATTTTGTAGAACAGTGTTATTTTTGACGAATATCATAAAATGTTAAAAGGTTATTTAACAAAAACTTAAATAAGTTATACCTTATTGGCCGTAGCTATACACTTTATTCAGCAAAATTACGCCCCTGTATTGAATTTTATTTTATTGTTATATTAAATGACAATTCAAAACACTTTACCACAATTTTGGTGTTCTCTTGACGGTTAGTTCTTGCTAAACGCATAACTGTCAAATTCTGCCGAATTGTAGAGTGATTCGTAACATGAACATAAAATTGCGGTCTTAATTTTATCGTGCACTTACGTTTCCGGTTTCAATTCATAAATTCCCGTCGCACGCAATTTTTTTATATCAAACGATTTAACTTGGACACCCGATTGGCGTCACAACTTTATAAAGATGTCCATCAGGAAGAACTTGACAGCTATGCGTTTAGCAAGAAATAACCGACAAGAGAACGCCAAAATTTCGGTAAACGTTTTTATAATTGTCATTTAAAATAACAATAAAATAAAATTCACAGATTTCTTGAGAAAGATCCAATAAGGACCGAAACGTCGGAAGAAGAGAACATACAGGAGTGTTTGTTTAAAAACAGACTAAAACGTCGATTCCTAGCCTAAAGAAATAAAGCATAAACAGTCGAAAATACAGCAAAGTAAATTTCTAGAGCTTTTATTCAAAACGACATATCTACAATGAGTTACTCTCTTTGTTTACTTTCTCTTTCGATTTTTACGGCGCCACTATAACACTTTTCACTTATTTTACAGTACAGATCAAAAGGCGGTGGTTTTAACTAGCATATTATGCAAAGAGTTGAGGGATAAATGTTAAAGCGACCGAATTATTAACAGAAGAGAAAGTAAACAAAGAGAGTAACTCATTGCAGATATGTCTTTTTGAAAAAACGCTCAAGATTTATGCTCAAAATAGGGTTGCCACCGATGTGGGTTTGACCCGGAGTTTTCGAGTCTGGTTAATTTAAACTTTTTATATTGCTTGTGGCACTAAAAACTGGATTCTAACCGCACTGCGCACTTATCATTCTTCCATTAACCCTCAAAAAGGCAACCGGGTCTCAGAGGCCCGGCACGTTACAATTTTTTAGTTACAAAAAAATGTGTATGCAGTATAAGCTTGGGCATGGAAATGTTGATAAGTAGCTTTGAAATCTATAACAAAAATAAAGAATTGTGAAATTTTCATCTATGGAGTGATGCGCAGCTATGTTTGCATTTTTTACATGCACAAAAAGGCAAGCCGGGCCTGGCAGGCCCGGTGTGCATGCAATATTTACTAGGAATACCACGGGTTTTATACATTAATATTTATCTGAAAAAAACATTTTGATGAGTTCATCTTCATATTAGCAGGAATTTTTTTCATGTTTTGATTGATTTTATCTTTTTACCTTTTCTTATAAGAAAAAAATCTTGAAAGTTTGAACGAATTCTTTACATTTCTTTTATAAGAAACTAGCTGATACCCATCGCGCGTTGCTGCGACTTTCAACGAAATAGGAGGAAAAGACAATTTGTTCCGAGGCGCCATCTGGCAGGTAGATAATTCCAAACCAATAGCACACAAACACGCTCCAGAACGAATGCGAGTCCATAAATCATATACACACAAACATTGACTTTTATATAGATACATGTAAAAATAGCATACGATAATGACGTGTGAAATATTTTTTGGGTAAATACTTTTATTCCACCCACTGTGGTCTACTTGACAATTATTTGGATACAACATAACCTAACTCTGTCGTTATTGTCTATTTTTGTTGTCTATTCTTTGTGTTATAGTTGTCGTAATTATTCAAATTGTAGGTTCTAAAAATTTAAATGGCTATAAGACGATATGCCCATGTTTTCAATCGTCTCAAAGAATCTGAAATAACGGAAGAAATTCGAGCAAATTCAACAGCAGACGATTTCGAAACTGATTTGCAAAGCGAGGAAGAAGATGTGAATGATATTGCTTCCAACGATGAATCTAATGCAGAAAAATATGAATAACCGGAGTGGTTATGCATCAGAAGAAATTAATAGCAACCCTGAAACATTTGTTGGTCGTGTTTAAACGAAATGGAGCTCAGAATCAATCGACAGTCGACATGATCTTCCGAGTACTCACCTTTTTGAACAAAATTTGACCTTTTTACATCCATCGCCTTATACGCTGAAATCGAGATTTGCTGCGTATTCGTACTCATTATCCTGTAATTCCGGAACCGGAAGTCGGATCAATTAGAAATTCAACAGCAGCCAATGAGAATGCTGTACCTTTCATTTGAAACCAAGTTTATAAAAATCGGTAAAGAATTCGCTGAGAAATAGGTATGACATTATCTTAGGAACCTGGTAAGTTTCCCCAGGGCATCAAAAACCGGCATAGCTGGCCAATGTGGTCCAAGTGCCTTCGGTGGGTCATTAATGATCTAGACATGCAAAGCCAAGTAATGTTGCACATATTTTAATATATATTGCATCATTTGGACATCATGGTGGTATAAGTTTCTATGAAATTTGCTGTGTGATTGTACTCTTCAACACGTAACTCCAGAACCGAAAGTCGGAACAATAAAAAAATCAATAGCGACCGATGGGAAGGCTGCACCTTTCATTTGAGACTAAATTTGTACAAATCGGTCCAGCCACCTCAGAGAAAAATCGGTGAGATTGTTTGCCATACACATACATTCATACATACACACACAAACACACACATATACAGACATTTTACGATCTCGACGAACTGAGTCGAATGGTATAAGAGATTTGGCCCTGCGGGTCTCGGTTAAAAAGTCGAAATTTCAACCGATTGCATAACCTTTCTATATGAGAACGGCAAAAAGGAGCTTGAATTTAGACGGGCCTGAGAGGCCCGGCTTGCCCTTTAATGTTAGGATTTTAGCTTGCCTTCACAAGGGTTAAATTCTTCTCATAGACCGGTTAGTTCGACTGGTCTGTCTAAGAAAGTACCATCTCTATCACTTGAAATACATGTTTTTTGACAGCTCGCAGTTTTGAGATCACTCGCACTTTAAAAGTGCGGAGTCCAGGTTGGTGGGAAGTGCGCAATATTTAATTATTTCTTTGAAATACATTTGAAGTTGTAAGTAGTGCTTTTAAGTTTCAGATTTATTTTGCCTGACTGGCACTTCAGGCCAAAATGTACCAAATATTCATACACAAAACAAGGATAAGGAAGAACAAAGCCTCTTTAGTGCAGCTTATGGGCAAAATATTCCGGTCTTTATTGATAAAATTAATATGAACTATAGCAATAACTCACTGTTGCTGACGGTTATCTGCAGTAGCTGCTTTGGTAGAAGGTCGGGTCAACATCAGATGAGGTTTTCCTGTGTTAACGGTTACTACCCATGCTGCGTTCCTTAGCTGATGGCTAGAAAGGTGCGGTTTGCTATTTTTGTTAACGACTGTCTCTAGCCTGCTTGATGTACGTTGGCAGAGATCTTATTCCACCGTTAAGGGATCGTCCATAAATGACGTAGCATTATATGGGGTAGGGGGGAGTTTTGTGTTTTGTGATGATGTGTGACGACAGGGGGGTGTCATGCTACGTAGCTTTTTTAAAGGGGAATAGAATAGAATTTTTAAAAAAAATTTGCGGTGACAAGGGGGGGGGCAGGGTTACCGTCAAGCTACGTAATTACCAGGGGGTATTTAGAGGTTTGTGACGAAATGCTACGATGGGGGAGGGGGGTGTTAAAAATCACTCAAAAAATGCTACGTCATTTATGGATGGTCCCTAACTGTGGAGGAGTGCAATGCTCGTTCGAGTTATACTTCACAGCGAGAATGGTTGGTGCCTGCCCTATTTGTGATTTATCTAGGGTGACCATACGTCCTGGTTTCCCAGGACATGTGCTGGTTTTTCACTGTCTGTCCTGGTGTCCTGGGAAGTCAAGGAAAACGCTTGATTTGTCCTGGTTTTTGTCCTGTAAGCCTAAAATAATTTTCTTTACTGAGTCTTCGCTTTATTTTCTCTCTTTCAGATCTCTGTTATGACCGATCGCAACCATAATTGCAACGTAACTTCGCCCTCAAGCAAAATACGACAAATTTAAAATACTCGAAACCCTCAATTGTACCATCCGATGTCTTTTTTAATCTCTCAACTTTCTTCTCTTACGTGGAAAATGAAAAGGAAAAGCATGAGGCGTTCGTATATAACATGTGAATGACCAGTACTATCGTGATAAGCATAACAGTCCCATATGTATAGAAAATTTATAGTAAAGGAAATTTGGTAGCCTAACAAATCGAAATAGTTCCAGTTGTGGACCAATCTCTGCCGTTCAATCTAGGGTCCAAAGAATTCCCTTTGGCGCCTCTGAGAATACAAATAGAAGACGTTTTGGTGACTTTGCTTTTACTTGGGTTCTCTTTCCAGTGGCATTTTTTCGTCTTTCTGGAAATCCGCGAACATTTTTCCAATCCATGTAAAGGGAAATGATGAAACATCGATAACTATAGTGGGATAATTTCATTGAGTGCTTTCTCTAGCTGGTGATTATGGAACCACTTCAGGGTAAATGTTAGCAGTACCTAATCCACGATTGACATGGCTTCACTGGACGCTGAACAGCAACTATCCTACCGAGTCTAGCATCCTATATAACAGGGAGTATGGAAGGTCGCGCTCAAACTGATATTATTTACACCAAACAATCTGCTATTTTTCATATAACAATTGATAAACTGGAGGAATTTATAATCAATGGTAATTTTTGCAGCTGTTTCGATCATAGTTCTCAGATCGAGAGATAATGATTGTCATTGGAGATTGCCAGCTAGGGTGATGAGCCTATTTTCACCATACTAAGCAAGGTGCCTCACTAATTCGGTAATTTCTTGCCTTACAATCAATGGAATGCGTAAAAATTGACATGAACCGCTTTGCTTCGTTGTTAAGAACCAATACAATAACACAAATGCGTTGAAAACAGTAAAATTCTCGTGTTTGAGCACAATGAAAACTCGAATCGAGTGCCCCTATTGTTGCGCTACCATTTGACTCAATGCGTTGAACAAAGATGGCAGACACTGCTCTAACCAACGGCTTCAAATGGGTAGGGTGATAATAGAAACATGGTGCAAATAGGCTCATCACCCTACTTAACTTAAAATCAAGAATGGTGTAGGGAAGTTACTTTGGACCGTTGATGTTTCTACTTTACTTCAATGACCCTCGTCGGTGCTGCACAAATGATTTCAGAATTTTTCGTATTATCCGCTAAATTGATGATAGCCGATGTATCCAACAACATCATGTTACCTTTGCTGATGTGAATGTAACAAGAACTGCGTGTGTGTAAATCCGAAAAAAGAGCTCGTTGATCGAATTCTCATGCAAGACTTTTTGGCTGAGCTATGCCTGTAAGACCCCAGAACTGTTTGACTGCCGAACACGTGGGGAGAAGGCGCAATCGATTAAGAGGTAATGGAGGGTGGTAGTCCCTTTTGGACTGTCCTGGTTTTTCACTCGCATGATATGGTCACCCTAATTTATCGAAGAAGTGAAATTCTACACCTAACTAAACCGACAAAACTATTCGCAAATGCGAACAATTTACAGCTTAATATGAGCGGCGCAGTACAGTGATGCATTGCATATTGGACTTTGCCAAAACACGGTAAATGTGGTAATTTTCACCTAATGCTAAATTGATACCCTGACGAGTTACAGAAGGAATGAAGAGTGCATAGTTGTCTTTCCTCACTCGATAGATAAAGAAGCACTTTGATTCGAATTCTCGTTTCTGTCTGGTTTCTGCGTTTATCTGTGTCTTCAAGCCGACCCACGACAGTAAAAATCTCCGGCCCAAAGTTTTATAACAGGTGGCAGCCTAGTTCAAAAATTCGCAAAAGATAATTTGTTTCTTTTGTTGTTTTCAGGTTCAAAACAATCCTGAAACACCAACTTTTTTTGCGTGACGCTGATGAGGAGATCCTCTTAAAGGAAAAAAATAATCCAGTTTCCTGCGAGCTAAAATGTTTATAAAAAAATAAACAGTTATGGCAACCGTCCTGTCTGGGCGTTGAACGTATACGAAAAAAAAACAAAATGTTATTGACTTTGGATCTGAACGAATCAAATCGGATATGGCGGTGTTATTTCCTGCGCTCAAGTAGGTGCACCTCAAAACAAAAACAGCGTCGGATAGCAAGACCAGAAATATTCAATCTCCGCTGGTGGTTTCGAATACCATACATGTGTATAGTCAATAATCATCTCTGAATTAAAGCGAACCGAAGCGCGAAAATGGCTAAAAGTATACCACTGTTTGGGGCATTGGAAAATGGGAAACAATGGTTCGCTGGTGGAGCAGCGTACCTCGAGAGAAAAACAACAGAAACAAAAAAGTCTTAAAGGCAAACAGTTATTAGCAATACTTTTATTTTGCCATCGTTAGCAGTTTACCTATTGTTTCGAGAGGGTGAGCTACATTAGCCGGGTGCAGCGTGTCGGTCGGTTCGGTACATCACGCCGAAACCAGCCCGCCCACCTCACGCGGTGTGCACAGGTTGGTGGTGGGTGGCGAATCATTTCAGGGGGGCGGTGTTTTTTAAGCCGGCGCATATTCGCTTCGTTCAGAAGTACGTGTACTTATTATCCGCCTAACAAGATCTAATGGAAAATCCAGTCAGTCTGTAGCTCTCGTCGGAGAAGAAAAAGCAGCAAGAGAGAAAAAACGCCGATCGCATACTTTATGTAGGTACACTTGCATACTTACTTGTACAGCCGAGGGGGGCCTTCTGTTGCTATTTATACTGTTGCCTTATTACTGGGATCAATTTGGTGGTGTGCTTGGTAGAAAATAACTTACCGTAATTAAAATTAGTTATTTCGATGGCACTCGCGCGGCGGGCTGATGAATGTAATTAAACTGTAATTATACCATACAGTGTAATGTAACTATAGGGCTGGCTGGTGGAGCGGTATCCGCTCCCCAAACAGGCACGGCTGTTAGATACGACCGGTGTGCGAGGGTTGGTATAAATTCTGCTGTTCCCAAAAGCGGTTGCATGCTTTCAATGATAGCAACTGAAATAATACAACAGCCAGAAAGAATTCTACTAATTCGAGGAGCCGAGTCATCGACCATGCGGCAGGAAATTGGCCGTAATTTGTGTCGACTTTATATGAAGGCTAATTGCCAAATGATTCATGTGCAGAACGCTTGGAATTACGCCCATCTCTGTCTCCTTTGTGATGACTAGTACGCCACTTATAGAAGCGTTTTTGTTTGAGTTTCTGCAGATAAATGACCGGAATTGCTGTTCGTTATCAAGCTGCGTGATGTAACTCAAAACATGTTTTTATCGCAGTAGCATCGAAGTGGTTCAAACTTGTTCGGGTGAACAATCCCGCGGGCTCCTGTTTCGGTTAATTGGAGACAGTAAACACTACTGTCAAAGAAACTGAACGACCAGTCTTATCTGCATTATCAATGTAATGGAAGCGATTAAAACGAAAATTTAAAATTTACATATTAAAATTTACTCAATCGTTTTTTTTTCAAAATTTAAACCCCGTTAACTGAGCGACATAATTGTTGTATCTCAGGCTCTTTCACATCCCATGCAGCAGATGCAACATGTTCAAGAATAAAATTCTCAAATTTGGTAGCATGTCAGTTGTTGAATAGTACTCAAGCGCATTCATTGTTTGATGGAAGCATCAAATCAATTTCACATCCCATACTTTGTTCCCGTTAGATAGCAAACGAACTGAATGGTACCTATAGCAAAATTTGAAAGGTAGTAAAATTGACAGAAAACATATTCTCCATTCCAAAAATACTTCTGTAAATGTAATATTAAGAGTGGATTCTACTTGTTTAATAAAAATTGTAACAAAATCACCGTTGTGGCACATGATTACATGATTTGGGACACTTCCTTCGAAAGCCTCCATCCGGTAAAAAACTAATTCCATCCTAAACATCGGGGTGTACCATTCAAACCACAACGCAATCACTGGCAGCATCATAACCAATGCCGAAGGTACATCACGAACGTAAACCACCTGATGCCCCCCATCAGAAGCGAACTTCCGCCATAAGAGTTATTAGCCAGAGAACAGTTCCAAGCTCGGGGTTTAATTAAACTTCCTATCGGAAATTTCCTGTGTGCGGTTTCTTCCTGCACCCCATTCTGCGGTCACTTTTTTTTTTTGCTTTATTCTACCCGACGACCGGACCGAGTCGGTCTTAATTATTTCACGTTCTTTGCCGAGTCATTGTACGAAAACCCAAGCAGCACAAGTTTTCCGGTCCTCGATTTGATACGAGGGCTTTTCCGCCCCCCCCCCCGTAGGACCAACGGAGAGAACAAAAAGGGGAGGAGTTGGATTGATTACAATCGAGAAACAAAATCCTAACAATTTCTATTCGAGGAATAAAAGGATGTTTGTCAGGCCGGGATACAAATGGAATATTAGTTGGGAGCCTGGAAAAGTAACTAAGCATTTGCGTGAGAATGGTTTTGTCTGTTGACGTGGAATTGAAATTGTTATCCATTCATTGCGAGTTATTTAAATTGTTTACAGAGATGAATAAATCGTTTAAGTGCTGACCCAAATGGCCTATACTGACCATAACAGCATAAGAGTCCCATCACCCAAAACAAAAATCTCTTGCAATAATTGCAAGCGACAATCACTTGAAAATAATGTTAGCATCGCTTGCAATTTTGCAGTCAAAGCCGCTTGCAATTGTTGCAAGCATATAAAATCGCTTCATCTCTCGCTATACGTACATAAGTTTCTTCAACACGCTGTCAAAGGATTACCACCACATTCACGTGTCTATGCTGGTTGGTATAGCAACGCATGGCGAGTTTTTATTTTCCATCTACTTTTTATTCATTCCTTACCAACATCATCAAACGCAGTTTTGTGGTTTATTCATTACACATGGTGCGGCATCAAATTGCGGATGTGACGATCGTACGAGTTTTAACATCATGTTCTTATGTGTAAGGACAGATCAGTGTTTATAGTTAGCGCTATGGTGCGCAAGGGCCTGAGTTTAAACCTGGGTGCGTATTTTACTTTTTTTATTAATCGTGAAATCATCCAATTGTTCATATATGACTTTTATCCACTTATAGCTATATGGTAGTACAGTTGGGTAGATAAAGTATTGCTTAGTAATAGTGTTTGTGCGGGGCTCATTTTTCAATGCCAACAGTCTTTTTTTCTAACGCATATTGGTCACCAATACACTTACATCGCTAATACATAGGCAAAATTCGTTTTTTTCTGTTTCTTGCATTGCATGCAAGGAAGCTTCTTGCAATTTTCGCACATTACCCGAGCGCTTGCAATTTTTGCTCGTATTTATTGCATTAATGTAAGCGATTCTTACCGGGTACGTTTTGGGTATATGGAAAAACAGCAAGCCGAGAAAAACGTTGTTCAAGACTTACAATTTCATTGAGCCTTATGGATGGGACAAACATGTTTTAGTATGTTTTTCGATATTTTCTAAAACAAACCTGGTAATCTTATATGTGCATTGTGATTCAGTGGTGATACAGTAGGGTGACCATACGTCCTGGTTTCCCAGGACATGGCCTGGTTTTGCATTGACTGTCCTGGTGTCCTGGGAAGTCGAGGAAAATGCTTCATTTGTCCTGGTTTTTCTCCTGTAAACCTGATCTATTTCTATTTATTCAGTCTTCGCTTTGCACTATCCTTCAGATCGCAGTTACGACCGACCGCAACCATAACTACAACGTATACCTATTAATAATTATTACTTATCCTCAATCGGAAAGCGACAAACAAAACTTAATACAGTCGAATCTCCCAATTGTACCTTCCGATGTTTTTTTTAAATCTCTCAAGAGTGTCTCGTCAACATCGATGAAACAATGGTTACCAGCGCTTTTTTCTGCTTAAATCATCTTTCAATCCGGGACCCGAAGTACCTCTGACAGGACACATCGGCGTTTTGGTGCATCTTCTTCTACTTGAGTTCTCTTGTTAGTGGTTTTTTCGTCTTACTGGAAATCCATTCCATAAAAATAAAAATAGCAACTATCGTGGAATAATTTCATTGAGCGCTCTCTCGAGCTGGGGATCATGGAATTACTACAGGGTCGATACCAGTACCTAAGCAGTCGCTCTGCTTGTTAACAGTGCAGTGAATCAAACGAACGTTTGTTCCTATATGTATGCTGTCTATATGTACCACGCCAGTACACTCAAGTTTTTTTACGCGGTTTTTTTTTGCGCGGTATTTTTTTACGCGGTTTTTTTACGCGGATTTTGAAATTTACGCGGTTTTCATTTACGCGGTTTTTGAAATTTACGCGGATTTTGGAATTTACGCGGTATCCATCAACGAGGTTCCCTTTAAATTTAAGTGGTCTTCATTTACGCGGATTTTGAAATTTACGCGGTTTTCATTTATGCGGATTTTGAAATTTACGCGGTTTTCATTTACGCGGCTTGTATCCCCCGCGTAAAAAAAACCTGAGTGTACAATAAACAAGCAAAGCAATCGTGAACAATAAAGCACCGTTACTTTCATCGATCATTCATTTCAAGATGTTTGAAACTCAACAGCAAATTTGCAAATGCAGTTTAGACTAACGGAAGTCGTCGTTATACAAGCCCACCACACTCGTTACTGATAACTTTTAAAACTTTGGCCATAACGGAAAGTTACGCGATTGAAGACAACATGCAATTCGTGTCGGTGAGCATGATAATGTTAGGATCAAGATGCCCGTTTATATTGAAAATGATAAGATTGATATGCGTCTGCACGATCTACACATGAGTACTATTAATAAATTTATTACAATCATCATGTCGGAATACGTAACGGTGGAATCGTTTAAGTTTGAAAACTGGAGAAAATTTTTATAGGTATTTCCAAGGGTGTTTGTTTCGAGAGAATGCGAGTGACGGAACCTATTCCTTCATATCTGAACTTTCAATTCAAAGCAAAACGCGTGACCAAATCTCAAATCACGCTGTGCGCGTATGAAGGACAGACTCCTGCGTGCCCTACGTTGTTACACAAGAAGACACACTACGAGAAACCATGCACACAAACCTCTAACGAAGCAATATCAACTGCAAGCATACCCTTCACACATCCCTTCATCAACATCAACTAAATCACAAACGACCGGAGTTGCACCTCAGGCACCAACGAATACTGGAACAACAGAACCTACGCACAGCATGTCCGATCATTGTGATACGTCTACTACTTCCCAATCAACTGCCAGCACCACCGATAATAAAGTAAATAACAAAGAACACGTATACGCGATCGCGACTCGTAAATAAAGTAAATATATCTTCAGCAAGAAATAAGATCTTTACGCGAAGTAACAAATCGCGTATACAAGATCCGATGGATATACAATAAAATTCGATTTATTTATTTTTATTTACACATTGATAATATTAAACGATCCACGGCTCAGGTAATGCATTGAGGCGTGTCAAATAAATGAAATAGCTAATGGACGATTAACAGGCCTTCACGCCTGGACGCTGAACAGCGACTAACCGCCAAGTGTAGCATCCTACATAACAGGGAGTATGGAATGTCGCGCTCAAACAGTGCACTGCAGTGCTGCGAAATTTCAAAATCAGTTACTTATTTCTGCTTGTATTTACTGAAACCAAAATTCAGATTCACCGCCTCCCTCATTTAACTAACTGAAACTTCATGCAGAATGGAATGCTTGAGTGCAGAGGAAACATAAATTCCTTCACAAACCAAAGCATTTATTTGTTTTTATGTGGACAGTTTGTAGGCAGAAGCTGGCATCTTCTACAATTTCGGAAATAAATGAACTGAATAAATTATATCTGGTACACTTTTGCTCAATAATCCCTCTCGTAGGTAAAATGGAAACAAAATTCAGTTTGCTTCTGAAACCGAACATGTCCAAACCTGAATGCGCTGTGTCGGGAGAACGAATGACGAGGGAAACGAACCAAACATTTCATTCATCGCGACGGGCATGAATAGAATTTTGTTTTCTTTCAAGTTCACGCAGGGATGTCAATTTTTTCAAGCTCGGGCTCAAACTGTTATTATTTACACCAAGCTATCCGCCAGTTTTCATATAACAATCGATTAAACGGAGAATTTTTTGGTAACAACGATAGGTTTTGCAGCTCTCAAATCGAGAGATAATGGTTGTCATTGGAGATTGCCAGGTATAGCGCAGGAAAGCTACGTGGGATCGCTGATGTTTCTGATTTACGTCAATGTCGTGCTTTTAGTACTGAAAACTCTTCGCCAGTCCTGCACAGACCATCTCAGCATGAAACGTTTGTTGATGGTGGTGTAGCAAGAGCAGCCTTTTTGTAAATCCGAAAAAGTTCTTAGTGATCGAATTCCGATGAAAGACTTTTTAGCAGTGCTCTTCCTCCCAGACTCCCAGAACTTTTTTACTGTCGAAGCTCTGCCTGCCAGACCCCAGAACTTTTTAACTGCCAAAAACATGTGGAAAAGGCAATGTCGAGGTAACGGGGAACCCTTCTTTTCCTGTTTTTTTACTCGTCTGATATGGTCACCCTAGCTGATGTAAACAACTGATCGCGCTGAATACACTGAACCAAAAAAAAGTTCTAATCATATGTTTGTCTATAATTACGTGTTCTAGATAAATCCGAAATTTTTCTACTTCGAAATCATCTCATCAGTATTATGGGTCCTAAATTGGTTCTATATACTGATGAAATAAATTCGAAGCACAAAAAACCGACTGCATCTAACCCTTTACGCCCAAATTGGTTCAATCGATGCTTTCTTTTAAGCAGTAAGTTTGACAACTAATTATAAATAGATAAATAATAGTACGCTGGGTATGATCGAGCGGTTCCTGAGAAACGCAATCCAAATAAATCCGAAAATATCAACAACCAAACTATCCCTGCCACTTCTTCGCAATTCTTCACATTATCGAAAAAAATTAACTCTTACAGTAGGGAGAAATATACGATCCAAGTTCTACCATCTATACATCCTAGCAACCGTGTCAAAATTACATAATCCACGTCAGTCTACATTGTAATGGGAACATTAGCAGTGCGTCGTAATTAGCCCCATCACCGCGAAGACTGCCGGCCATACGCGAAGATTGAACAGGGCTGTGCTTCCAGTCCAGAGGGAAACGAATTACCTACCTTCCTACCAACCTATACAACAACGGGGTGGCACGCGGTACGGATCTACGGCTCGGTGCGGTGCTGCGATGATGGCACAATTCGACGGTTTTATCGAGCTGATGGGTTGAGTGAAGCAAAGAAAACAAAAAAAACGCCGATTCCAAGAAAGGAGGTTGCGAACACGAGCCCTCGAGGGTGGCGACGCGACGGTTCGGTGTGCTCGAGGTGTGTTCCGGGAAGACACACAAGGCAGTAACGATCAAAACAAAGGAAACTTGTAATCGTCGACGAGCTGAAAAGAACTCGACCATGTTTCGAGTGGATGGATTATACTGTGGGGAAGGGTGGTGGTGGAACGACAGCGGAGGAGGGTTGCTGCAGCCACCGCCACAGTATGTGATGTATAGTTAGTTAAATACGAAGCCAACATAGCGCAAAAACACGAAAGTGCTACATGACTTTTAGACGAAAGCTATTTTTGCCCGAGTGGGTGGGTGGGCTGACTCTCGAAGAGGTTGTGCTGGTTGCCACAGCAGGCCGGGAGAAGAGTCCGTAGTCATCGTGACAGCATGTTCCTATTAGGGCGGCGAGCACGCAGCGAAGAAACCGAAGAGTCAGTCTAGTTTTGTTCGGCTTGAAATAGCTTTTAATTAAATGTTTCAATCGAAGTGGCCTCGATTAAACGTTCATAAGAGTTTTTCATTCTTCTCACGAGAGCAGCAAAAACTAATTGGGACTGGGTCCGCCGGTCTACATTGAAGAGGTCCTCCACTTTCGTTCGAAAGCATTTTTCTTACTTCGCGTTGAGCAACCGTCTTTGTTTCAACTATCGAGGGGGAAAGTTACCTAACTTGGTGATCTATAGCAGCATTCTTAACGTGTTGTAGCTGTTTACTTAACCACCGATCGCAGCTTGAATTATTACCGGTTCGTTAATTTACACAAACAGATCATTCGGACGACAGACAGGCTTTATTGATTTTCCTGCGTTTCGCGAAGACTCTGACGTTTGGTTGGTCAGATGGCCATATGTCAGCTAACGTCGACGACGGATTGGATCTGGTGCCAAGATCCGGGGAAGGGCCGGCTGATCTGCTACTATACATGCACGTACAATTTTTTTCCCCTTGCACGCTGCCGCTATGTGGAATGTTTATGTACGTACGCCTTTTGGCATTCATTACGGGGTCCCGCCGCTCATTCAAGCTTATGATTGATCTACCAAAACCGTTCCCATTTCAGCTCTGTTTGCTCGTTTTTATGCCGTATTGTTATTGTTATTAAATTCATTCGGCTCCCATCCGAGGCCCGCTTCGAGCAAACCCCGGCACCAAATAAAGCGAAACGTGCAGCAATAACATTTATAATCGGAAAGAAAAACAAAACCAAATGTTTATGGTGCACATGTTGTATGTATAATACCCTACCGCGAAACCTTTTTGGCGAATCAGCAATTGGCATGGACAGGGAGGTACATTGTTGTAGCCTGCAACTGTGTGTACAGATATAAAGTACCTCTATGCGCCACTGCTGGCTAGAATGCTGTTTAGCCATTTGGGAATGACGACGACTACACAGTTTATTTTTAAATAAGGAACTGTTTCTTGCTGTTGAAATAAGATTCTGATTTCAAGTAAACCGTACATACATTGTTTTCTGTAATTACCAAATTGAAAAAAATGTCATCCGACAACTAATTTCAAATAATTACAACAAGTGAGCGCAGGTTTCAGACTTGTCCCGTGGACCATGACACAATTAACGAGACTACGAACATACACCACTCTTATGCGTCGTCTAAAATAATTTCCCGGTTTGACCACTTCATGTCCATGTTTTTTTTTATTCAGTCTGTTTATTTAAAAAAGGCACGGTACCCACTACAGCTTGGAGGTGCCCATTTTTTCATTCCATATTTAAAATTTCTTAAAACTAAGGAATTTCAATATGCGATTTATAAAACTAGTTCTTACAACCGATTTTGAAGCTAAAGTACGCCTGACAGGACTTCGAGACTCATCGTATGGGTTGAGTGCGATTTTTATCATGCGGGTTAAGTAAAGTTTTAAACTAAATTAAAATTCGCATCAAAGACAGGGACTTTTTGAACGTTCGCCGCCCAAACTGTGTCATCGGCATTACCGCAGAACGCTCTTATGGCAATGGACGGACATTAGATATACCCAAGCAGTAAGGCGCCTTCAGCGCCGCAGTAGACAATGACCATCAGCAAAAGTCTTCTTCCTTTCTGTCCATACGTTGGTATGTACTCACGTATTTTCTGACGTGTCAGTTAAAATTAAACTGCAAACTTGAGCCAAACTTCGCCGTCAGCGCAGCAGTGCGCAGTGACTAACTAACTGCCTATCTATACTGACTGACGCAAGAGGTACAGTAGCTATTATACCGCTACAACGCTGGGAGTGAAGAATGTATAACTTGGAGGCGACATAATGTCAAACACAGCGGGAAACATTGTGCTACAAGGCGAGGATGTTTTCTTGGAAAATCAGTAACATGTACACGTCAGTACTCCTAACTAGCAATGTTTCATGGGCCACCGATGGGGTGAATGTTATATGTTGGAAAGTGTGTGTGTGTGTGTGTGTGTGTGTGTTTATGTTGAGAATAGTCCAGTCAGGTGAATATAGGTCGATCTGTCGGGGCCTTTGGGTTGTGTGGAAGTGATCAAATAAAGATTAGTTTGAGTTGGAGCAATTTTCCTTCTGCGTTGACTTGATAGTTCTTTCCCAGCGTATTACAGGGCTGTAATATGCGTTGCAGTTACTATAAGCTGCCATTTGATCTACTGATGGAAGCGAAGCAATACTCACCATATTACGAATAGGGGAGCTGTTTTATACTTGACATAAGCTCAAAAATGACATTTTCTACAGCAACAATTTTTCTCATTTCGGACCCTTCTACACTAATTTGGACACCAATACCAATCAAAAATCGTACATTAATCTTTATCTACACCCAAAACAGACCCTGTAAGATTCGCTTACATTAATGCAATAAATACGAGCGAAAATTGCAAGCGTTCTGGTAATGTGCAAAAATTGCAAGAAGCTTGCTTGCATGTAATGCAAGAAACAGAAAAAAACGAATTTTACCTATGTATTAGCGATGTATGTGTATTGGTGACCAATATGCGTTAGATAAAAAAGACTGCTGGCATTGAGAAATGAGCCGCATACGGGCAAGGTCACTAACCAATATCTAATCCATACAACCATGCTATCAGACGATTATGAGTGGATAAAAGTCGCATATAAACACTTGGATGATTTCACGATTAATGAAAAAATAAAAGTTACATCCAGATTTGAACTCAAGTCCTTACGCATCGTATCACCGACTAAAGGCACTGTGACTACGCACATGAGGACAGAGCGTTAAAGCTCATTCAATCAGCACATCCGCAATTTGATGCTATCTCGTGTGTAATGAATAATACTACGTTCACACTACGAGTTAAAACGTGTTTTAACGCTATCTTGATGACATTTTTCTTGTTGATAATTATTATAACATGTTTTAACTTTGTAGTGTGAACATGCTATAAGACACAAAACTGAGTTTCATGGTGTTGGTGAGAAATGAATAAAAAGTAGACGGAAAATAAAAACTCGCTGTGCGTTTTTGTAACACCCAGCATAGACACGTGAATGTGGTGGTAATCCTGTGGCAGTGTGTTGAAGAAACGTATGTACGTATAGCGAGAGATGAAGTGATTTTATATGCTTGCAATAATTGCAAGCGGCTTGCACTGCAAAATTGCAAGCGATGCTAACATAATTTGCAAGTGATTTTCGCTTGCAACTATTGCATGAGATTTTTGTTTTGGGTGTAGAAATCTGACTGCATGAAATATTTTTTAAGTTCTATCATTTTGGAAAATAAAAAAAAAACTTTCGGTACAGTAAGGTTGCTGCAGACTTAACAAAGCAGCATCAAATCTTATGTAATAGTTAACAATGATATATTTCGTGTGACAATTTATTTGTATCTGTATTATGAAGTTAACATCCTCAAGTGGATGACAAATCAAGACGGCGCCGGTGGTTGGGTAGTAAGCGTGACCGCCAATCATTCCAGTTGGCCTGGATTCAATTCCAGCCGAGGTCGTTGACATTTTTCTGAGGTGAAAAATCTGTGGTTCACGTCTTCCTTCGGAAGGGAAATGAAAGACGTTGATATTCCCCCCCGGTCCATGAGTTTTTGATGGATCCGATAATCTAGTCCAGATAGTAGAGTTACCTCTCTGGCGTCGGTAAAGAAGAAGTAGAATCCAATTACTAATAAATATTCCATACTCCCGTGATACTTTTATAAATAAACACTTTAGGATTACCTACCAGAAGTTGTTGCACATTGAAAGATGTTTCGCCATTCCCAAGCATAATAATTATCTACTTATATTCCCTGTGCAACTTCAGCTAGTCCAGATCGGTAACGGAGTAGCAGCCAGGGGTGGTCTCACAAGCTCTCAAGCTCAAGCTCTCATGGATGATAAATCAAGGTACAAACTTCGTGTACTAAATATTATTTTTTAATTGTTTTGTTTACGAGGTCGATTATTGTTATTCTTTCTAAGCTCAGCTTTTCTATGTTTCTCTTTCTCTACTTTTTCTTCAGTTTTCGCCTTGTGGTATTCAAGCCTTCGGTGCAATGTTAAAACAGCAGGACTACGTTGCTTGAATCGTAATGTTCCGTTCGTGTGAGTGTTTCAGGCGATTCTAGGAATTAAGTAAGCTCACTATTGTTATCATTATTTAGCTGTGATGTGCCGCGTAGATTTGTCAACATATAGCTCGTCGAATTCAACAAATTCGAACTGCGAATGTTCTTCAACATGGATTTCAGAAGTCTCCTCTTTGGTCATACTCTGGTCCTCAATGAAATGTTCCTGTACAACCAAAACAAAAATCTCTTGCAATAATTGCAAGCGACAATCACTTGCAAATAATGCAGTTTGCAAATTTTGCAGTGAAAGCCGCATGCAATTTTAGTTTTAATTTTCCGTCTACTTTTTATTCATTTCTCACCCACATCATGAAACGCAATTTTGTGGTTTATTCATTACACATGTTACACCATTAAATTGCGGATGTGCTGATTGTACGAGTTTTAACGCTTTGTTTTCATGTGCAAAGATAGAACAGTGCCCATAGTCGGTTCTGCGATGCGCAAGGCCGTGAGTTCAAATCTGGGAGCGTCTTTTACTGTTTTCATTAATCGTGAAATCATCCCAACAAACATTTCGTGGTTTTATAAACGTTTTAACAGTTGCTTTATTCAGCTCTAGCTGAACATTGGAAGTATACGTGTAATCATATATCGTTTATTCCACCCTTAAACATCCAGGATTTGGAGAATTTATTCAGCTTGTCTGATTAAGACACATGGAAGAACAATTCTTCAGCACGTATACAGCCTGAAGAAAACCACAGTTTTCGTTACCGCTATTCAGCTGAGAGAATTATCATAGGAAAATTGTTAAAAAAGACATTTATTTCAAGTTTACACCACACGCCCTCAATCTCTTTGGAAGCCATATTGTTTTATTAGTGTTACGTTACAGTTAGAGATAAATTGTGTTACCTTGTTGGATATCACATATCACGTACCTGGATCCGAACCAGCAACCTGTTGAATACTAAGCACTTACCTTACTGTCTGCACCAATCTTGCATACATCGAATGCTTAAGATTTCACCGATGTACCGACAAGTCTAGGCTGCTGAATAGAGTCTGTACAAAGGCTACAGTAGCCTTCTATAGATTTGAGTGAACCTAGTTGGCTTGGGTTCGAATCCCAACCTACGATAATTTTTTTATTTAAATTTTTTTTAATTTAATAATTTTTAGAACATTCGGGAATTTTAAATTATATAATTTATTTATTTCAAAAATAATGATTATAGTCGTTTTTGTTTCCAAGGTGAGGATTTATGGTTGTCACAAAACATTTAGATAAGTAAAAATGGGTGTTATATGAAAGTGGTGATAACTGAATGATGGATTGAAGTCATTTATAATTCTAAGATGGCAGTCTCCTCAATTTATTTACCACTCCCTGCCAAATGATTTTCTTTACATTGTGATTTTTTTTGGTAAGCGGAAGTCGCTGTTCGAATTCAATAGTTTATTTATTTATATCAATTAAGTTCGCCAGCGTGAATAATCATTTCATTGTACCTTTGTTTGCAAGTCGATGGATAGAAAAAAATCATGGTAACAATGCTGGTGTCTAAAATTTATAGCAACGTTGGAACAAAAAGTTTCTCTTGTGTTCAATATGAGAATATTCATGTTTCACAAGTAAACAGACCGTTTCGAATTAAAAGATTAATTTACATAAACGAGGGCGCGTGTGATTTGGTAAGCTTGTACATTGAAAAACTGTAAATCGTGTATTTCCCATGGTGAAAACTCAGTAGATATAAAAAAACTAAATAAACTTTCTTTATTTCTTTATTCATTTATTGATCTATTGCTCCTTAGCTGTAATATATGCAAAACATCTCAATTGGAATATGCCAAAATAATAAAAAAAATCCTTCACATAATAGTAAAAAAAAATATTGTGTGTGTATTGGGACTCGAACCCAGGTCGGTTGCCATTCCTCATGATTTGCTAATCGCGCCAATTTTTGTAGTAGTTACAATTACCTTTGTTAAACACATAATTCAGCTAAAAGTCAAAGGTGGTATAACGGTAAATGTAAAGGTAGAAACAACCTCTTGAAGACATGTAGTGCAGCTTAATGATTAAAGGTAATACTATTGGTAACAGCATCGTTTATTCAACTCGCAATTCAGTCTAATTAATATGGTTGAATAAAAGCTTTAATATTGTCGCTATTACACTTATTAGCAGTATAGTTCAGCTTAGTTGGAACTGGCGAATACTGGATTTTAAATAGGCTGAATAAACTGTTAATGTTTAAATAGTTCAGCGAAAGTTTTATTCAGCTTACATAACCTTTAATCTGCTTTAAATCAACACGTAGTCTTACAGTTCAGCTCCTAATGTTTGTTGGGATCCAAGTGTTTATATACGACTTTTATCCACACATAATTATCTGACAGAATAGTAGGATGTATAAAGCATTAGTTAGTGACCCTGCCTGTGCGGAGCTCGTCTTTCAATACCCAGCTGTCTTTTTATTTAACGCATATTGGTCACCAATACACAGACATAGGTTAATACATAGGCAAAATTAGTTTTTTCTGTTTTTTGCATTCCATGCAAGGAAGCTTCTTGCAATTTTTGCACATTACCAGAAGGCTTGCAATTTTCGCTCGTGTTTATTGCATTAATGTAATCGATTCTTACCGGGTACGTTTTGGGTGTATCAATTGATTTTCGACATCCATTGGTTTGAACATATTTAAGTAATTTGACTAAAAAGAGCAGGCAACCTAACGTTACGAATTTTTTCACTTTTTGATTATTCTAATCCGATAAACAAATATCAAAAAAGTAAATCCAGGGGTGTCCAAAATATATTGGTAGAAACTTTTTAAGACATATTGTGGAAAGCATTTATTTCAAACTTTTTAGATACAACATTACGAAGAAACCTTTTCAAACACTTAACATGCGTAATATTAAATTAGACAAACTAATTAAATCGTTTTCGGAGATATTTTCTTAAAATTGTGGATTCTGTTTATTTTCAAGCAATTAGAAATGAACTAAAGATATTGAAATTTAATAGACAACCCAAGGAATGGAATGGTTGGATCAAACCAAACAAATGCAGACAAACCTGGAGGTGCAGGAGGCAAATATACATTAACAGGGGTCCAAATCAAGTTGGTTACCCTACATGCAAGGAAGCTTGAGCGCTTGCAATTTTAGAACACCCGTCACATCAGAGTGATGGTCATTTCAAAAACAAAGTCAAGTTATTTTGAAATCGGAGCCTTAGGATTCTCCGTTGGCCTTTCCGTACACAATCGACTTTCCGGACCTTGCGAAACCGTCTATACCTTAACTCCTCACCCGTAAGGGAAGTCACGCTCGCAACCCAGCAGACGAACTGGGCTCGTCGTCTTATTTTATTTATGCTTCAATTTTACGTTATTTATCAACACATTGTGTTTTTCCAGGGCACAATTTTTCTGCTGCGGTTGTTTCACGTTTCGAGCCCAATTTGAACCGCGTTCAAATCCATTGGGGCATTTTTAATACATTTTTATTATTATTTGCCGTAGCCGGGCTGTTTGCAGGTTGGAAATTGGTTTCACAGAGTCAGAGAGAGAGAGAGAGAGAGAGAGAGAGAAAAAAAAAACGTAAAAAACCAGAGCAAAATAACCCGGCTCTGAATGGTTCGGCTGCGGCCAAAGGGGGCTTGCAAAGAAAACAACAGAACATTGCTGGAAATAACAGCAGCAATACAACAATCACTGATGTGATTTATTGTGCATAAATTGATTTTTAATGACCCCATTTCGCTGCCTCGATGTTCGATGGCCGTACCTTCTGGCGATAGCTTGGCACCAATAGCGGTGAGCGGAGGGGGAGATTGGGGGGAGGTTTTGTTCGACCTGGCACAATAAACAACAATAATAATAAAGCAAAAACTGTTGGTTGGAAATAAATTAAGCATTGATAAATGAACGTGACCATTCCAACGGCGCACAAGATTCGTGCCCCACGATAACCGCCAAACAGCCCCGACTCAGGCTGCGGCTATGGCGGCGTGATTGCGATTAGAAGGTCGTAAAAGGTTTCTAATTGTTGCCAGCGTTATTACAACGGACACGGTGGAATTACGTCGAACCTAACTCTGCTGAAAAGTAAAAGCAGTCGTCCAGTTCAATAAGCGGAATCATTCAATTAGGGCTAGCAATTTATATTTTAGGCACACGCGTCTCACACTGCCCGGTCCGGTTGCTTTTAGGTGTCCCCAGAGAAATATACAGGTACTTACCTAGTACATCACATGGCTGATTACCTGAGTGAGTGGTGAAAGCTTTGTTTTCGTGTTGTACAAATGATTCCAATAGCTGTTGGTTCCATCAGATTGCTAGTGTTACATTCATTGCTCCATTGAGAAATTAATAACAACAGCAACTGTTGAAAAAAATGCATTGAAGAATGTTAGGGTGTCTCGGTTTTTAATAGACTGTCCTTGTGTCCTGTGACTTCGAGGGGAATATTTGATTCATCCTGGTTTTTCTCTTTCAACGAAAAAATAATTCTTCGCTTGATTCATTCTAATCGCAACAAAAACAAATCGACCCGGTTCTAGGCGAGGCCCAAAATCTGTGCACTAACTACTAACTAAATCAACTTTCAAGTTTGGACCTGGCGGATTTCCTCCACAAAAGTCAGATCATAATAGTATCTATTGCCAGTTGCACATGCAGAGCGGTAGCGTGGTTTTCTGGCGCCCTTGGTGAAGCCTTAGTTTTGTCAGTTCGACCCTCAAATAAAAATTTGTGCACACGGAAAAATAAACAATTCATGTATAACTATCCTTCATTTCATGTAAATTCTTTTACTGTATATTTAGGAAATCAGTTGACGCTAGGTGTACGGACGGCTGTATATTAGAGTTCCAATGACATATACGTGATCATCGAATTAAGTAACCGCACGCACATCAAACAAAAAAGTTTAGCTCAATCGAACGCGATTGCAAAGATTCGTCGCAAAATACTCCGAACTTCCATTTGAAATCAAACACATTGAACTGGGTTCGTCCGTATCCGATCTTCTTTCGGATCAACGATAGCCAGCAAAGTAGTCTAGCATTCCGCAAGGCGCAGAAATATTCAGTTGTACCAGATATCTCGAACGTTACCTATATATGTTCAGAATTGTGACATTTCGTCTAAAGCAAACAAATGACGTTACTGGCGACAAGACTTTCATGAAGAACTAACGCGTTAACATGCCAACTTACAAAGTTGAAATCAGTGGTGTAGTTATCGATTCGAACTTGGCATGCGTAGATCTACTGAAGAACGGGATTGTCTGTTTCAATGACCTCTTGCTCCAGTGAGCGAAGATTTTGAGTGACAATCGCACTGGACGGGACGAAATGGGGTCTAATATCGGGTGACCTTTTGCGAGACTGGTTTGCATCTTCTTCGACAAGGATCATCTGCATGGTGGTCTGTTTGCGCTGCACGGCATGCATGCAGTATTACACTAATTACAAGCAAATGGGTCTTTGTAAGAAGTTTTTTTCTCTCTCTTGAAAGGTCACAGCTCTGCCACAAATCTGAAGCAAGCAGTACCTGGTCTTGGACAATTCAGAAGAAACTGCTTCCAACGCTTCCAGGAACACTAAAAGTTCCATGTGACATTTCAACCAGAGATTCAACTTAGTGTAGAATTGGTTGGACCTAGGTTGGGACCCGGCAACTGTGATATTGCGGAACTCCTGCCGGCATCGAGGAGACTTGTTCGTTGTTTATTCTGGACTAACAGGACTGGAGCGTAGTCTTGTGGCGCCTTTGGTAGAGTTTAAATTATGCGCCTTTTTGCTGTCTGCTTTGGCTTTCTTTTTCAGTTCGACTTTCAAACAATAATTTTGTGTGTACCTGGGAATGATAATTATATACTGACTTATTTTATTTGTATTTGTAAAAACTTATTCATCTAACATTTAATGTCTCAATGAAATTTCCTAGAACTAGTGTGATTGAATTCGTCTTCGAAATCCTGATGCGGTGAGATTAAAATTAAATAGTTCGGAAAACTCATTGAACCTCCAAACCATTGCGATAACAGGACTATTGGCAGCATAGTCAGTTAGTCTCATTTCAGGAACAAGGGTGTGCAAGCCTAACAAACGACAGTGGTCTTCATACGGCGGCAGGTGTTGCGGTTCATTCCATGGCAAGAAACGCAGAGCGTACCTGATAAACCGTCTCTGAACGTCTTCCTATTGATCCAAACAGCATGGTGAGGATTCCATACGACATTGACAAATTCTAGCATCCCCACAGGAACAAGGAAACGGGGCGCACAGCGAGCACGGTGGATCGAACGCACCCTTTGAAGATTGTGAGGCTGGCGACAAGCAGCAATGTACCGAGTGGAGTGGAGACGGCTTCTGCATACAGCAAGAGACAACAAGGCTCTAGCCTGAACGGTAGGGTAAGGTAAGAAGTATCTGTTATTCCCTTGGGATTGGAGACTTCTGTATTGTCTATGTTCTCTGTGTCGTTATTTTCCTCAGCCCTAACCTTACTACTTCCCCAATCCTTCCTGTCAGAAAGTAATGAAACGACAAATCTCCGCAAGACGCAAATCTCCGAACAATACGGGCTTCGTTCCATTTGAACCAGTTGTTATTGTTTTCCGATTCCCAAAACTTAACCTCAATTGTGTCACTGAATTGCAGGTTGTGCACCGTTATGGCAATCCGAAACGTCATGGCTAGGAGAGGAATCCAAACTGTCATCTACATACTGTGATCGCTGTACCATCTCCCAGACTACATACAAGATGTAAAAAGCATTAATCCAGCACTTCGATGCCGGCAGAGTGGCAAGTGAGTATACTACAACCGGCACCTGGTGGACTTTCAATTTCATCCCTGTATGAGATAATCATTGGAAGGCCTGATTCGTAACGTGACTTGGCTAAGCTTGATATCAGAACCGAAGTATTTCAGAATGCGTTGACCGAAATCCATAACGTTGTCAATTCAGTGACCGATATTCTCCTTGACTACGAGAAATCGCTCGTACTAACACCGATCAATCGCTAGGGCCAGAAAAAGGTTCGAGGTCGTGAGTTCCCTTCGATGGTATACAGTGGAAGAGCTATTGGAACGCATGTCATGGCACACACGTTCTGAAAGCAATTGGTCCGTAATTATTTGCCCACGATCACACGAAAATTCAATTATCTGTTATGCTCTGAATGTGTACGTAAATAATTTGCTTCAATGACTGAGTAAAGTGACTTCGTGAGCTTCGACTGACCTTGATGTGTGCTTCGAGTGATTGTGACAGTGGAATTATAAATCTCCATACTGGGTGTCCCCAACAAATATATTGGCGATACATATGGGTCATTAGCATCGATCAGGTGTCATCATCAAGTTTCCTAGCACTTTAGCAGACCTTTCCTCGCCATAACGAACAAGAAACAATTGTTTTTCTTCACAATATTCCACTCACGCACGAAGAAGCTCAGACCACGTGAATTTCGCAAAAAGAAATATTCTCCAATACATGCTTGAAAAAGCGGCCCACTAAACCGCGGAAATCCTTCAACTCTTCCGAGTTCTACTTTCGGTACGTTTTTTCTCGGTTTCACTTAATTTGAGACCTAATTCCGAGTAATTGCGGCGTTCCGATTGGTTTCGGTTGAATGACTTAAAAGGTTGAGATAGCGCTTAGCACATTGTGTTCGCAATTATAGATATCGGATTGTTGTTGCATTCATTTTGCTAGAAACTCAAAACCAAAGGACACGGGAAAAAAGGGAAAAGGGTCGAGCACAGCTCCAGTTGAGTTGATTCAAACTCTGACATGAACGACTTAAAAAATCTAGAGTCAGACGAGATTCGGCCCTCCGGGCCTTGGTTACTGAGTGGAGGTTCAGTAGGTATGATTTCAACGTCTATCTTTATATGTATGAGAAAGGCAAAAAAGTTTATTCAAATCAATCAAACAATGACACTAAGAGATTCGCTACACCAGAATTACGTATTGCTCATTAGTGTGGCAGCAAGACATGACTAACCCAACTAACAGATAAGCAAGAAGGAATGTGAGAAAAATTGATGAATCATGCATTACTGAGTCAGGTACGTTTCGTGAAAATTGGTTTGCGTTCGTGGGTTAAGCATATATTTAGTTGCAATGAAAAACCCTTCAAGCCAGCATTTTCTTCAAGTGTACCATGGACCTTCGAACACTTCCAAAACCATGAAATGAATTTAAAAATGAAAAAATCTTCAGATTTCCCAGAAAAAAACAACAGATATCCAAATCAACCGATCCTATCGGTGCCTAATTAATTATCTGCTACGACTGTGGAACCCATTTTTTCAATTGGTTCTCTGTAAATCCAAGATTTGACGGATCAGATTCAGGCCGGCATTAGCCCCCATGAGCTCGGCACGAGAGAACAGCAAATTTATTCGGTCGTGACCAAGGGCAATTTATTTCAGCTTGAATGTTATTTTTTTACCATCTTCCTCGTATCCCATTCATTTCGTGTTATATGTAGGTACGAGATGGAGTGAGTCTATACCTATACTACACCCTGTCAAGGATGGAACCGACGACGCTCGCCGATGCCCCCTCGCCCGCAGCTGATGCATCAATGAGAGGTTTGTAATTGGATAAATTTGGTTCGATTGTGTTCGACCGGAGGCGGTCCGGGTTTCCTGTGGGGCTCCTCTGTTCGTATTTTCGAGCCAAATTAGAGAGCCATTAGTCTGCAAATACACACTGGCCGGGCTGGTGGACCTTGGGAAATGTCTGGATTCGATCGATGTTCAAAACTTTACACGAATTGTTCGCTTTTGTTTGATTCTTATAAGCAATTGGACGGTACTTGTTCTGTCGTCCGCCCAACCAAAGTCGGTCGGTGGCCGGGTTCGAAAAGCAGCGTGGTCTGATGTTTTACACGGTAATTTGATTACACACAAAAAGCGATTGTGTAAGAACGGTTTTTTTTTGCTCACGACCGTGGTCAGTCAACTGCCTGCGGAATGATGACAAGCCGTCAATGATGGCGACTGAAAGTAATTTAATTTAGTCTATACGGCCGGCTCTATTGGACGTGAAATGAATTTCGTCTCTGCTGTGTCACATCTGAGTGCGAGTAGGTTTCCTTTTTTTTTATTCATCCTCCTCTATTCAACTTTCATACAATGCATATAAATCAGGAGCGACGACCGGTTTGCTCAACAGCCGACCCAAATGAAATTACTTTTCAAAGGAATGTAAATGACACTTGAATTAAAGTGAATTTAATTAAGTTACTCGGGACCCGGAATATGGTCGCTAAGTGGCTACGGTTCAGTATACGGGCTGTGGATTGAATTCAGACCGCCATGCGACGAAGTAGATTGATGTCGAAACGGGAATTTTAATGTCTGCGTCAAGCCGAGCCTGAATGCAATAAAATACAGCTGATGATGGGTGTTTTATTTTCCGAAAGGGTGAATCAAGCGAACGTTAAATCGTTGTGGCATCAGCATACCAAAGGAACCAGGCTGCTTCAGGGTTCGCGCGAGGTTGCACGAAACAAGAGTGTTGTCAATAAAAATACTGATAGCATAGCGTAGCATAGCATATACGATTGCACAAATCGTCGGTGGCTGTACAATGATCAGCTTATATTTACCAAGATATCCACCATATTGTGTCGCACGAAAAAAACATTTGGGATTAACGCTTTTTCTTCATAGTGGAACAAGCATCAAAGTGTGCACCTGGCCACGTCCTTACAATCGTCGAGGAAGGGAAGGAATGTTAGTTCAACATCCACTTGCGAAAGTACAGGGAACCCATACTAAAGGGCGAACACGAAATTATTGCGACATATTCAATAGGCCATAACACGGCTAAAACTTGGGCACGGAAGGTCTACGAGAAGATGCTGACAAAATATGGCTGCTGTGTGATGGACGACTAAGCGTATATAAAAGCCGATTTTAAGCAAATTCCGGGGTTGGAGTTTTTCACCGGCAAGAGCAAGTTCTATGTGGACGACAAATTTAAGAAGAAGAAAATGTCGAAGTTCGCCTCCAAATATCTCATTTGGCAGGCCATCTGCTCTTGCGGACTGAGGAGTGAGCCTTTCGTGACAAAGGGCACAGTAAATGGCGAGATCTACAAATCTGAGTGCCTCGAGAAGCGCCTTTTGCCGTTCTTGCAGCAGCACGACGAAGCTCCGCTATTTTGGCCAGATTTGGCATCATACCACTATACTAAAAGTGTCCTGGAGTGGTATGAGGCCAATTCTGTCCATTTTGTTCCAAAGGACATGAATCCGCCAAACTGTCCGGAGCTGCGCCCGGTGGAGCAGTACTGGGCAATGATGAAGCGGTAACTTTGGAAGCGCAAGAAGACAGTCAAAGACGAGAAGGACATGTTAAGAAAATGGAAAAAAACTGAGAAACTGGTACCGGATGACACTGTAAAGACTTTTATGGAGGACATCAAGCGAAAATGCGTTCAATTTTACACTCAAGGCTCCATCGATTAACTTTTCTTTTGATTTTTTAAGTAAATATATGTATAAAACCCTAAAATTTTGGTTTGATTTTAAACATTATAAGAAAATTGGCATGACATTTTCGGTGTCGCAATAATTTCGTGTTCGCCCTTTACTTTTTTTTCAGGAATAGGAGTTTCTGTTAGTAGGGCAGGTTATTTATGAGGAGCTTATTCAACAACATTTCAGTGCAAAATGGATGTAACTTACCTCGTTTAGCCCGTATTTACAATAAGAAAATTATTTGGATAAAATATATAAACACTGAAAAAATAATATTAAACAATTTCACCTGCCCCCTATATATATTTTCTTTACGCAGAAAATATATATAGGGGGCGCTACCTGCTTGAAGTGGATGTTTTGCGGATTAACTGTCAAATCAGTAGAAAATTTTCAAAAGTTTACGCATTTTTTTCATTTTCAAGAAAATTGGTAATATTTGTATAAAAATCTGAAAGTGAAGTGAAAGAAAACTAATTTCCTTCAAGCTGGCAATAGATTTATTATGCAAAAGAGGGATATTGCAGCATACTTTTAAATTTTTCTTTCTTAATCGGTATAAAACCACTTCGTACAAAGTTGTGTATACTCGAAATGAGAGCTAATTCTTGCCAAAAGTGAACTTATATTTGTTATGCCTTGATGGGTTGTTTAAATATTCTTAAATTGGGCGTTTGTGAACCCTAAACTAGAAGCACACAATACACATTATCGAAGATTTTTTATGTTTAACTATCTACTAAAAACTATTATCATTAACATCCAAATCGTTTTTCTTCCCCTCGAGTCCTTTATTCGATGATGATTGATGCGTATTTTCGAAAAAAAACCTATTTTAATCCACCTAGCGGTGCAATTGTGCCTTTCTCAATCATGAATCACGAGAATGTGTGCGTTGTTTATATTCATTAAAAACTTTTAAATGCATATATTACATTTTATTATTATACAACACATGACAACTATATACAAGAAAATAAATCATTATTCGAGTTCTAAAATTTTGAAAAAGAAAAAACAGCCATGGTAATATTGAACTGAAAAAAGGTGCGAAATCGGCAAAGTCCCAAAAAGTCGATTTTTATAAAAAAAAACCTGTTTTAATCCACCTAGCGGTGCAATTGTGCCTTTCTCATTTCTCTAAACTATGGCACGGAGGCTTTTTATGTTCAACATAATTGTGGAAATGTCCATTACATTCTTAGTACACTTGGCACTTATACACAATGGCATGCCAGCCACGAACTTGATGAGCTACGTGTCGACGGTGAAACACTTGAAACAAAAAAATATCATACTCCATTAGCCTAATCAGCATTAGATCAATGTTATCTGCTTGCTAACTCATTTTGTCATGCGGGGGTGGGTATGTGAGGAGGGCGAAAGTCCCATGAACGAACGACTCCCCAGCTTAAATTGGTATGCTTTGTAATATAGTGGTGGTTTAAAGATGATGGGGTTGAAAGGGAGGGGTATGAGGTGGTGGTCTGAGGGTGACTTAAGGAGATTTTTAAAGGAGGGGAGTGAACAGTAGAGGGGGGGTGTAACCCCTCTCCGTAAACCATCAACTACGCCCCTGTTAAAATCCAGAAACCTTATGCGAGTCGAAAAAAAAATGGCCGGGATTAGGTTGACGTTTTTCAGAGTGATTGCATAACCTTTCTATATGAGAAAGACAAAAATGTGCCAAAATCCAAAAAAGTGAACCGTCGTCAATTTTTTTTTCCAGTTTGCATCAAATCTCGACGTTTCATGCACCTTGAACACATTTAGCATCAAAAATAAAAATTCTATTTTTAATTTTTCCTATAGTTTATATGAGAAAGTTCTGTGTGGCCGCACTCTGAAACCCGTAATTCCGGAACCAGAATTCCGATCGATCCAAAATTCAATAGCAGCCGATGGAAAGGTTGCACCTTTCATTTGAGACTAAGTTTGGGCAAATCGGTCCAGCCGTCTCTGAGAAAAATGAGTGACATTATTTGACACATACGCACATACATACACACACACATACACACACACATACACACACATACACACACACATACACACACATACATACACACATACACACACACATACAGACTTTTTCCGATCTCGACGAACTGAGTCGAATGGGATATGACACTCGGCCCTCCGGGCCGGGATTAGGTTGACGTTTTTCAGAGTGATTGCATAACCTTTCTATATGAGAAAGGCAAAAATTTTTCGAGATAACATAAAATCTCGACGATTCATGCATTTTAAAGATGTTTGGCATCAAAAATACGAATTCGATTTCTGAAATTTAATGGGGTCCCCCTTTGAAAAAAAATTAGAGTTCCGACTTATATGGGAATTTCATATGTGACCGGACGATTTAGTCTATATTTCCGGACCCATATAAGCGATCCGTACGAAATTTTATAGACATCTATGGGGATATTATAGCTATCATTTGGGACTAATTTTGTGAAAATTGGCCCAACCATTTCCGGGAAACTGATGTGAGTTCGTAAATTTTGAAAGATGGCCGCTTTTCCCGGGCACTTCCGGAACCGTCTATGGTGGTTAATGTAGTCAACGAAAGTTTGGTTGGCCGTCAGTGACCTAGAACAGCAAATTTAAGTTGTTTGAGAGACATTTTAGCGAAATTTTTACCTTTTTTGCTTTCATCGGAGTATCGGATTGAATCACAATTTGCTATGTGATCGCACGCCACAACCTGTAACTCCGGAACCGGAAGTCGGATCGGGATGAAATTAAATAGCCATTTACGGGGACGCAATACCTTTCATTTGAGGCCAAGTTTAGTCGAATCGGTCTAGCCATCTCCGAGAAACCGATGTGACTGTTATTCTGAATTTAGATACTTCCGCCGGGGCTTCCGGAACCGAGGATGGTGGCCAATGTGGCCAAATAGACTTTGAATGGATGTTAGTGACCTAATACTACAAATCGAAGCAGTTGTGGTCATATTTTGGAAAATTTTTCACTTATACATTCATTGCAGAATTTATTAAAATCGACATTTTCTGCGTGTTCGTACTCATCACCCTGTAATTCCGGAACCGGAAGTCGGATCCATTAGAAATTCAATAGCAGCCTATGGGAACGTTGCACCTTTCATTTGAGACTAAGTTTGTCAAAATCGGTTCAGCCATCTCTGAGAAAAATGAGTGACATTTTTGGTCACATACACACACACATACACACACACATACATACACACACACAGACATTTGCCGAACTCAACGAACTGAATCGAATGGTATATGTCACTCGGCCCTCCGGGCCTCCGTTATAAAGTCGGTTTTCAGAGCAATTGCAATACCTTTCTATTGAGAAAGGCAAAAACATCAAAAAATTGCATCAAATTATTTATCGTAGATATGAAAAACACACAA